>NC_091230.1:22695727-22790727 GCF_040958095.1 Procambarus clarkii
ACATACCCCCTACCTCCCTCCCCTAACAGCATACCCCCTACCCTGCCCACATACCCTTACCTCCCTCCCCTAACAGCATACCCCTACCCTGCCCACAGACCCCTACCCTGCCCACAGACCCCTACCCTGCCCACATACCCCCTACCTCCCTCCCCTAACAGCATACCCCCTACCCTGCCCACATACCCTTACCTCCCTCCCCTAACAGCATACCCCTACCCTGCCCACAGACCCCTACCCTGCCCACAGACCCCTACCCTGCCCACATACCCCCTACCTCCCTCCCCTAACAGCATACCCCCTACCCTGCCCACATACCCTTACCTCCCTCCCCTAACAGCATACCCCTACCCCATACCCTGCCGGCATACCAAAGTAAATATATAACCACACAAATCAAGCGGCTCCCGATTTGTCAGTACTGGTGAAAGGAGGAATAAACTATCAGGGGGAAAGCGCCAAGCCATTACGACTAAATATAGAACTACGGAGGGGTTAGGATAAGGATTTGAGATGGGACGGCGGGAAAGGAATGGTGCCCAACCACTTGTGGACGGTCGGGGATTGAACGTCGACCTGCATGAAGCGAGACCGTCGGTCTACCGTCCAGTAAGAGCAATTAAGATGTTGAAATGGGTAGAGGATAGTAGGTTGAATGCACTAACCTCAGCAACTACATATCTCTTCTATCCTCCTGCTTCTCCACCACACACCCACACCTGCCTCCCCCACACCCACAAACACACCTGCTACGGTCACCGCCCACACCAAGATGCAGAAGGTAAATAAAACAAAACCCACTTAAAGATGTTCCGGTTCATAATCTGAGACATCACCATGCGATCCACACCACCAGATACCATCGTCTCGAGCGTGGGCGGCCGTGGGTGGGCGTGGGTGGCCGTTAATGCAATGTGGGCGTGATGGGCAGGGTAGGTACACACACACACAGCCACTACTGTGTGTGTTTTCTGTCTTCTGTGTTCAGAATCTTGTACACCACATATGTAAGACCAATCCTGGAGTATGCAGCCCCAACGTGGAGCCCGTACCTTGTCAAGCCCAAGGCGAAGCTGGAAAAAGTTCAGACATATGCCACTAGACTAGCCCCAGAACTAAGAGGCAAGACTGATAAAAGACCTTTTGTGCCCTCTGTAATGCTTTTTGCGCTACCGCTCACAGGATGAGTATGGGGTGCACAATAAATACGAGAGGAAGTGGACAACTGCGATGCTCTGAAAGAAGAAGTCCGGAGAGCCACCACCACAGACCAGCTTCGAAAACGATTTCGAATGTCAGAATTACACCACCACAGGATCGAGGCCAGTACAGACTGGGAGGGGCATAAAGAGCCAACCCACACCCCAACATAGTCACCATTAATATACGTAATACCCATACGTAAACCCCGTTAGATAAGCACACACGATATAACCCCCGATACAGCATCACCCTCTCATCTTCACCTGGGAGTCGCATGGGAGATAATGGATATATGTTAGTATTACGATGATAATATGCTGGCCCCAGGCTCCTAAGATATATGACTCGCCTCTCGTGGCTGCAGAGTAGGCAATGTTGCACCAAGGTGCGGGTGAGGGAGATGTAAGTGATGGACACGCGTCACAGGGATGCAGGAGATGAATTGCAGGATGCTGGAGATGCAGGATGCTGGGGAGGCAGGATGCTGGAGATGTAGGATGCTGGAGACGATTATGAGTTGCAGGAAATGAGTGCAGGATGCTGGAAATGAGGATGAAGTGCTGTAGATGAGTAGGAGGTGCAGGAAATGAGTGCAGAATGCTAGAAATGAGGATGAAGTGCTGTTGATGAGTAGGAGGTGCAGGAAATGAGTGTAGGAGAGCTGGAGATGCCTGTGTGATGAGTAAGGAGTCAGTGAGTGTCCCACACATGCTTAAATGAGTCATGAGATGACAACACATGCTTGCAGGCGAGGAGTCACAATAACGTGGCTGAAGTATGTTGACCAGACCACACACTAGAAGGTGAAGGGACGACGACGTTTCGGTCCGTCCTGGACCATTCTCAATCGACTTTAAGAATAGTCCAGGACGGACCGAAACGTCGTCGTTCCTTCACCTTCTAGTGTGTGGTCTGGTCAACACTAACTTACTGGCCTCCAAGCACTGTCACCACCCAACCTTAGGTACCATTCCCCCCCCCCCTTTACCCTTAGCCCATTATTTCTCTCCTTTACCCTTACCCCTTATTTTTTCCCCTCTCCTCCCCTCAGATCCTCTCTACCCAGCCTACCCTCTTCATGTCTTTGTTTATTAAGTGTGTTACCCTGTGGTTAAAGTAAGAATATAGAAGGAACTTCCCAGGTGGTACCTTGAGGCTACCTTGAGGTGCTTCCGGGGCTTAGTGTCCCCGCGGCCCGGTCGTCGACCAGGCCTCCTGGTTGCTGGACTGATCAACCAGGCTGTTAGACGCGGCTGCTCGCAGCCTGACGTATGAGTCACAGCCTGGTTGATCAGGTATCCTTTGGAGGTGCTTATCCAGTTCTCTCTTGAACACTGTGAGGGGTCGGCCAGTTATGGTGATGAGACATGGAGAGAAAAGCTGCTAGACTTGGAGGACAAAAACTTCTTACAGCAGAATATTAGAGAACCGACAGAGGTAAAGGGAGACGGACCCACCATAGACCTGGCGTTTGTGCAAAACGAGGCAGGTGTTGAAAAGATGTAGAGATAATCAGGTATGTCAAATATGTGGCCCTTTGCAACCAAACCTTTTTTTAAATTTAAAGTTTAAAAGTTAAGTTTAAAGTTTAAAATTTCGTTTTTTTTTGGTTAAACTACTTCACTGCTTTTCATTCATGAATGTGGATAGCCGCTAAACTATTTGTATACACATTGTACGTTTATAAGTAATAAAAATATTCTGTAATAAATTTAATTGAAAAAGTGCAGAGGTTTTTCAATAAGACTAAGGCCAGAGCTAAGAGGGTTAAACTACGGAAATAAGCTAATGGAACCACATCTCACAACCCTAGACTATAGAAGCAACAGAAGGGGGATATGATCACAACATACAAGATCCCGAGGAGCACAGAGAAAGTGGACAAGGACAGCCTCTATAAACTGAGAGAATGTAGGACAAAAATGAGCCTGAGTAACTTAAGGGAAATACCCGTAACATGGACGAGTGATCAATAAGAGGAATGTACCTTTTTTTTTCTACCACAGACGTGGCCGGACATTTACAATGCTAACCAGCATATATACATTTTCTTCTATCCTCCATGGACAGGGTTAGAGATGTGTTAGATGTACTGAAAGCTGAAGTTGTGCAAGCCACCTCCATCCACATCTTAAGGAGGGGGTTAGATGTAGCCTAAGCGGTTCTACCCCTTTTTGGAGATGCATCTTACTTGCTGTACTTCAATAAACGTAGTTGATCTATACTGATAGTCACTCCTCCAACCGTTGTCACTCTCCTCTGATTCATTGATTGATTGATAAAGATTAAGCCACCCAAGAGGTGGTACGGGCATGAATAGCCCGCAACTCTCCTCTGAGGACTGGATGACATAGTCAAGGATGGTTGGGGGGAAGAGGAGGGAAGGGGGGGGGGGATTGGAGGGAGCGGAAGGGAAGGGGGGGGGGAAGCTATTTACGGGGTCAAAAGGTCGAGGTCAAAAGGTCACGAGATGAAGCCACAGTTGTGCCCCGGGAATGTTATCCTGGGTGATTACGTCATAATGGGTGATTACGTCATAATGGGTGATTACGTCATAATGGGTGATTACGTCATAATGGCCGATTACGTCATAATGGCCGATTACGTCATAATGGCCGATTACGTCATAATGGCCGATTACGTCATAATGGGTGATTACGTCATAATGGGTGATTACGTCATAATGGCCGATTACGTCATCATGTGGTTACTTACGTCATCGTTGGAATTCGTCAGACCGTTCCCGCCCTTAGGCCTAAACAAGGGAATACGCCATTAAAACAATATATAATATCCTTACAAGAAACAAATTACGTCACATTGCATAATTAATTCTATTTGCATAAGACAATAGGCTTCAAATAAGCCCATTAACGGTAGCTAACACCATTAGGTCCATATTACACTGATACCCCCCCCCCCGTCACTATAAGACCTGTGCCAGAGAGTTGAGTCAGCTGATAAGAAATCCCGATCGTCTGATAATGGCCTCCAAAGGCATTCTAATTAAGTCCAAATGTCCCTGTAACGCTTCCAGTCGGACGCACCGCGACGCCACACTATGAACTCGACCTCTTCCCCCCTAATAGCACGTCGCTTTTTGGACGTATACGTTACCCAAAGCCCGTCCCCTCAAAAAAAAAGTGATAACAAAAAACGGGAAGCAGAGGCTCGAAGCGAAGTTGATGTGATGTCCCGTTTTCTGTTCGTGGGGGTCCTCTGGTTAGGTTAGGTTCGGGCATTTTTAATACAACAGATGCCGTTGGGGGACGGGCTGATGGTCTAATGGTATCATAATCAACAGATGATAATGGGAAACGTGAAGGAACTCAACAGATGGCAACGGGAGATGATGATGAATCCCACGTGGGGAGCTTCACAGGTAAACAAACCCACGTGGGGAGCTTCACAGGTAAACAAACCCACGTGGGGAGCTTCACAGGTAAACAAACCCACGTGGAGCTTCACAGGTAAACAAACCCACGTGGGGAGCTTCACAGATAAACAAAGCCACGTGGAGCTTCACAGGTAAACAAACCCACGTGGGGAGCGTCACAGGTAAACAAACCCACGTGGGGAGCTTCACAGGTAAACAAACCCACGTGGGGAGCGTCACAGGTAAACAAACCCACGTGGGGAGCTTCACAGGTAAACAAACCCACGTGGGGAGCTTCACAGGTAAACAAACCCACGTGGCGCTTCACAGGTAAACAAACCCACGTGGGGAGCTTCACAGGTAAACCCACGTGGGGAGTTTCACAGGTAAACAAACCCACGTGGGGAGCTTCACAGGTAAACAAACACACGTGGGGAGCTTCATAGGTAAACAAACCCACGTGGGGAGCTTCACAGGTAAACAAACCCACGTGGGGAGCGTCACAGGTAAACAAACCCACGTGGGGAGCTTCACAGGTAAACAAACCCACGTGGGGAGCTTCACAGATAAACAAAGCCACGTGGAGCTTCACAGGTAAACAAACCCACGTGGGGAGCTTCACAGGTAAACAAACCCACGTGGGGAGCTTCACAGGTAAACAAACACACGTGGGGAGCTTCACAGGTAAACAAACCCACGTGGGGAGCTTGACAGGTAAACAAACCCACGTGGGGAGCGTCACAGGTAAACAAACCCACGTGGGGAGCTTCACAGGTAAACAAACCCACGTGGGGAGCTTCACAGGTAAACAAACCCACGTGGGGAGCTTCACAGGTAAACAAACCCACGTGGGGAGCTTCACAGGTAAACAAACCCACGTGGCGCTTCACAGGTAAACAAACCCACGTGGAGCTGCCCAGCGCCGGCGTGCAGTATGTCAGGGAGGAGTGAGAGCTGCATGGAAAGGTCACCGTTGTGGGCGTGGGTGTAGGCGTGGGCGTGGGGGTGTTAGAGGCAGGGTCTGTACGGGCGTGGGGGCAATAGGCCACAAAGGGGTCAACTTATCGAGCGTGGGCGTTGTAACATGCGCGGGAAAACACTTGAAAGAAAAGAGCTTACGAGCAAGATTACTGAAGTGATGGCTGTTGAATCAGGCGGTGTGGTGTGGGCGTGGGGCGTGCAAAGAGAGAGCACCGAGAGTATGATGATAAAAAGAGCTGGTCACCTGCCAAAGCGCTTCCGTAACCCCGCGGTCACTTCAACAAACCCTCACAAGTGGAGTTACGAGCTGACACGCCGACACTCAAGAGCTTGCAAGCTCAGATTAAGAGTTTTGTTGAAAAGAACTTGTGAAGGTGGATGTAGTGACGTCACCACGATGACAGACGAGAGGGCCAGACAAGAGGGCCAGACAAGAGGGCCAGACAAGAGGGCCAGACGAGAGGGCCAGACGAGAGGGCCAGACAAGAGGGCCAGACGAGAGGGCCAGACGAGAGGGCCAGACAAGAGGGCCAGACAAGAAGACCAGTGTGGCAGATGGACGGACGCGGGGATAAGGATGCAGACCTCTGGTTGTGTTAGTAGGGACCCTCAGCCTCGAAGAAGAGGATATGCAGCACCCGAGGGTGCCTTGTGGGGCTCCCACGTGCGTTTGCACATATTGTCTCCTACCACCCATTTATATGTGTTCATTTTATTTAAACTTCATTACAAAAAAGGAGTTGCAAACTTGGTTACAGACATGGTACAAAGTTGTTTATCATAAGTTGTCGAGTTCCTCCAGCTCCTCAGATGGCGGGCTTGAATGCAGTGTGCATTTCCTCTCTGTATCGCCATGCTCGGGCGCTGGAAAAAGAAGCTGGCAGCTCTAGGGTATCTTGTTGTTTCATTAAGCCCAATTACTTAAAAAAAAAAACTGGCGGCACTCTTACCCCAGGGGGCCCGAGTGTCTCAGAAGCAATGGGGACAAAATTGTAGTGGTGATCCAGTTCTCTGTACTTACGGGATTTGGCTGATTCCCTGTGAGTGGCAGCGTCACCTGGATGTGCAACACTGAAGTCAATGTAGGTGTTAGCCAGGGTTGATATGCACGTGTAGTCCCATACCAACTGCTTGCCGTTCTTCCAGGGGTTCACTGTGATACCATCCGGGCGACCTATAAGAGCATCAGAGTTACGGCGCATTAGGTAATGGGGCTCTGTCTCGGCTGGGCATCCAGCTGTGGTGAGGCTCCTCTTGATGATGTCGTTAACTTCACTGTGCCTTGAGTGCCATCCCCCTGTTCTTTGGCAGAGTAGGCCATGGTGGCCGTACCTGTCAGACACCACCTCGCCGCAAATACACCTATACTTGATGTGGATTGGGGCAGCAAGGCGGAGGGCCACAGCAATTCGGAGGGCGTGTGGTGTGAGACGCGTGCCAGTTGCCGACATTGGGGTTGCTAACAGGAAGTCCCCTGCATGTGGGGCTGCTACTGCTGTGAGGCGAGCAATGTCATGCTGCGTTGTTGCAGCACCCAGGCACTCTGCAGCAGCTTTCTCTGCAATGAGGGGGCCATCCCAGCTGGATTGCTTGTGGCCTTTTGATGATGGTAGTGGGAGTGACGGGCCTGCACGAGAGGCCAACTTCTTGTTCACCACACGTTCAGGCCTGCCTACTCTACCTCCCAGCTGAACCGAGTCTATATACATACCGGATGCTACATATCCATATACACAGATGCTACATATCGTCTCCTTCGAGGTCGAGGGTCCCTACAATTGCAACCAGAGGTGGTATGAATATTATTCACGTAAGTTCTTATATGAATAAAGAGTGAAGATTACAAGACATGGCCACCTGGTCGAGGACCGGGCCGCGGGGACACTAAAGCCCCGAAATCATCTCAAGATAACCTCAAGATAACCACCTGCACCCCGCCCCTGCTCCCCTCACCAAGCCACCAGACCCCCGGCCCCAGCACCGCTGCTCAAGACATTACCAGACACAAAACATTCATTAAAGAATGGTGTAGTTGCGAGGAGTCACCATCTCTAGCTCCTCCCCCTTGTTGCTGTAGATGTTGCTGGGGTGTTCCTCTACCACCCCCCCCTCCTCCTCCTCCTCCCCCATGTTCCTGTAGGTGTTGCTGGGGTGTTCCTCTACCCCCCCTCCTCCTCCTCCTCCCCCGTGTTCCTGTAGGTGTTGCTGGGGTGTTCCTCTACCCCCCCTCCTCCTCCTCCTCCTCCCCCTTGTTCCTGTAGGTGTTGCTGGGGTGTTCCTCTACCACCCCCCTCCTCCTCCTCCTCCTCCCCCTTGTTGCTGTAGGTGTTGCTGGGGTGTTCCTCTACCACCCCCCCCCCTCCTCCTCCTCCTCCCCCTTGTTGCTGTAGGTGTTGCTGGGGTGTTCCTCTACCACCCCCCCCTCCTCCTCCTCCTCCCCCTTGTTCCTGTAGGTGTTGCTGGGGTGTTCCTCTACCACCCCCCCCTCCTCCTCCTCCTCCCCCATGTTCCTGTAGGTGTTGCTGGGGTGTTCCTCTACCCCCCCCCCTCCTCCTCCTCCTCCCCCTTGTTCCTGTAGGTGTTGCTGGGGTGTTCCTCTACCACCCCCCCTCCTCCTCCTCCTCCCCCATGTTCCTGTAGGTGTTGCTGGGGTGTTCCTCTACCCCCCCCCCTCCTCCTCCTCCCCCATGTTCCTGTAGGTGTTGCTGGGGTGTTCCTCTACCCCCCCCCTCCTCCTCCTCCTCCTCCCCCTTGTTCCTGTAGGTGTTGCTGGGGTGTTCCTCTACCACCCCCCCCCCTCCTCCTCCTCCCCGGATCTTGTAGGTGGGAGCCTGGAACCAGTTACAGACCTGTTATCTTGGACACGGTAGGGGTGTATAGCGTGTATATATATATATATATATATATATATATATATATATATATATATATATATATATATATATATATATATATATATATATATATATATACACACGTTTGCAAATGCGTACTTACAAACACGCGTTGGTGTTGGCAAATCAACATCTGTCTGTCTCACCGACAATGAAGACCGCCACACACACACACACACACACACACACACACACACACACACACACACACACACACACACACACACACACACACACACACAGACACACACACACCAGCAACCAACCCAACCACATGGGAGGCAAACCTCACGATACCCCACCTACAAGAGGGAGGGGGGGGGGGAGAGATCCTAGAGGTGGTAACCCCCTCCCCCCAGGTCCCCTACCGGGGGGGGGGGTGGGGGTTGGTAAGGCATGATGCAGAGGTCAACCCCCCCTCCCACTGGTGGTTGCAATATGGCGGGTGTTGCTGGAGGAATACTGCAGTGTTTCAACTCTAAGACACACAGTCTGCAATGCCACAGCCACCCTGAGATGTGAGGGGTGGAATAGAGGAGAATAGAGGGAACAGAAAATAGAGGAGACAGAGCACAGAGGAGACACAAGAGGACAGAGCAGAGAATCCACAGGTACCCAGTACCAGACATCCTGAATTAGATAACAACATCAGCTGTTTGGTACTGGGTAGTGATTATGTAACTCCTCCCCCCCCCCCTCTCTCCCCATTGCTCTCTCCCACACCCCACAACCCCTCCCCCGACTGCTCTCCCACACCCCCTCCCCACTGCTCTCCCACACCCCCTCCCCACCGCCCTCCCACACCCCCTCCCCCTCTACACATCCACGAACAAAATGCCAGAATCAGACGCAAAGATTATGAGGTCTAATATTCAATTTCAATCAGTGATGAGTAGGGGGAGCGCAGGGCTCACTCTTCTGGATCCAGAGAACTATTACTATATTCCCCCCAATGCACATGGGGGTATGCCAGTCTGATGCTGTGGTTAGTGTACTTCTGTTGCATTCTGTTGCTCACTTTTATCAGAATAAGTGGATCGTAGTTGGGTGAATGCTTGTATCGACCCGCAGATCCTGATGTTGCAACTGCTGTGTTGTGGTCACTGTACATCTTTTGCAGTGATCTATCTCTAATTGTTGGTTTAATCTGTGATAGACTCTGTGGTATAGGTTCCTCGTCGTAGTTGCAAGTTTCGCAGCTTCATCTGCAAATGTCATTCCCTGGTGTTCCTACATGACTTGGCATCCAGTTGGTACGTATTGGGTGACCTTGTCCTTTGAATGCTTTCATCATTGCTATAACATTTGCTGCCAGATGGACGTTGCCACGCAAGTGGCCTTGTTGCAAGGTTTCTATGGCAGTTGTTGCACGATAACACGTCATCGGTGTTCAGCAAGAACATGTTCCAAAGCCTTTTGAATGGCTATCTGTAAAGTCGAACAGCCATTTGAGTCTCCCAGTAACTATACAATATTACGCCTTTAACTGCAGCACTCTTGTCTCTGCTGATCTACTGATCCGTCTGTGTGGTATGTGAAGCTGTCAGATACCAAGCTTGCTTCAGTGGTCATCTGTGCAATGATTCTTGTTGTTTCAGATTGAGCTACTCAGGACGAAGTGTCCATGTAGCACGGGCTATGGTGATCCCCTAAGTGCAATGATGCATAGCAGACGGGAGGGCTAGTCTGATTATTTTTTACCTTGATGAGTCATAATCTTGAAGTCTGCACGAGACCCCCGTCTCGGCGATTGTGATACCAAAGGCACTGGCATCTGATGCAAAGTGGGACCATCTGCTTCAGTAAAAGACCCGCTTTGCATTTATATTTATTGCAAAGCCGGTTCACCTGTTCCTATTGGGGAGAGGAGGAGGAGGAGGAATGGGGAGAGAGAGAGAGAGAGAGAGAGAGAGAGAGAGAGAGAGAGAGAGAGAGAGAGAGAGAGAGAGAGAGAGAGAGAGAGAGAGAGAGAGAGAGAGAGAGAGAGAGAGAGAGAAGAACAGGTGTTTTCAACGTCTGGGCTTCTTAAGTCCACCAACCAGTGTCAATAAACTCTACGCGAACACCTGGTGGTATAGCATGAGACCTTCAAATCTTGATTCCTTTCTCTTTCACTACTTCCCACCCTTCACCTCTCTATCTCTCTCTCTCTCTCTCTCTCTCTCTCTCTCTCTCTCTCTCTCTCTCTCTCTCCGAATAAAAAAGACTTGCGAACTTCGCAAAAAATGCCGTTAAATAGATCTCTTCTACGGAAATACCTTCAGTCAAGACTAGCAGAAGCTGCCCTCCGGCTGTAGGCCAGGAGTCACGGCGGAAGCCATTGGGGTTATTCCTGTCACAGGTAGATGGGAAACCATTACTAAAACAGCTTCACTACAGCTTCGCCAACCCCCCCACCACACCCCACACTCCTCCTCTTCATTCCTCTACCTACCAGCTTCACACTACTCCCCCCCCCTCACACACAACCCAGCTCAACAAAAAAGCACATTCAGAGGAATGAGAATGTTGAAGGTGCGTCTATTGCAACGGGGCAGTGAGTGGTCGCGCTGGAGTTAAGGTTACGGGGGCTCCCAGCTGTCTGTTTTGCTGGTCCACCTGTGTTGGTCCACCTGTGTTGGTCCACCTGTGTTGGTACGCCTGTGTTGGTGGTCCACCTGTGTTGGTGGTCCACCTGTGTTGGTTCACCTGTGTTGGTACGCCTGTGTTGGTGGTCCACCTGTGTTAGTCCATCTGTGGTGGTCCACCTGTGTTGGTCCACCTGTGGTGGTCCACCTGTGGTGGTCCACCTGTGTAGGTCCACCTGTGTAGGTCCACCTGTGTGTGTATATATATATATATATATATATATATATATATATATATATTATACAGCTGTTAAATATCTATGCAATAGATATTTTACATATTTTTACAGAGTAAATATCAATAGATATTTTTAAAGAGGCACTTGCATATTCAGAAGAGCCAACTGGATATTAACGACCCGTTTTAAGAGCTATATGGATAATTTACAGATGTTTTAAGAGCTATAAGGATAATTTACAGATGTTTTAAGAGCTATAAGGATAATTTACAGATGTTTAAAAGAACACCCTAATTGACATTTTTTCTTGTTGTTAAAGAGACCAATTTTTTTTGTGTATGTGTGTTTTAAAGAGACGCCAAATTTTCAGGTGTTTTTATATAGCCAGCTGGCTGTTTTAACCGGTGTATCTGGCTTGTTTTAACCGGTGTATCTGGCTTGTTTTAACCGGTGTATGTGGCTGTTTTAACCGGTCTATCTGGCTGTTTGGATGACCGATTATGCCAGCGTAACAATCCACTCTCCAACGCCCCTCAAATTTCAGAATAAATAAAAAACAAACAGGATTTACATTATGAAAAAAAACCGGTTGACGAATGATTTAGATAACAGGACTGTTCGGCTAATTAATAGGTTTCCAATCCGGCGTTTGCCACCTAACCGGTTTGCTAGAATATTCGGAGCCAATGGTATCCGGATTATTAGTCTCCGTGGTGTAGTGGTAAGACACTCGCCTGGCGTTCCGCGAGCGCTATGTCATGGGTTCGTATCCTGGCCGGGGAGGATTTACTGGGCGCAATTCCTTAACTGTAGCCTCTGTTTAACGCAACAGTAAAATGTGTACTTGGATGAAAAAACGATTCTTCGCGGCGGGGATCGTATTCCAGGGACCTGCCCGAAACGCTACGCGTACTAGTGGCTGTACAAGAATGTAACAACTCTTGTATATATCTCAAAAAAAAAATTAATTGGTTCTTGTCGCGAACGGAGGATGGTTTAGCGCGGACTGTAATGTGGAACAGACGCTCGTCCTGGAAGCTGGAACCTGGAAGGATAACAGTCCAGAAAGATAGCCAAACATCCCTAACACCAGGTGACAAGGGTGTCACCCGTGACACGTATTTTGTAAGCGCCGACGAAGCACTTTCAAAACGGTACAAACGCCTCCCAAAGTTCCGCATTCCGGAGACATCATTCCATGGCTGTCTGGCTCTCAGGGGGAGCGGTCGACGCGACTCTTCAGCGAAGACTCGCGGGCCGCGGGCGATCTTCAGCTGATGGCGGCCATGATAAGTGGCACGCATCAGCTGGAGGCTTCAGTTTTTGTCAAGTGTGCGGGGCCGGAGGGTCCGCTGCCACTCACTCAATCCTTCCATCCATCATCGGGGTGGGAGGGGTTTGTTTTTATGGAGAGTAAAGCTGCTGGAGATGTCCAAGCGAAGGAAAGTTGAAGAAATGTGGGAATGAGTGAGATATGATAGCAGGGGGGCTGTCCGCCTTGCTGGTACGATGTACTCACCTAGTTGTGTTTGCGGGGGTTGAGCTCTGGCTCTTGGTCCCGCCTCTCAACCGTCAATCAACAGGTGTACAGATTCCTGAGCCTATTGGGCTCTATCATATTTACACTTGAAACTGTGTATGGAGTCAGCCTCCACCACATCACTTCCTAGTGCATTCCATTTGTCATGTGAGTGTGTGTGTGTGTGTGTGTGTGTGTGTGTGTGTGTGTGTGTGTGTGTGTGTGTGTGTGTGTGTGTGTGTGTGTGTGAGATTCGTGCTTCTAATTAACTCCCGCGTCCTCTTCTACTGTTTTCTGACATGGTAAGCAATCTCGTATGTCGTGATCAAGTCTCCTTAGGCTTCTCTATTTATCCAGAATGTTGACGCGCGATCACTACGATCTTCCAAGCGCTCAGTACTGCGAAGATGCTGGCTTTCTAGGAAGACTTGGGGCTAGATTCACGAAGCAGTTACGCAGGCACTTACCAACCTGTACATCTTTCCTCAATCATTGACGGCTTTGGTTACATTTATTAAACAGTTTACAAGCATGAAAACTTGCCATTCAAGTGTTGTTATTGTTATAAACAGCCTCCTGGTGCTTCGGAGCTCATTAACTGTTTAATAATTGTAAACAAAGCCGCCAAAGATTGAGAAAATATGTACAGGTTCGTAAGTGCTTGCGTAACTGCTTCGTGAATATCGCTCAAGGCCCTTAGTACTGCCATCAGCCGTGTCGTAAACCTCTAGTAGGTTTAGCGTGACGTTTTGCGCTCAATAAGGTGTGGGGGTCCAGGCTGGTGCTGCGGACTCCGGCACTGACAAAACACTCCACCAAACACACACACCGAAACTACGACGTTGGTACAACGTTCGAACAAGCTTTAACACCTCCTAACCAGTTATAACAACCAATATAGCAAGTTGTAACAACGTTCTAATACGTCATAAACACGTTAAGCCAAGATGTAACAACTTTATTACAAGTTGTAACAAGCGGAAAATAGGGTCCGTTACGGTTTGTGTTTCCCGGGACATCTTGAGGTTATCTTGAGATGATTTCGGGGCTTTAGTGTCCCCGCGGCCCGGTCCTCGACCAGGCCTCCACCCCCAGGAAGCGGCCCGTGACAGCTGACTAACACCCAGGTACCTATTTTACTGCTAGGTAACAGGGGCATAGGGTGAAAGAAACTCTGCCCATTGTTTCTCGCCGGCGCCTGGGATCGAACCCAGGACCACAGGATCACAAGTCCAGTGTGCTGTCCGCTCGGCCGACCGGCTCCCTAGCTCTGCGGCATCCCCAGGGACGTCGCAGAGACTATTCTAAGGAGTTCCTTAAGAAACTATACATCAATCCATTCAAATTTGGAGATGTGGAACATCTCCAAATTTGGAGATGTTCCAAATTGATAACAAATTGTTCCAATTTGATAACAATCGCAACTGCGGGTTCACTGAGAGAATGAAAGAATGGTCCAATAATTGGCTACTAGAGTTTAACTGAAACAAATGCAAAGCAATGAAACCGAGCGTTGAAAAAAAGAGCGAAACACAAGGAGGACCAAATGGCAGACACAATCCTGATGCTAGGTAACAGGGGGCATCAGGGTGAAAGAAACATTTTGCCCATTTGTCTCCACCGGGGATTGAACCCGGAACAACGGGACTACGAATCCGTAGCGCTGTCCACTCAGCTGTCAGGCGCCTATCCAGGCGCGTCAGGATAAAGTGGACGGGAGGATAGACTGGATAAGAGAGGAGTGGTTGATAGGGGTCTATTGTTAGAAAGGGGGGGGGAAGGGGGGGAAGGGGGGGAAGGGGGGGTTAAGGGCCAGGTGGGCCCACAAGGGCCCCCTGGCCAGAACGCGCTCTTGAGCACGCGCGCCTCCACCACCATTATAAGACCCACCTCCAACACTGTTTATGGTTACAGCACCGCTCCTGTGCCAGGTAAGTCCACTACGGGCTCACCATAGCCCGTGCTATTTGCCCCGCTCCTGTGCCAGGTAAGTCCACTACGGGCTCACCATAGCCCGTGCTACTTGCCCCGCTCCTGTGCCAGGTAGGTCCACTACGGGCTCACCATAGCCCGTGCTACTTGCCCCGCTCCTGTGCCAGGTAAGTCCACTACGGGCTCACCATAGCCCGTGCTACTTGCCCCGCTCCTGTGCCAGGTAAGTCCACTACGGACTCACCATAGCCCGTGCTACTTGCCCCGCTCCTGTGCCAGGTAAGTTACGGGCTCACCATAGCCCGTGCTACTTGCCCCCTCCTGTGCCAGGTAAGTTACGGGGTCACCATAGCCCGGGCTACTTTGCCCCGCTCCTGTGCCAGGTAAGTTACGGGCTCACCATAGTCCGTGCTACTTGGAACTTGCTCCGAGTAGCTGAATCTATAACAACAACAAACCACTGTTTATGTGGGATAGACGTAATCCTGCGTACTTACGCATGTGATGTATGTACCTTACCTTGAGGTTACCTTGAGGTGCTTCCGGGGCTTAGCGTCCCCGCGGCCCGGTCGTCGACCAGGCCTCCTGGTTGCCGGACTGATCAACCAGGCTGTTGGACGCGGCTGCTCGCAGCCTAACGTATGAGTCGTGTATGATGTAGGTTGGATTAGCATTTTAAAAACCACTACAATCATCTTCTGTGGTTAATTGTTCAATAAATCACTAAACTATATATTTAACAAATCTCTAACCCTGTCCGCGGAGAAGAGAAGAAAATGAATATATGCTAATTAGCATATATTCATGTGTGGCCACGTCTGGTAGGCTGCAGGTGTGGGTGGCGGGCTACAGGTGTGGGTGGCAGGCTACAGGTGTGGGTGGTAGGCTGCAAGTGTGTGTGGGTGGCAGGCTACAGGTGTGGGTGGCAGGCTGCAGATGTGGGTGGCAGGCTGCAGATGTAGATGGCAGGCTACAGATGTGGATGACAGGCTACAGGTGTGGGTGGCAGGTTACAGTGTGTGGGTGGTAGGCTGCAGGTGTGGGTGGCAGGCTACAGATGTGAGTGGCAGGCTTCTGGTGTGGATGGCAGGCTACAGGTGTGGGTGGCAGGCTACAGGTGTGGATGGCAGGCTACAGGTGTGGATGGCAGGCTACAGGTGTGGGTGGCAGGCTACAGTGTGTGGGTGGCAGGCTACAGATGTGGATGGCAAGCTACAGGTGTGGGTGGCAGGCTACAGGTGTGGGTGGCAGGCTACAGGTGTGGGTGGCAGGCTGCAGGTGTGGATGGCAGGCTACAGGTGTGGGTGGCAGGCTACAGGTGTGGGTGGCAGGCTACAGGTGTGGATGGCAGGCTACAGGTGTGGGTGGCAGGCTACAGGTGTGGATGGCAGGCTACAGTGTGTGGGTGGCAGGCTACAGATGTGGATGGCAGGCTACAGGTGTGGGTGGCAGGCTACATGATGTGGATGGCAGGCTACAGTGGGGGAGTCACAGACCTAGCCTGCCCCTGGCAGGATTGAATGATGAAGATTAAGCCACCCTAAAAGGTGGCACGGGCATGAATAACCCGTAAGACCTGACAGGATGATGATGATGTTATAAACTCATCAACTGACTCAAAAAAATCAAAAAAATTCCAAGCAGCACGGGCTATGGCGAGCCCGTAAGTTGAGGCTCTTTGTCGCCAATATCAGCAACAACTGCTGATATTAGAGATCTGGAGATGATTGGGTCCTTGAAGGCCCCAATCAGGGGTCAGCTGATTGGTCAGCTGGTCTAAGGATAGAGATACGGAGTTACAAAAGGATTTTGGTTTTTTGTTTACAAAAAAAAAAAAAACATTATTTTTAGCATTGTTATTTGTTTATTATCATTTTAAAACATGCTCCAACGCGATTTAAACAAGGAGTTAGTAGTTTATAAAGTTAAAACGCACTGTAACTCGTTTGACCTTTAAGGAAAGGTTATCCTTAATATGAATTGTTTATTTAAACCAAGACAAGGGGTTCATTAGGAAAGGTATTGAAGTGCCTTATCCTACTTCAAGGATACCTAAGGATAAGTTCCTCCTAATCCTTAGGCTGTTATCCTACACCAGCTCACCTGAACCCCGACCCTGGATAATTATTTGATGAGCTTTTGATGAATTTCTAATATTAATACATAATTTGTGAAAAAAGGCACTACGGGCTCACCATAGCCCGTGCTACTTGGAACTTTGTTCCAGGTGGCGAATCTTTAACAACAACATAACAACAACATAATTTGTGCTAAATTACAATCATATTGGTGGATGAAATTGGATCCAACTGTGGAGCGGAGGTTTGGTGAGGTCAGGTGACTTCTTCAGGTGTATGCAGGTGTGGAGTGAACAAATACCTGAAGTGAGTGAGCCTAGAAATACCCATTGATGGAGTGGTGTTGTTGAGAGTAGCAAAAATAGCGTGAAAATGAACAAATCCACAAGGGCCGTGATTAAGGTTCGAACTTACGTCTGTTTAAGTGTGAAGGCATTCACAGCCTCGACATCAAGGTCAACTGGCCTCTATATCAAGGTCAACTGGCCTCTATATCAAGGTCAACTGGCCTCTATATCAAGGTCAACTGGCCACAAGTAACAGGTCACTCAACCTGGAGATGAACCCATCTGAGACGTCACTCCCTTAAGGAGGTGGCTTGATCAAGAAGACTGTGGAGGTATGTGTACCCAGGACATTGTATGAGGTAAAAGGGCAAGACATTAATCTAAATGGAGAGTCGTCGTAGTTACTGAGACACGCTACATCATGATTTGTGTAACTATGATCCCAGTTTATACAAACTTGTCGTTTATATTAGACTCTATTAAGTTTGGGGGGACGAGGATATATTATACATATTATATATGATTTGTTCACAATGGTCTAGTGTATTATGTTTTGCGTGTGCGTGCGTGCTTGTTTGAGTGTGTGTGCTCGTGGGTATTTACTATTTGTGTCTGCAGAATCGAGCTATTAGCTCTTGGGCCCCGCCTTTCCAACCGTCTATCTTTTCCTCTATTATGTCAACTACATATATTTCATTTTAAGACATGCACACACACACACACACATATCCCCAGGAAGCAGTGCGTAACAGCTGGTTAACTCCCAGGTACTTACTTTACTGCTAGGTGAAGAGGAGCATCGTGTGAAAGAAACCCTGCCCATTTGTTTCTGCCTCGGCCGGGAATCTAACTCGGGCCCTTAGGTCTCAGCCCGTCCTCATAAACAAAGACCCAAAGACCATTTAATGCACCCGCCAAACCCCCTGTTTACGACTGAAAAACTTTTTACACACGACTCACAACTGCTGACGTTCGAACACTTCCGGAACAAGTGCTTCACTGACGAATTTAGTTCGAACCACAACGCTGTAAATGCTTCACCCACGTACTACAAATAATCGCCAACAGAACCTAAACACCTAACCTAACCTATGCCTATATATGCACAATATGTTATTATAATATTAATTTATATTTGATAAAAATCCCCGTTTTGAAGGAACAGCATGTAAAAATTTATGAATGCGTCTGTGGGGTCGACCGCTGGATGGAATGGACTTGAGTCGAGAACGGGTTGACTTGAGGGCGTTCCTGTAATTCCACATACACTTTCACAAGTACACTATACCCTGATTGTTGACCAGACCACACACTAGAAGTTGAAGGGACGGCGACGTTTCGGTCCGTCCTGGACCATTCTCAAGTCGATTTGAGAATAGTCCAGGACGGACCGAAACGTCGTCGTCCCTTCAACTTCTAGTCTGTGGTCTGGTCAACATACTTCAGCCACGTTATTGTGACTCATCGCCTGCATACACTATACCCTTATTAACCTGTGTTGAATAACTACGTTTTGGCTTCATTTTCCTTTGCTTCCACTGATGCTCTTGCAACCGTTCTTAGATATATCTACTGTGACGATAATCTCCTTCAAGAGATTTAGCCTGCTCTTCCCTCCATAATTACGTCTTCACAATTATATAAAAAGACTATGGAAGAAATGTCCAACAACGACAAAACACCAGCAAGGCTTGCCAGGGTGAGCAAAAACGTATGCAGCCAGCCACCTGTTCGAACTCCAACCACCAAACTACCCGTTGATCGCTACGGCTCCGCTGATTGGTCGCCGGTCTGGCTGCACCTGCCTCGCCCCCCCCCCCCCCCCCTATACTACCTGATGTCTGGGGTCGCCCCAACATCAGTCCTCAGAATGTTCAGTGCTTTCGTGGCCATCACACCTCCCAGCTAGACTCTAGCGTGTACTGAGAGAGGTGGTGGCTTTAAGCCAATATTCCAGCACCTCCCACTTAACTTTTGTATTGCACTTCTTGTTATTTTGCCTTAACGTAACTTTTCATTGTGTCATTTAAGTATTCTTATTATTTTGATTGATTGATTTTATTATAAGAATTTGTTTGTGCATTTTATTCATGTTTTGATTTATTTAACGTAATTAAAATTTCATTGTTAAAGTTTACTTGTGTTTTGTGTGTCTTCTCCTTACCTTACCACAGACGAAGTTCCAGTTTTTTCTATTTTTTTTTATAACTATGTGACGAGGCCATACCCCTAGCCTTAAACAGCCGAACACCAACGCGTTACCGTCACAAGTTATATGGGGGCCTGTCCGGGAGCTTCACTCAGGTACTGGTGCCAAGTGGTAATTTTTGGTAAGCGTATTTAACTTTGTTAACGTAGCTTTACTATTTTTCATTCAATTTCATTTTTTATAAGGTGCGGTGTATTGTGCATTACGAGAGTAACATATAGTGAAGGTGAGACAACTTTGGATTACGTGGTGACTGTAGGCCTCAGTCATACTCTTAATTGGTCATCTCTCCCTCCATGTTATTACTCGTATTTACCATCTATGTCCCTTGAATATTTCTCATTCTGACAGATCATCATATTGGTACCCTGGTACTGTGGTCTGCCCCGGGTCAAGAGTACCCAATCTTCTGCAATCTGACTGTAGGAGGACAAAGAGGGCCATAGTTCCTCTAGCTCGAACTTTAGTTGCTGAATTGGGACCTCAGCAGCAGTTCTCGTCACAAGTTGACACCTCGCACCCCTACACGTCAGTCAGAGATGATGATACATACAACGGTAGGGAATTAGCTTATTTTTTCAGAGCACAAAAGTTCGCTAATTCTGTAAGTATCATATTAAATTCAGTGGGAAAAACTTGCTTTATGTCCTATAGAGACTTGGCAAGGTATGCCTACATCCTTGGACTACCAATTTTACTTTTGAAGCATTTAACTGTTTCACTTGTTTTCGAAACTTAGTTTCATTTGTTAGTAGGATTTTCTTGCCCTTATTCTCTTACATGAGTACCGGGTACAAGATTTCCTGCGCCCTTGATTTAATTTAATCATTTAATATCTTTCACTTAACGTTAATTGTTAAAGATCACACAGGATAGGTACCAGTTGCCACGTTGTCCTGTTTCTGACATTTCATTATTGAACATTCGTGTACCTTTATTTGCTAATTTCACCATGTTTCGTCTCCAAACTTTCCGTGCAAATCCAGCAGGTGAAATAGGGACTTTAAGTCGTGCCAAGAGGACTGAACTACAAACTCTTGCACATGAGTATCAACTAGAAGTTCCCTACCAAGCCAACAAAAATGACCTACACAACCTGTTGCTGGATTACTATTTAGAGCAAGGTAAGATAGACTCTGAAACTCATGAAACTTACTATATTGCAGATAAAACTGACTTGGCAACGATGAAACTTAAACTAGAGCTGGCCAAGATTGAACGTGAGCAGCAAAGGGAAGCCCTCGAACAACAAGAACGAGCGGCTGCCATACGGAGGGAAGAACAAGAACGCGGACTCGCCCTCCAAGAACGTGAGGTTGCACTACTCCAGGAGCGGGAACGAGTACAGCTTGAAGCACTCCAGGAGCGGGAACGCGTACAGCTTGAAACCAAACAACGCGAGTTGGAAATGCAACGCGAACATGACAAGCAACAAGCGACTCTGGCTCTAGAGTGTCGTCAACGTGAAATCGCCTTGGAAACTTCCCACTTCACTCAACGCCAACAAGCTACTGCCAATCTTCCCGTCAGTTTTAATATATCACATGCAAGTAAGTTAATGCCATCCTTTGTAGAAGCAGAAGTCGATGTGTTTTTCACCACCTTTGAAACCCTTGCTAATCAACTCAGTTGGCCTGTCGACCAATGGGCCACACTTCTCAGAGTCCATCTTACAGGTAGAGCTGCAGTCACACTCAGTACTTTGGCGTCTGAGAATGACTACTACACTCTGAAACAAGCAGTGTTGGACGCCTACCTACTTTCCACAGAAAGTTATAGAAGGAAATTCCGTGACCACCTGAAGGCAAGTACCACTACCTTCCTCGAGTTTGCTAACACGAAACGGAGGTATTTCATGAAATGGCTGGAAGCAGCACATGTCTCTACTTTTGCAGAACTCGTCAACCTGATGCTTGTTGAAGAATTCTTGAGACGTGTGCCGCCTCCTGTCCGCCTCTACTTAGCAGATAAAGAAGAAACCGACTACCTGAAGTGTGCTAAGTCGGCTGACACTTACAGCCTCATCCACCGGCTGACACCTGAACCATCCTCCAGTAAGAAGTCGTGGTACAGTTACGAGAAGGTGAGCCCCGATCAAGCTGGTTCACAACTGTACTGCAAGTATTGTAGACTCTATGGACATACCATAGACAAGTGTGGTAAGTCTCAATACAAGGGAACCACTGACCAACAACGACCCAAACCAACTCCTCCTAAGTCCGGTAAGCCTGTGATGAATGTTGGTGTTGATGTTAATGATCTTTCTCTTTTCAGTAACCACCTGTATACTGGAACTGTCTCTGCCAACGGTTCAAATCCGGAGGGACGTTTCAAATTGAAGATCTTGAGGGACACAGCGGCTCTACAATCGATCATCTTGAAGTCGGCTGTGCCCAACATAGTCTACACCGGGGAAACAGTCTTCATCACTGACCTCACTGCTACCACTCCATACCCTCTCGCCAGAGTCCACCTGGATTGTCCCTACGTGAACGGGGAAGTCCAAGTCGCCGTCAGGGAAAAGCCTTTTCCCATGCCTGGAGTGCAACTTCTCCTAGGCAATGACTTGGCAGAAGACCTGCAACCGACCAACCTGATCGTCATGGACAAACCCCAGGTGTGTAACTCTGTGCCAAGTAACCCTATTCTTGAGTATGTTCCAGCAGAGGTTCAAGAGAGTGATGAAGTTTCTCCTCCGGTTCTCGTGACCACCCGTGCACAAGCCGCACGTCCACAGCCAGCTGACTCTACTGCTACCGCTGTCCCTCAAGACCCTCAGAAACTACCCCCGCATCTGACCAAGTTGGAGTTCCGTAAGTTGCAGAGGGAAGATCTTACTTTAACACCATTGTTTTTCCAGGCTGAGACTCAACCCGACAGTATTCCTGGGTTCTTCCTAGAGAACGACTTGCTCTACCGCAGATATAGACCCAGTAAACTGAAGGAGGAGGACGATTGGGCCAACATCGAACAACTTGTGATTCCCACCAGCCTGCGGCCCACTATTCTACACCTGGCCCACGGAGCATTCTCCCACTACGGCTTCAACAAGACTTACCATGGGATTCGTCAAGACTACTACTGGCCAGGTATGGTAAATAACGTCAAACAGTACGTAAAACAGTGTCATACATGTCAGATGGCAGGCAAACCGAACGTCTCCATTCCCAGAGCACCACTGATTCCCATACAGGTGCCTGCGGAACCTTTCCACAGACTCATAATAGACTGTGTTGGTCCTTTACCTCGGACCAGTTCAGGTAACGCCTACATCCTAACCATCCTGTGTCCTACCACCAGATTTCCCATAGCAGTTCCAGTGAAGAACATGACGGCTGCTACGGTTATCAAACATCTATTGAAGATCTTCACTCGATACGGATTTCCCAGGGAGATTCAAAGTGACTGTGGCACCAACTTCACCAGTGATCTCTTCAAAAGGACACTGGAGGAGTTCAACATCAAACAGGTATTGTCCAGCCCCTATCATCCTGCTTCACAGGGTTCTCTTGAACGTAGTCATCAGACCATCAAAGCACTCTTGAAAAAGTTTTGTAGTGAAACCTCAAAGGATTGGGATAAGCAGATTGACCTAATAATGTGTATTTTCAGAAGTCTCCCCAATGAGTCCCTAGGAGTATCTCCTTATGAGATGCTCTACGGCCGTAAGTGCCGTACTCCCCTTAAGGCTTTCAAAGACTCTCTCAGAGATGCCACCTTCAGTGAGCATCAGAATGTGCCCCAGTTTCTTCAAAACCTTCAACACATTCTAGAGAGTCCACCGCTTTGCCCATGATAATCTATTGAAAGCCCAGGTGAGAATGAAGACTCATTACGACCAGACCAGCAAAGTAAGAAAATTCAAGCCGGGAGACTTCGTCCTTGCTTATTTCCCTATCCCAGGTTCACCTTTACAAAACAGATTTTCAGGACCCTACTGCGTCAAAGAGTGCAGGAATAATAATAATTATGTGATAGAGACTCCAGATAGGCGGCGGAAGACCCAGCTGTGCCACGTCAACCTCCTGAAGCAATATAATGGTACTCCTCCCACTGTCTTGACTAACTATTCCACATTCACAGAACCCTACATCCACAGTGAGACCTTCCCAGCTTCTCCTCCCGAAAGCACTGACAAGGAGTCAGCGCTTTCTAATTCCGAAATCCTTAATGATCTTCCCAAATACTTTCAGGATAATCATAGTGCACCTCTCGTCAAGATCTTCAGAGAACATCAAGAGTTGTTCAGAGATGATCCCCAAGAGTGTAATGTTACCCAGCACGACATCCAACTGCTCCCCGACACCCGGCCGATTCGTCAACCCTTCTACCGAATCAGCCCGAGCAAGAAGGAAGTCATGCGTGCTGAGGTGCAGTACCTCTTGGACCATGGACTGGCTACACCTTGTGAGTCCCCCTGGGCCTCACCTTGTATCTTGGTGCCCAAACCCCAAGGTAAGGTGCGGTTGTGCACTGACTATCGAAAACTGAACTCTGTCACTGTCAAGGATGCTTACCCCTTGCCAAGGATAGATGACATCCTTGATGCCATTGGTAGTGCCCAGTACTTGTCCCAAGTGGACTTGCTTAAGGGGTACTATCAAGTGTGTCTAACGGAGCGCGCTAAAGAGATATCTGCCTTCATCACTCCTTTTGGACTTTTCAGATATGAACGCCTTCCTTTCGGACTATGTAATGCCCCGGCCACCTTTCAAAGAGCTGTCAACCGTGTCATCCAGGGCTTGGATAACACATACGCCTACCTGGACGATATCGTCGTAGCCTCCAACTCCTGGAGTGAACATCTGCTCCAGCTGCGACGTCTGTTCTCCAAGCTCCTGACAGCCGGCCTCACCATCAACCTGGGCAAGTCCACTTTCGCGAAAGGTAAAGTGCGTTATCTGGGTCATGTTATTGGGAGTGGCAGCATAGCTCCGTTAGACTCGCACACGCAAGCCATCCAACAGTATCCACAGCCTACCACCAGGAAGCAGCTCCTGCGCTTCCTTGGTCTTGCCTCTTACTACCGTAGGTTTGTGAGGAATTTCAGTACAGTCGCCACACCTCTAATTCTATTAACCAGTCCCAAGCAACGGTATAATTGGACCATACAGCAAACCGTTGCTTTTGAACAACTCAAATTCCTCCTCTGTTCTAACCCCATTCTCGCCTCTCCAGATATCACCAAGCCTTTCGTCCTTCATGTCGACGCCAGTGGTACCGGCGTTGGTGGTGTCCTGATGCAACAACGAGGCGAGGAGGTTCTACCTGTCAGCTACTACAGCTACAAACTAAAACCACACCAGAGGAACTACAGCACTATTGAAAAGGAGCTACTATCCATCGTCCTGAACCTCCAACACTTCGCTCCGTACCTACAAGGCGCCAGGTCTACCACCATCTTCTCAGACCACAACCCTCTCCGCTTCCTACATCAAGCCCAATTCACCAACCAGCGTCTTCTACGATGGGCTCTGTATTTACAAGACTTCAACCTGGAGATCCGCTATATCAAGGGTTCTGACAACACCATAGCCGATGCCCTCTCCAGAGTTTATGAAGTAGAAGCAACTCCATCCATTACTCCACCACATAACGACGTACTTCTTCCAGAACCGCAGGCTTCGGGGGAGAGTTGTGACGATAATCTCCTTCAAGAGATTTAGCCTGCTCTTCCCTCCATAATTACGTCTTCACAATTATATAAAAAGACTATGGAAGAAATGTCCAACAACGACAAAACACCAGCAAGGCTTGCCAGGGTGAGCAAAAACGTATGCAGCCAGCCACCTGTTCGAACTCCAACCACCAAACTACCCGTTGATCGCTACGGCTCCGCTGATTGGTCGCCGGTCTGGCTGCACCTGCCTCGCCCCCCCCCCCCCTATACTACCTGATGTCTGGGGTCGCCCCAACATCAGTCCTCAGAATGTTCAGTGCTTTCGTGGCCATCACACCTCCCAGCTAGACTCTAGCGTGTACTGAGAGAGGTGGTGGCTTTAAGCCAATATTCCAGCACCTCCCACTTAACTTTTGTATTGCACTTCTTGTTATTTTGCCTTAACGTAACTTTTCATTGTGTCATTTAAGTATTCTTATTATTTTGATTGATTGATTTTATTATAAGAATTTGTTTGTGCATTTTATTCATGTTTTGATTTATTTAACGTAATTAAAATTTCATTGTTAAAGTTTACTTGTGTTTTGTGTGTCTTCTCCTTACCTTACCACAGACGAAGTTCCAGTTTTTTCTATTTTTTTTTATAACTATGTGACGAGGCCATACCCCTAGCCTTAAACAGCCGAACACCAACGCGTTACCGTCACACTACTTATCTACAAAATCTACATACCCTATTTATTGTTTTCTTTGTGATTTAAGTCTTAAATTAATTACTCATGGTGACACAGGTGGGGTGAGTTAGCGAGGGTGATCGAGTGCTACAGGTGGGGTGAGTTAGCGAGGGTGATCGAGTGCTACAGGTGGGGTGAGTTAGCGAGGGTGATCGAGTGCTACAGGTGGGGTGAGTTAGCGAGGGTGATCGAGTGCTACAGGTGGGGTGAGTTAGCGAGGGTGATCGAGTGCTACAGGTGGGGTGAGTTAGCGAGGGTGATCGAGTGCTACAGGTGGGGTGAGTTAGCGAGGGTGATCGAGTGCTACAGGTGGGGTGAGTTAGCGAGGGTGATCGAGTGCTACAGGTGGGGTGAGTTAGCGAGGGTGATCGAGTGCTACAGGTGGGGTGAGTTAGCGAGGGTGATCGAGTGCTACAGGTGGGGTGAGTTAGCGAGGGTGATCGAGTGCTACAGGTGGGGTGAGTTAGCGAGGGTGATCGAGTGCTACAGGTGGGGTGAGTTAGCGAGGGTGATCGAGTGCTACAGGTGGGGTGAGTTAGCGAGGGTGATCGAGTGCTACAGGTGGGGTGAGTTAGCGAGGGTGATCGAGTGCTACAGGTGGGGTGAGTTAGCGAGGGTGATCGAGTGCTACAGGTGGGGTGAGTTAGCGAGGGTGATCGAGTGCTACAGGTGGGGTGAGTTAGCGAGGGTGATCGAGTGCTACAGGTGGGGTGAGTTAGCGAGGGTGATCGAGTGCTACAGGTGGGGTGAGTTAGCGAGGGTGATCGAGTGCTACAGGTGGGGTGAGTTAGCGAGGGTGATCGAGTGCTACAGGTGGGGTGAGTTAGCGAGGGTGATCGAGTGCTACAGGTGGGGTGAGTTAGCGAGGGTGATCGAGTGCTACAGGTCGGGTGAGTTAGCGAGGGTGATCGAGTGCTACAGGTGGGGTGAGTTAGCGAGGGTGATCGAGTGCTACAGGTGGGGTGAGTTAGCGAGGGTGATCGAGTGCTAGAGACAAGCGGGCATCAGGAAGGCCGCACTTGACCTGAGCTACTTGAAGTGTTGGAGTGGGACAGGTGGGCAGCGTTTGTCAGCTGGAGCAGCCCGAGCACTTCATTGTTGCTCGGTGAAAGGTGATGGTTGCTTTGATGTGACCGCCGCTGAGGGGGGGAGGGAGAGAGAGAGAGAGAGAGAGAGAGAGAGAGAGATACACACACACACACACACAGAGGTTCTACAGTCACAGAAATGATAAAGAAAGAGTAACAAATGGTAGAATTGAACTCGGGTCCCATTAAGCCCATCACCACCTGCTGCTGGAGAATGGAACCAGGGTCCTCCAGAAGGGGAACACGTATATAAGCCTCATCAAAGTAAATATATATATATATATATATATATATATATATATATATATATATATATATACACAATGTATCAACTATAAAAATCTTCACAGCATTTGCATACCTCACCCAATTAAAAAGTGCAGGTGAATGTAGGCTTTAGATTCACTTACCCCCCTACCCCCACCCTTCCCTATCTCCCCCCTCCCCTTCCATACCTCACCCCCCCCACTACCCTCTCATTCCCCACCCCCATTCCCCCATACCCACTCCTATAACCCCCTCTCCCTTAACTTCCCTTCAGCGTCATTGGACCCTTAATTCCTCCTCATCACCCCTTCTCTTCTACCTCATCTTCGTTCTCATCACATCATTCACATCTGGTTCATCTGTCCTTCTTTCTCCGCTCTCCTCCTCTTTATCGCCCTCTCCATTCCTCTCTTCTCGCTCTTTCACCTCATTTATTTTTCTCTTAGTCTCTTCTCGCTTCGTTTCTCCCGTCCCATTTTCCACACACACACACACACACACACACACACACACACACACACACACACACACACACACACACTGGGAGTGATGTGGTGGAGGCTGACTCCATACACAGTTTCAAATGTAGATATGACAGAGCCCAATAGGCTCAGGAATCTGTACACCTGTTGATTGACGGTTGAGAGGCGGGACCAAAGAGCCAGAGCTCAACCCCCGCAAACACAACTAGGTGAGTACAGGCCACCTCTAACGACCCGACTAACGAGCGTTAACAAGACTGTTGCATTAGCTGTTGCAAGGCGACGGTGCACGTGGTGAATGGACCAATTTATACGAAGCGTCTTCAAGGTTGCAAGACGGCCCCCCCCCCACACACAACCCTTGAGGGCTGAGTGCTGAGTTGAGGGCTGTATGGGACAGCTCTTCCCTGGGTCCAGGGCCCCAGAGGGGGTGTTCAGGGCCCCAGAAGGGGTGTTCAGGGCCCCAGAAGGGATGTTCAGGGCCCCAGAAGGGGTGTTTAGGGCTCCAGAGGGGGTGTTCAGGGCCCCAGAAGGGGTGTTTAGGGCTCCAGAGGGGGTGTTCAGGGCCCAAAGGGGGTGAATAGGTCAAGACGGTGACCCAAACACCATAGTTGCTACGGCCAAAGCACAACAGTGAACTGTGACTACACCGTCTTAAGCCTGTGATGGAGGTCCCAGAACTATCAGTATACCATTGGCAACCAGCTTAACTACCGGAACACGGCCGTAACAAGAGGTAAACAAGATGAGATGTATTAGGGGTCGTGTATTAGGAGGGGGGGGGGGTTCCGTGAATTAGGGGTCCGTGTATTAGGGCGCCCCTATCTGGGGTACCGGCATCGCTGTATACAGGACTCGCCCCCATCCGCTTAATGCAACAGTTTATATTCATTAGCTTCAGCCTGAAGTAGGTCAAGGGGTCACGCAAATTATCCAACCACGCTGTGTGTGTGTGTGTGTGTGTGTGTGTGTGTGTGTGTGTGTGTGTGTGTGTGTGTGTGTGTGTGTGTACTCACCTAGTTATGCTTGCGGGGGTCGAGCTCTGGTTCTTTGGTCTCGGCTCTCAACCGTCAATCAACAGATGTAGAGGTTCCTGAGCCTATTGGGCTCTATCATATCTACACTTGTAACTGTGTATGGAGTCAGCCTCCACCACATCACTTCCTAATGCATTCCATTTGTCAACCACTCTGACACTAAAAAAGTTCTTTCTAATATCTCTGTGGCTCATTTGGGCACTCAGTTTCCACCTGTGTCCCCTTGTGTTAAATAACCTGTCTTTATCTACCCTATCAATTCCCTTTAGAATCTTGAATGTGGTGATCATGTCCCCCCTAACTCTTCTGTCTTCCAGCGAAGTGAGGTTTAATTCCCGTAGTCTCTCCTCACTCTATGAGGTCTGGTGTTCATACTGCCAGATGTATGAGGTCTGGTGGTTCATAGTGCCAGATGTACGAGGTCTGGTGGTTCATAGTGCCAGATGTACGAGGTCTTGTGGTTCATAGTGCCAGATGTACGAGGTCTGGTGGTTCATACTGCCAGATGTATGAGGTCTGGTGTTCATAGTGTCAGATGTATGAGGTCTGGTGTTCATAGTGCCAGATGTACGAGGTCTGGTGTTCATACTGCCAGATGTATGAGGTCTGGTGTTCATAGTGCCAGATGTACGAGGTCTGGTGTTCATACTGCCAGATGTATGAGGCCTGGTGGTTCATAGTGCCAGATGTACGAGGTCTGGTGTTCATACTGCCAGATGTACGAGATCTGGTGGTTCATAGTGCCAGATGTACGAGGTCTGGTGTTCATACTGCCAGATGTACGAGGTCTGGTGGTTCGTAGTGCCAGATGTACGAGGTCTGATGTTCATACTGCCAGATGTATGAGGTAGAGTGTTCATATTGCCAGATGTACGAGATTGGAGGATGGCGGTAAGGAGCGCCTCAGGTACAACAACAAGGAGAATTTACACGTTAACGGAAATCTTAGTCTATCTCCTATCCCTTGTCTATTTGAGGGACCTCACAACACACGCTGTCCTCTGGAGACCCCGAGGCCCTGGGCGAGTGACTGATGGAGGTTTCTGAGTGCAGGAATAGATCTCGGGACCTCACAACACACACTGTCCTCTGGAGACCCTGAGGCCCTGGGCGAGTGACTGATGGAGGTTTCTGAGTGCAGGAATAGATCTCGGGACCTCACAACACACGCTGTCCTCTGGAGACCCCGAGGCCCTGGGCGAGTGACTGATGGAGGTTTCTGAGTGCAGGAATAGATCTCCACTTGTGTATGTATGTTGGCAGCCATGATGAATACATGTATATATACACGTTGTTCCTGCCTGGTATTATGTCCAAGATAACTGGCTGTGACGTCACAACAACATCTGTGGCCTATCTTATCTTGAGGTTATCTTGAGATGATTTCGGGGCTTTTAGTCCCCGCGGCCCGGTCCTCGACCAGGCCTCCACCCCCAGGAAGCAGCCCGTGACAGCAGACTAACTCCCAGGTACCTATTTCCTATTTACTGCTAGGTAACAGGGGCATTCAGGGTGAAAGAAACTTTGCCCATTTGTTTCGGCCTCGTGCGGGAATCGAACCCGCACCACAGAATTACGAGTCCTGCGCGCTATCCACCAGGCTACGAGGCCCCCTAATGAGAGTTAGATTATAAGATTATTATTGCTAGATTATTACTGTGAGGTAAGAACACAATCTACTTGTTTCAAACCTGGGCGACACTCCTTTACCCATGTCAAAGCCTGATCAACCAGTCTGTGACTCATACGTCAGGCTGCGAGCAGCCGCCTCCAACAGCCTGGTTGATCAGTCCAGCAACCAGGAGGCCTGGTCGACGACCGGGCCGCGGGGACGCTAAGCCCCGGAAGCACCTCAAGGTAACCCCAAGGTAAGGTGTACTATTCCTTACCCACGCCAAGGTTTAAGGTCAGCGGGGTCAATCCTTATTAAATCCGCAACGTTTCGGTCCAGAACGAGCCAAAACGTTTCCGTTTTCCCTTTCCCCCGTGTGTGGGCCGAGTTTCCCGTCTCCAGCCCCGTTATCGTGAACTATTCTCTACAAATAGCCCGAAGGACAACAGCTAATCCACTCCCGCCAAAATTAATTAACAATTATCGATTATCTCACCCGTCGACAATTTAAAATTGTCAACACATTAATATATATACAACATTTATCATAGTAAAATGTGAAGATTTTTTTATTAATATTAAAACAAGTCAGACTTGTCCATGAAAATAAATAGTAAAACACTGTTTTATTATACAAATAAAGATTTATTGAACAGTTACCTACCTAACCCCCCCCCCCCCTCCACCTGCAGGGACGCTTGGCAGATCACGGGATCACCATAGCCCGTGCTACTTGGAACTTGTTCCGAGTAGCTGAATCTATAACAGCAGCTTGACAGTCAATGCCACACCTGCAAGTGCCGAGGTCTAGCTTGGCACTCTTGGCAGGTGTGTTGGTGGTAGGTGTTTGTGTTGGTATCACGTGGGGGGGGGGGTACTGGAGGCAGGTGTGTAGTTACTGGAGACAGGTGTGTAGGTACTGGAGGCAGATGTGTAGGTACTGAAGGCAGATGTGTAGGTACTGGAGGCAGATGTGTAGGTACTGGAGGCAGGTGTGAGGTACTGGAGGCAGGTGTGTAAGTACTGAAGACAGATGTAAAGTACAAATATAGTTTTAAAAAATTAATATCTAAAGCTACAAGTGTATTCCAGCGCTATATATATATATATATTATATATATATATATATATATATATATATATATATATATATATATGTATATCATTAGGCGTTGGCAGTTACCTGTATGTTGTTTCTTATTTAAAGCATCTAACCTGTACCTAATAATTAATGCCCTCGTGATACACGGATTAAATATGATAATGATATGCAAATTACAACATAATAGAATCGTTTATTGGTGCAGATTTCTACCACGGCGCTCCGGACGGCTAATGTGAACTGTTCAACAGGACACAAGGAACGGTGAACAGTTGAACACGAACAGTTGTGAGGGGGGATTATTGTTCCCTGTGTGAACGGTGACTATACAGTGAAGGAACGGTGAAGGAGGTGCCAAAGGTGAAGGCGACGGGGGGAAATGTTATCCAGGAAATGTGCGGCAACACTTTGGCAGCGTGTCAACAGGTGACGCACACACATGCAGCATTCTTGTCTATCCCTGTCAATTCCCCCTGAGAATTTTGTATGTGGTGATTATGTCTCCCCCGAGCTCTTCTGTCTTCCAGTGACGTGAGGTGAAGTTCCCGCAGCCTTTCCTCATAACTCATGCCTCTTAGTTCTGGGACTAGTCTAGTGGCATATCTCTGAACTTTTTCCAGCTTCGCCTTGTGCTTGACGAGGTACGGGCTCCATGCTGGGGCCGCATACTCCAGCATTGGTCTTACATATGTGGTATGCAAGGTTCTGAATGATTCCTTACGCAGGTTCCTGAAGGCAGTTCTGATGTTAGCCAGCCTCGCATATGCCGCAGATGTTATTCTGCGGTGTGTGTGTGTGTGTGTGTGTGTGTGTGTGTGTGTGTGTGTGTGTGTGTGTGTGTGTGTGTGTGTGTGTGTGTGTGTACTCACCTAATTGTGCTTGCGGGGGTTGAGCTTTGGCTCTTTGGTCCCGCCTCTCAACTGTCAATCTGTGTGTGTGTGTGTGTGTGTGTGTGTGTGTGTGTGTGTGTGTGTGTGTGTGTGTGTGTGCGTGCGTGCCCGCCTCTCAACTGTTTACTAACTACTTTTTTTTTTTTTTTTTTTTTTCCCACACCACACACACACACCAGGAAGCAGCCCGTGACAGCTGACTAACTCCCAGGTACCTATTTACTGCTAGGTAACAGGGGCATTCAGGATGAAAGAAACTTTGCCCATTTGTTTCTGCCTCGTGCGGGAATCGAACCCGCGCCACAGAATTACGAATCCTGCGCGCTATCCACCAGGCTACGAGGCCCCGTGTGTGTGTGTGCGTGCGTGTGTATGTTCGTTTCCATTTGTAAACAGAATACTTATAGCCTATCTTGACAACAGAGGCCCTCGGGACCTTGGCAGGTGGAACTGTGTTGCGTTTGAGGACAAGATGATTACATTTTCTGGAAATTAAGGGCAATTGTAGAGTTAAGCACAATGAGACTTAACTACTGGGAAGTAGGTTAAGAGGGAGGTTGTGGTGACGGGGGGCGCTCAAGTGTGTGTTCCTTGGGGTGTGTCTTGAGCAATACCCCTCCTCCCCCCCCCGGCTGTGGGGGGGGGGGAGGGGGGGGGGTTAGCTATCTCCCTGTCCACTGATGCTTCTCTTCACCCTCTGCTTGACGCAAGTGTCCCGGCTGTGCAGGTGGTCGTCATGGCTGTGTGTGTGTGTGTGTGTGTGTGTGTGTGTGTATTCACCTAGTTGTGCTTGCGGGGGTTGAGCTCTGGCTCTTTGGTCCCGTCTCTCAACTATCAATCAACTGATGTGCAGATTCCTGAGCCTACTGTGTGTGTGTGTGTGTGTGTGTGTGTGTGTGTGTGTGTGTGTGTGTGTGTGTGTGTGTTATGTGAATGTGTGTACTCACCTAATTGTGCTTGCAGGAGTTGAGCTTCGGCCCTCTTGATTCCTGCTCTTAACTGTCAATTAATTGGTAGGCAGGTTCCTGAACCTATTGGGCTCTATCATATACACAGTTTCCACCTGTGTCTTCTTGTGCGAGTACCACCCGTGTTAAACAACCTGTCTTTATCTACCCTATTCCCCTGAGAATTTTGTATATGGTAATCATGTCTTCCCTCTAACTATGCATCCTGGGGATGTGTGTGAAAGAGAAATTATGTCGTAGAAATAGTAGCGGTAGAGAGTCATTATAGGCAACCGGTGGTTAGAAAGGCAGGGCCCAGAAGCTAACGTCACTACCCACCTCCTTGCTGCCGTCTCACAAGGCGACCTGCGCAGGTATTCACAGGCGACAAAACCACTTCTAATTAGCCACTGTCTGATGGACAGGTGACGCCCATTACCTGTCCGTCTTCACAGCTTCTTGGACACCTTCTACACACCTATCCTCCCCCCCCCCCATCACCGTCTCCTGGGTCCTACTACCCCGCATCACCCGACCACTGGTATCTCTATCCCACTACCGGCACCTATACCCTACCCCTTCCCAGTCCCCTAGCCCGCCAATCCCTACCCGTTAAACTCTATTTAATGTTTTGTATCTGACGTGAGGCTATTACAGTAACCATATAATTACAGCAGTCAATAATTAATATAATTACAGCAGTCAATGTTTATGAGTGGGATTGGGTGGTTATAGATAGGAGCTGCCTTGTATGGGCCAATAGGCCTTCTGCAGTTACCTTGTTCTAAAGGGGCCTCGTAGCCTGGTGGATAGCGCGCAGGACTCGTAATTCTGTGGCGCGGGTTCGATTCCCGCACGAGGCAGAAACAAATGGGCAAAGTTTCTTTCACCCTAAATGCCCCTGTTACCTAGCAGTAAATAGGTACCTGGGAGTTAGTCAGCTGTCACGGGCTGCTTCCTGGGGGTGGAGGCCTGGTCGAGGACCGGGCCGCGGGGACACTAAAGCCCCGAAATCATCTCAAGATAACCTCAAGATATAACTTATGTTCTTAATAGGCCTAGGGGGCCACTGGTGAGGCCTAAACCACTTGTGAGGTGAACATTATTCTGTTCCTCAAAATGTTACGCAGCTCCCCAGAATTATTTTGGATCGCTTAAAGTGGCTGAAACTCTTATAACCATCTTGTAATGACATTGTTTGCGAGTCAACACTGTCCCTAAGGCATTGACCCCATCCACAAACCTTTGTGCCTGGATATTACCTGTACCGTGTATCCTGGAACTATCGGGAACTCACACCCACCTGCAACAGGAGAATATTGGTCAGGCATTGGTGGTCTGTGATGTAATTAAATAATTATATATATATATATATATATATATATATATATATATATATATATATATATATATATATATATATATATATATATATATATATATATACAGAAATCACAATTGCGTAATGCCTCATATGAACAAATCCACAAGGGCCGTGACGAGGATTCGTACCTACGTTCAAGAGCATCCCAGACGCTGCCTTAATCGACTGAGCTACGACATGGTCAAAAAGATTTGAAACCGAAGTTCTACTGAACTTACTGGATCCTGCAGCCTCTCCGAGACACAAACCAGGGTTTTACACAACTCCCCCCTGCACTCGAGCTTTGTCAATAGGCCGTTCTCTCTCTTCGCCCTTACTTCATTACACACAGAAATCCATGCAATTGTGGTTATAATAATTACGGCTTTTTATTATTTAACGTCAATATAACGCCGTAATATCGACGTTATCTATGCACTGGTTTTATTGGTGAAATTGTGTATTAATTTGATCAATAAAGATAATAAGGATCTGATTGATCAGAGATACCTGATCAACCAGGCTGTGACCCATACGTCAGGCTGCAAGCAGCCGCGTCCAACAGCCTGGTTGATCAGTCCAGCAACCAGGAGGCCTGGTCGACGACCGGGCCGCGGGGACGCTAAGCCCCGGAAGCACCTCAAGGTAACCTCAAGGTATATGTAAACTAACTCGACTACAAATGAGTATATATTTGTAAAATAACGATTTTGAATTTGAAATTATATTTGTAAATAACGTTTTTGAATTTGAAATTATATTTGTAAAATAACGTTTTTTAATTTGATATTAAATTTAATAACTTAATAAATTTGATAAATTTAATAACGTTTATATTTGTAAATAACGATTTTGAATTTGAAATTGTTTTATCAGTTAAACGGACATTCGGTCACGAAGACATACCAGCTCTTTATCGAGGTTTCTACCTCATGTCAAGCGCACCTCTAATACAATATTATGCACCTGCATTAATACAATATTATACACCTCCATTAATACAATATTATACACCTGCATTAATACACTATTAGACGTCGGCAAAATACAGTATTATACAGGAGTATTAACATAAAGTCGTGTGAGAAGTTTACACAGAATCTCATTCCTTTATATTACATTTCGACCTCTGTTAGTATACCTTAATCCTATTTCCTGCTCGTTCAGTATTGGCCATTCTCCTTGTCCCTATTACACAGCCTCGGCACACATTTACAACACTCATTTTCCCCAAAAGAGAAAAAAATAGTACCCAAGTTTTTGATCGTAAAGATTAGGTCGATTTTCAGCCAACTTTTTAGTCCTAACGTTTCTAGTTAGGCTAAAAGGTTGGATTTTTTTTTTTTAAGGGGCTGATGTCTTCCTGGCCATCTGCAGCGGTCACCCAACCGCTTACCGGCCAGTTCCAGCGGTGTTTAACCTGACTGACTGATGATGATGATGATTAAGCCACCCAAAAGGTGGCACGGGCATGAATAGCCCGTAAGTGGTGGCCCTTTTGAGCCATCACCAGTATCAATAGATGATACTGGAGATCTGTGGAGGTGCGACTGCACACGTTAACCTGATTGACCGATTGGTGGATACATCATGCCCTGCGCTTCCAGATACCACCTGTCTTCTTGTCCCAAGCTGTCAACTAAGCCCCGCCTTTCGAACAAATTTATTCTTCTTCTATTATGTCTACTACTTATATTTCTTTTACACTTATACATCCCCAGGAAGCAGCCAGTAGCAGCTGTCTAACTCCCAGGTACGTATTTACTGCTAGGTGAACAGGGACATCAGGGTGACACACACTCTGACCATTTGTTTCCGCCTGTCAGGGATCGAACCCGTGCCGTTTAGAACTACGACCCTCGAGCGCTGTCTACTCAGCCGCGAGTACCCCCCCCGTGTGTTTGTGTGTGTATATATACCCAAATTCATAATGTCTAACCTGCGCTGGAAACAATCCATTTAATTCCATGTCAATTATGTTAAGTAACCGGGTAAGCAATTTTGCTGACTTCACTGCTAGCCTAACCCTACGGGCTCTCTCATCCAAATTACAAAACTATCACTTAGAACAACGCAAACGATCCAATACAAGCATCAGTTGCCACTGCTTGATACCTGCTTGATGGGGTTCTGGGAGTTCTTCTACTCCCCAAGCCCGGCCCGAGGCCAGGCTTGACTTGTGAGAGTTTGGTCCAACAGGCTGTTGCTTGGAGCGGCCCGCAGGCCCACATATCCACCACAGTGCAACACTGCACAAAAACGAGTGTTGTTACACACAGAAATCACAATAGCGTGATGTGTCAAATAAACAAATCCACAAAGGCCGTGACGAGGGTTCGAACCTACATCCGAGAGCATCCCAGACGCTGCCTTAATCAACTGAGCTACGACATGGTATAAGAATTGCAACCGGGAGATCAACCTGACCTACCACGGATCCTGCAGTCTCTCAGAGACAGAGTTTTGTTATTATTTCCATTTCAATACGATGAAATTGAAATTGAAATTGAAATAAGTTTATTGAGGTAAGATACACACAGGGATGAGGTAGCTCAAGCTATTCTCACCCCGTTCAGTACATCGTGTTAATACATACATAGACACACATCACAAACAATAAACATATTACCAAACATTCTGAGAGATAAACACCTACATTTCCTAATACGATGAAGTTTTGTTAAGATATCGCAAGGAAAAAAATAAATAAAATAAACATATTGTGTCCGAGACTGTTTCTCAAATTTAAAATAGAAACCCATGTTTTTGGGCTCAAATTTAAAAATATTCAATTTCATGTCGATACGATAAGGTGTTCTCGAGATATTGAATCTAAAGCTACTGGCAGAACTGAAAAATATATATATATGAAAATAAAATTAACATCAAATTCACAAGGATAACTAAACCGATTAATCAGCCTGAACTTCCTGATTTCCAGCTTAGGCTACGAAGGTCCTGACCATTGTGGTGTTGCTCCCGTGACCTTGTCTCCACGGTGAAGCCTTTGTCCAACCTTAAATAGCCAACTGCCATTGCATTACGACCGTGTACTTAACGAGCGTGCACTCAAATCGGGCCATTAGCTTCTGGTGCACGTAAGGTAGGGAGGTTGGAGAAGTCTAAGAGATCACACGCACACACTTGCATGGTAATGGACCCCACACGCACGGCCATACAGAGATAAACAGAGCTACAAGTAACCCATGCCAGTCTGCTGTGTGTGTGCGTGCATGCGTGTGTGTGTGTGTGTGATGGTAATTGAGTTGTGTTGCCCTTATTGTACGTGTTGGGGGCTCGGCCGCCACCAACACGCCGCCAGACGCCTGACAATCACCACCAAGGAGGATGTCATCTTGTGGGCGTGGGTGGGAAGAGATGGATCCACCAGGAAAGTGTGGATGATGTGGGTGTGGGATGGGGAGGGGGGGGGGGGCGGGGGCATGTATTGAGGTGTATATATATACTGTATACTAATCTATTTTTTATAAAACTGCGTTAGGTGCAACTACTCTTCCTTCGGTAGCCCTGAGGTTGACAAAATGTTGGTGTGTGGATCGAGCCCCTCCAAGAGGGGGGTAGAAGGCGGTCCCCCTCCACACACACACAGAAGGAAGCTCCACAATCATTACAGGGGTCAGAGGTCACAGCCTCAAGACGTGACCTAACAGCGCTACGAAGCATCAATGGCGCTCTTAATAATGCTCTCTTTAATTATGTGGTTATGTACTAGCCTAACTGTGCTAGAGGGTTGAGCTATAGCTCTTGGGTCTGAGAGAGAGAGAGAGCGAGAGAGAGAGAGAGAGAGAGAGAGAGAGAGAGAGAGAGAGAGAGAGAGAGAGAGAGAGAGAGAGAGAGAGAGAGAGAGAGAGAGAGAGAGAGTGGATTGAGAGAGAGAGAGAGAGAGTGGATTGAGAGAGAGAGAGAGAGAGTGGATTGAGAGAGAGAGAGAGAGAGAGAGAGAGAGACAGAGAGAGAGAGAGAGTGGATTATCTTGAGATGATTTCGGGGCTTAGCGTGCCCGCGGCCCGGTCCTCGACCATGCCTCCTTTTTGTTTTGTTACACAGACAGCTACAGTGCCATCTACCATCATGGTAGATGACGGTAGATGGTCACTACCATCCCAAACACGAACACAATTTTAGGGAGGCTGGAGGTAGAATCACTATCAACAAACCTTCACATGTTTAAACCAACTTCAACTGACAACAAAATACACAGAGAATACTATCAAACCAAAAACCATGTATACTCCCAACAGAGAACAAGCCACGTGCGCATCACCGTATACATATATACATGCGCTAAAGCATGCATCTATGCATATGGCCACACATGATGGAACCAGAAAAAAAACGTCCATTTGGGAATAGCGAGAAAACCTGTTTTAGTGTCCTTCTTCCCCCCACCATCACGCACCAGTGAGGCGTCAGTCGCTACAGGTATAGTGCGATGGACCTCGTTGACGGGGTATGAGCATGTTTAATAAGTCAATATTGACTTATTAAATATGTGCATAGGTGACATGCTTAACATAATAGATACCCTTAAAAAGATTCATAGAAAACACCGACCTTACCTAACCTTGTTAGTATCTTAAGATAAGCATCTTATTGCTTCGTAATTACAATTATTACCTAACCTATAATAGGTATAGGTTAAGTAATAATTGTAATTACGAAGCAATAAGATGCTTATCTTAAGATACTAACAAGGTTAGGTAAGGTCGATGTTTTCTATGAATCTTTTTAAGGGTATCTATTATGTTTAGTATATCACCTATGCACGTAGTTAATAAGTCAATATTGACTTTAAGAATTTGCGAGAACGGGTTGGGGCATGGTGAAGGGGCATTTCTGTGGCGGGCATGGGTACGGCTGTGGATGGTGAAGGGAATTATAAGGAGAAAGCGCCAAGACTTCCCCCCCCCCCACGACTACATAGCACTTGGAAGGAGGAGGAGGGGGGGGGGGGTCAGTATAAGGATTTGGGATGTGGGACGGGAGGGGGGGGGAGAGGAATGGTGCCCAAATCACTTGGACGGTCGGGGATTGAACGCCGACCTGCATGAAGCGAGACCCTCGCTCTGCCATCCAGGATAAGGATGTGCTAGGTAATTGCAGCAATAGCAAAGCACGCGCGCACACACACACACACACACACACACACACACACACACACACACACACACACACACACACACACACACACACACACACACACACAATATGTGCCAGACCTGTCTCCTGCAGCACATATCAAGCGGATAACATCAGCGGCATATGCCAGGCTGGCCAACATACGAACGGCATTCAGAAATTTGTGTAAAGAATCATTCAGAACTTTGTATACCACATATGTCAGGCCAATCCTGGAGTATGCGGCTCCAGCATGGAGTCCATATCTAGTCAAGGATAAGACTAAACTGGAAAAGGTTCAAAGGTTTGCCACCAGACTAGTACCCGAGCTGAGAGGTATGAGCTACGAGGAGAGACTACGGGAATTAAACCTCACTTCGCTGGAAGACAGAAGAGTTAGGGGGGACATGATCACCACATTCAAGATTCTCAAGGGAATTGATAGGGTAGATAAAGACAGGCTATTTAACACAAGGGGCACACGCACAAGGGGACACAGGTGGAAACTGAGTGCCCAAATGAGCCACAGAGACATTAGAAAGAACTTTTTTAGTGTCAGAGTGGTTGACAAATGGAATGCATTAGGAAGTGATGTGGTGGAGGCTGACTCCATACACAGTTTCAAGTGTAGATATGATAGAGCCCAGTAGGCTCAGGAACCTGTACACCTGTTGATTGACAGTTGAGAGGCGGGACCAAAGAGCCAGAGCTCAACCCCCGCAAGCACAACTAGGTGAGTACACACACACACACACACACAAATAGGTGAGTACATACATAATTTTTATCATTATACGACAAAAAGTACTGGGAAGACGGGATACCACAAGCGTAGCTCTCATCTTATAACTACACTTAGGTAATTACACACACATACGTCTTAAAAGCGTGTACCAAAATCCACAGAACATACAAACACACACACACACACACACACCGCTACAACACCCAACCAGTCCTGGGAGTGGGAAGGGCAAAATAATATGTGCGACACCCACTATTGCTATTCCCATCAGCTGTGTCCAGTCAGAATGACTGAGGAAATGCCAAGAAGGCAACCCCCAAGTTGTGTTGTTGTTCTCTCTCTCTCTCTCCGCAGCCACCAGGGGGCCAGATTCACGAAGTAGTTACGCAAGCACTTACGAACGAGTACATCTTTCCTCAATCTTTGACGGCTTTGGTTACATTAAACAGTTTACAAGCATGAAAACTTGCCAATCAACGGTTGTTATTGTTATAAACAGCCTCCTGGTGCTTCGGAGCTCATTAACTGTTTGATAATTGTAAACAAAGCCGCTAAAGATTGAGAAAACATGTACAGATTCGCAAGTGCTTGCGTAACTGCTTTGTGAATCTGGCCCCCTGGATATTAGCTAACTGTTGCACTCGTTAATATCACAATGTGACGAGGGAACTGGGCACATGAAGGTCAGGGGTCACATAGCAGCTAACTTCTCTATGCGTTACCAAACGTAACAATGTACGTTTGGTAACGTACAGGCCTAAATGAAGCGTGACAAGCCGAGAATTTTGGAACCAATCAGGCACAAAACACACATTCCCTTGAACCCGCGTTCTGGTGGTTCCCTGCCTTAACCGATTGGGCCACGATGGTACAAAAACTCGACCAACCTGAAACTCTACGGAATTCACAGCAAATGTAGCCCCACAAGATGCTTCACCAAGTAGGCCTATGAGATGGATGTATCGCATCGCTAACCAGGCATAATAATAACAATTTGAAGAGGGAAGAACCATTGTCTCTCTCGAGAGAACCATAGCCGGGATCATTCCTGATGTAGGTTCGAACCCTCATCACGACGGCTCTTTACCATTTCTTAAACGGTTTATGAATCCCGAAGCTCATAAGGTTGTTTATAATAGTAATAACCCTGAATTGTGACGCTTCCGAGCTCGTGAACTCTTGAATAGATGTAAACAAGCCCGCCGTGACTAAGGGAAGATATAGAGGTTTCGTCAGTCGTTGTGTAAATGCGTTAATGAATCATGAGATTATCGGGGTAAGGGCGATGTGATCTCTTGACTCTACACCCTCCATCTGTAGCGTAATTAAATAAAATTTTCAAATACCTGTCGCCATAATTACGGGGCTCGCCATAGCCCGTGCTACTTGGAACTTTGTTCCAGGTAGCGAATCTTTAACAACAACAACAACGACAACAACAACATACACCCTCCACCAGGTTTCAATATCTTGACTCTCAAGAGTTATCGCCTAACCTGCTCTTTCATTGTCAATGGTACGAGGAGGGAGTTTTCAGGGGAAAGCGCCAAGTCATTACGACTATATAGCACTGGGAAGGGGTCAGGATAAGGACTTGGGATGGGACGGGGGGAAAAGAATGGTGCCAAACCGCTTGGATGGTCGGGGATTGAACGCCGACCTGCATGAAGCGAGACCGTTGCTATACCGTCCAGCCCAAGTAGTTAATGGTTCGAGAAAAGAACTGTTATTGGTACACACACACACACACACACACAACTTATATTTGAGGAAATGGAAATTTTGAATAAGTTAATATAATTACAAACTAGATTTTTTTTTTTTGGGGGGGGGGTACAGGGATATTCCTGCGCGGGCCCTAAGCCTCTGGCTGGCCCAGAGGCTTAGGGCCTCTGACCATCCAAGTGTTGCTTGTTTCTGTTTTACTTGGGCGGAGTATGAGTATTTATGACTCGTATGGTCGCTTCAGTAAGATTTTGTCCCATGTGTTTAACAACTTCTTCAGCTCTGTTGAATCTTAAGTTGAAATCTTATTGGGTTTGTAACTGTGCACTGTGTTAGATAATGTTCCAGTGGTCTGTTGTGGTTGTAACTGTGCACTGTGTTAGATAATGTTCCAGTGGTCTGTTGTGGCTGTAACTGTGCACTGTGTTAGATAATGTTCCAGTGGTCTGTCTGGTAAAATGTACTGAATAGTTAGGCGATCAAGTTGTGTAGGCCATTATTGGTATTTGGAATACATGGGTAAAGCAGAGGATGTGAACGAACCACTATGTGACGAACGTACAAAGTATTTCTCATTCGTAAACAGTGAGGGGAAGAGGGGGGGGGGGGTTAGCATTTAGTCTTTGTTGATGAGGCACCTTGTCTTCTTACAAAGAACGTTACATTTCGCTCATATGCGTTATAAATAAGGCCAAAAATCGTCGTACTAGAAAATGGAAGCGGCTGGCGAAAGTGACGTACTGTACCGTTTTCTGTTGTGGGTCCTCTGGCAGGTTAGAAGACCACACTGTAAACTAACCGTTTTTCTTGACATTGGAAAACCCCTTAGGAGGACGGGCTGGATGAGGACGGGTTTACAATAACTACCAGCAACACGGAACAGCCTCATTACACCGGCAGAGGCCGCGACATATTCCTCGCGGTGTTCCAAGCCCCAAACACGCGATGTCTTGCGTGCAAATATGCCAGCGACATCCAGGTACAACACCTGGAATGCCTACCTGTTACTACTCTGAGGTTATGTCTACTTTCAAATGCAAGTTACCCGTTCTACTTGTCCATTTTGGGCCGGACTGTTTTTGTGAGTTGACTTTAAATGCGAGTTGATTGCTTTTATATGCCTAGATGGCAACATATAACTAGAAACAAGGTAGAAAAATGAGAACCTTCCCTCTTTGTGTGAGCATGCGCGCGCACATGTGTGTATGTGCCAACCCGTTCTCGCACTTTCTTTAAGTCAATATTGACTTATTAAATACATGCATATGTGACATACTGAACATAGTAGTTTACCTTGAAAAGCTTCATAGAAAACACCGATCTTACCTAACCTTCTTAGTATGTTAAGATAAGCATCTAATTGCTTCGTAATTTCAATTATTACTTAACCCATACCTATAATAGGTTAAGTAATAATTGTAATTACGAAGCAATAAGATGCTTATCTTAACATACTAAGAAGGTTAGGTAAGGTCGGTGTTTTCTATGAAGCTTTTCAAGGTAAGCTACTATGCTTAGTATGTCATATATGCATGTATTTAATAAGTCAATATTGACTTAAAGAAAGTGCGAGAACGGGTTGTATGTGCACAACAATCACCTAGTTGTGCTTGCAGGGGGTTGAGCTTCGGCTCTTTGGTCCCGCCACTCAACTGTCAATCAACAGGTGTGTGTGTGTTTTTATGTTAAATCAATGATGATCAACGTTAATTCAATGAGAATCAACGGTATTAACGTTAACGATCCCAGCATTCCCACAACGACCCCAACACCCGTCTCTGACGACCCCACTACGGGCTCACCATAGCCCGTGCTACTTGCCCCGCTCCTGTGCCAGGTAAGTCCACTACGGGATCACCATAGCCCGTGCTACTTGCCCCGCTCCTGTGCCAGGTAAGTCCACTACGGGATCACCATAGCCCGTGCTACTTGCCCCGCTCCTGTGCCAGGTAAGTCCACTACGGGATCACCATAGCCCGTGCTACTTGGAACTTGTTCCGAGTAGCTGAATCTATAACAACAACATTGACGGTGGAAATACTGGTAGTGGGTTCTGCTTCGCTGCCGTCGTGTGTTTAAGAGCACATGGAAAGGACACGAGTACCAAGGCTCTGGGATGCGAAAAGGGGAGTAAAGGAACGGTGCCTAGCCACTAGGATCATCGGGGCATCGAACGCCGACCCTGCAAGATGAAATGACTAAAGTATTTGATGATGTATTACATACTTATTCCATTTAACAAGTTCACTTTGGGCAGCAGCCGTGTTTTGACGATTTAGTTTCTTGGATAAATGATATGTTAAGAGATTTGTAATTCCTGTTCCCTTGATGAAATGATGAATCAAACATGTTAATGTTTGATGTTAACATGCTAATGTTAACAAACATTAGCTTTTAATCCGTCAAGTTGACCATTCTCAAATCGACTTGAGAATGGTCCAGGACGGACCGAAACGTCGTCGTCCCTTCACCTTCTAGTGTGTGGTCTGGTCAAACTACTTCAGCCACGTTATTGTGACTCATCACCTGCATTAGCTTTTAGGTAGTACAACTTTCTTGTAATCTCTTGCAAGGGGCAACAATGAAAATACAAAAAGCTTAACATACTCTCATTTCTCAGTAAATATTTACACTGCATTAAATGTCATTCTTAAATATTCTAAGTGATGCTTGATAGCGTAGACGAACATGATATCTACCTTTCCCCTTGTTGGGGACAGGAAGCCTGCTAATCTAGGTCTTCCTAGGACGGTGTATAATGCATAATGGACGATGTATAACGAATAATACATAACAGGTAATCCATAATAGTTATTGCGGTGCTCCGGAATGCACTAAACAGGGAAGGCAAACCGCGAATTCGAATGCCGTGCTAAAATTCCCCCCAAAAGCCTTCAGAGGAATACTAGAACGCAATTCTCCAAACACACGTGAGGGCTTTGCAACAGCTTATGCAACGCCTTAAAAGGTTGCATCAAGATATGTACGAATTCCGGTGTCTGGTCCACCACGCCACTAAAGCTAACGTCCCGGAAAGCAACACGCTGAAAACTTGTCTGGCGCCAAACAGCGCCTCCTGTCCTGGCGTTCGTGGAACTTGAATCCGGATCTCCCGTTCCTGGAACTTGAATCCAGAGCTCCCGTTCCTGGAACTTGAATCCAGAGCTCCCGTTCGTGGAACTTGAATCCAGAGCTCCCGTTCGTGGAACTTGAATCCAGAGCTCCCGTTCGTGGAACTTGAATCCAGAGCTCCCGTTCGTGGAACTTGAATCCAGAGCTCCCGTTCGTGGAACTTGAATCCAGAATCTTAAGGGAGGGGGAGTCCAGGATCACTTCGAAGGTCAACACGAGTCTTTGTATGAGTCGTTGTTGACCTCCGAAGTGACCTCTGTTACAGACTTCCAGGATGGCCTGGAGGTCGTGACCCTGATTAGACTTCCTGAAAGACCTGCAAGACTTTGAAAGGTCACCCTGCAGACCTCCTGGGAGGTTTTATCCTCTTCAAGATTGTTATCAGTCGTACATTTATGTCTGAGAAATCTGGAGAATCTTTTTTTTTTAGCCTAGGGGCCTTGTCATTTAATTATTAACATTAACAAAACCAATTAACAAAATATAAAATATGTTTCTTATGCACAGAAAGCCGCGAGGACAATTAATGGCCTGGCTACGAGGGGGCCTCGTAGCCTGGTGGATAGCGCGCAGGACTCGTAATTCTGTGGCGCGGGTTCGATTCCCGCACGAGGCAGAAACAAATGGGCAAAGTTTCTTTCACCCTGAATGCCCCTGTTACCTAGCAGTAAATAGGTACCTGGGAGTTAGTCAGCTGTCACGGGCTGCTTCCTGGGGGTGGAGGCCTGGTCGAGGACCGGGCCGCGGGGACACTAAAAAGCCCCGAAATCATCTCAAGATAACCTCAAGATAACCCAAAAACATTTCTTGTCAAAGTTTATGCAGATCTCTAATTTAATTTGTCTTCGCGAGGATAACACAATGCGGATAGCAGAGACTCACCAGGATAACCAAATGCAGACTCCTAGATTGATAAAGATTAAGCCACCCAAGAGGTGGCACGGGTATGAATAGCCCGTAAGCAGACTCCTAGCGGCCTGTGTCCTTCATATACCCGATAGTGTCCTATCAGACCGATCTGAAACATTGTAATGTTGACTTACTGAAGCCCCCCTACCCCAAGCAGATGCCCTAAAAGGCAATGGGCACTGGATAGAGAAGAAGACTGATCTTTCGTACCCAAGACGCCTAGACGCGAGGAGGTCTCGTATCTCAGAGCGCATTGCAAGTTGTTGTTGTTTCAGATTTAGCTACTCAGAACGAAGTGTCCATGTAGCACGGGCTATGGTGAGCCCGCATTGCAAGACCCCCACCGACTTATATAGCCTGGACCCTGAATACCTCTCCAAAGACAGCAGAAGCGATTGGCAGCATTCACATTTGTTTTTCTGCGTCTACCGAGTACAACTGTGTGGTCGGTGCGACTACGACTTCTTCCCCTCCTTTCCCCCCCCCCCCAACCTTCTGGAGATTCGGGGTTCTATCCCCCGATGCCCCAAGTGGTTAGGCATTGTTCCTTCATTCCGTCTCTCCTATCGTGTCCCCCTATCCCTGCTGCCTCGTGGAATGTAATCTTCGGCGTTTTCTCACCACTTTGGCACCGCTCCTGTACCAGGTAAGTCCACTAGGGGCTCACCATAGCCCGTGCTACTTGCCCCGCTCCTGTGCCAGGTAAGTCCACTATGGGCTCACCATAGCCCGTGCTACTTGCCCCGCTCCTGTGCCAGGTAAATCCAGTAAATCACGAAGAAATTAACACATGATGAACACCGTGACAGTGTCAGACCACGAAAGAAGGATTAAAAAGATTTGATTGATGAAGATTAAGCCATCCAAAAGGTGGCACGGGCATGAATAACCCGTAAGTGGTGGCCCTTTTGAGCCATTACCAGTATCAATAGCTGATACTGGAGATCTGTGGAGGTGCGACTGCACCCTGCGTGACGGGAGATGTCTCCCGTGAGAAGGATTAAGTCAGGAATTTCCTTAAGTACTTTCGTATTTAATAATACATCTTCAGAAGGAGATATATATATAAATATATATAAATATATATATATATGTCTCAGCTTAACACTTCTGAATTTTAATTTGTTAATCTTGAAAGGGATAATTAAACACAAGACCCAAATAGTAATGGAAATCAGGAAGCGACAAAGATTCGTACATTTACACAGACATTTGGTGCACGTCTCCTGCCCTTGTACGAGCATATCGTCTGCTCGTACTGCACAACATGGGTGTATACCTGGCTATACACGGACGTGAACACTCTATACATGCTATACATGGTCACTGACTAGATACACGCTACTTGGGTAATACAAACCGGCTACACAGGGACATGATCCGGATATACATGTGTTGTTGAGCCATACAGACAGTGTTGTTGTTGTTTTAGATTGAGCTACTCAGAACGAAGTGTCCATGTAGCACGGGCTATGGTGAACCCGTAAACCCTCCCCCCCCCCCCGTAAGCCATACAGTGTCATAACTAATTATACTCTAGTGTTCGGGGTCACGTATTCTCAAACTGTCTATTGCAACTCTACGTGTACTTACAAGCGGTTATTCATTCATTGGCTGGCTTCGTTAACAAGATTCAAATGCATTATTCCTTTACACAAGAAAACAGTAGTACTCATAGGATCATTATACAGTAATTCTACAATGTATATATATATTACAAAACGACAAATGTTAGTCATGACTGCGATGAACGACAACCAAATAATATTATATCAACCCCCTCGTAGGGGCCTCGTAGCCTGGTGGATAGCGTGCAGGACTCGTAATTCTGTGGCGCGGGTTCGATTCCCGCACGAGGCAGAAACAAATGGGCAAAGTTTCTTTCACCCTGAATGCCCCTGTTACCTAGCAGTAAATAGGTACCTGGGTGTTAGTCAGCTGTCACGGGCTGCTTCCTGGGGGTGGAGGCCTGGTCGAGGACCGGGCCGCGGGGACACTAAAGCCCCGAAATCATCTCAAGATAACCTCAAGATAACCCCAAAATCAAATATAGAATTATTAAAACAAGAGACTGCCTAAGAACAAATCCACAAGGGCCGGTGACGAGGATTCGAACCTGCGTCTGAGAGCATCCCAGACGCTGACGCTAAATTGTTCATCTTGCAATCCCTTCTCTTGTTCACTAACTACCGTCTTCCCTTCCAGTACTGCAAACAACCAATCCTCCTGTTTCGACTCAGAATGTTTGGTAATATGTTTATTGTTTGTGATGTGTGTCTATGTATGTATTAACACGATGTACTGAACGGGGTGAGAATAGCTTGAGCTACCTCATCTCGCAGAACCGAGATTTTAATCCAAGACGTAATTTACAATCTCCTCCGATACTCCGTTGATAAGAAATCTGAATATTTGCCTTCAAACTTGATCTAGTGTCCCATTAATCCTGTTATAGTGAGCTGTGACAAACATACAACTAATTGGAGCCATATTAGACAGTCTTTAGACAGTCTTAACACAATGCTCAGCTTTGTAATCCTGCGTTTCTAATCCTGCGTTTCTAATCCTGTGTTTCTAATCCTGTGTTTCTAATCCTGTGTTTCTAATCCTGTGTTTCTAATCCTGTGTTTCTAATCCTGTGTTTCTAATCCTGCGTTTCTAATCCTGCGTTTCTAATCCTGCGTTTCTAATCCCGACGCGTTAGCCGCGCCAAAGCCTAGCTCACAAGAACAAAAATTCCGCACTTTTACCTATCGTTTACAAGCTAATTTCCTTTTGTTCACTAATAACAAATCAAATCTTGTTAACAAATTTGTTAAATGTCTGCATGTGACGATTAAATAGATATAAAAACCTACTGGGAGATTCGAATAAGGGTTTATTAGAGTGCTTGCTAGAGACGGCGGCGACTCCGCTATGCGCATGCGTCCCCTGCAATTTGAAACGCGAAGGCGTTAATACAATCCTCATATCACTCATGTTTGTGAGTGATATGAGCGACACCTTTTACCCATTACTCACACTATCACTCAGGTAAACCACACCATGTTGAGAGAGAGAGAGAGAGAGAGAGAGAGAGAGAGAGAGAGAGAGAGAGAGAGAGAGAGAGAGAGAGAGAGAGAGAGAGAGAGAGAAGAGAGAGAAAAAAGAGAGAGAGAGAAAAGAGAAAGAGAGAGAGAGAGAGAGAGAGAGAGAGAGAGAGAGAGAGAGAGAGAGAGAGAGAGAGAGAGAGAGAGAGAGAGAGAGAGAGAGAGAGAGAGAGAGAGAGAGAGAGAGAGAGAGAGAGAGAGAGAGAGAGAGAGAGAGAGAGAGAGAGAGAGAGAGAGAGAGCGCAGAGGGCTTTGATTACCGGAAAGAATCTCGATGCATAGATAACCAGCTTATCTACGTATAGATAACCTGGTTATCTATGTGTAGATAACCAGGGGGAAAGCGCGGTCAATATATACGCCCTACATTAATCTTCACTACTGTCTTCTCCTAGGGACTGGTGACCATGAGCAGGCGAAGTGATAATCTACCTCAAGATGCCTCGTTACAGACAATGCACCTCTGGTGGTCCTCAAGTCAGTGACAAGTCCTTAAACCCAACCCTTGCAAGGCTTCGTTAAATCCAATTCTCTGAGCGTGTGCAAGCTGTTGAAAAGCTGTCAGGGAGACAGCAGTTGCCTGGAAGACTGCCAATGTTGTGCCAATACGTCACCCTAAACAGGAAGCAGAGGGCGCTGGGCATCACACCTGCATGCCTGACACGTACAGACTCCAACAAAAATGGAAGGTAATATGAACGAGTTTAGTAGAATCTGTGTAGAGAATCTTCCTTATCAGGGCCTCTGCTAATACGGCAGTATGTATCTTAACTTTATGGAAAACCTCCAGGAACTTGAACAAAATTTGTATAGGCTACACAATCTACATAATACCAACGCTTGAGTATGCAGCCCGAACATGGAACCAAACCTGATAAAATTAGATAAGGCAGAGAAATACTTATAAGGCTCGTTCCTTAGATAAGGACACGACGGAAGATTAAGGAAACGGCAACTTACCACATTGGAGGCAAGATAAGCAGAGAGGACATGACAACAACGTGTAAGATTCAAAGGGGAAAGTTGACAAATAAAACAAAGAAGCACATGTTTAAAGTGAGGCACAGTAGAAGAGGTTCATTTCTCTATTATGCACCCCATACCCATCCCGTGGACGATGGTGGAAAGGGTTACAGAGGTGCATAATGGGTTCAGGAACTGAACGCCAGAGTTCGTTTAGTTAAGCAAGTAGAAGACGTCGTAGAGTGAAAGTGGACAAAAATTAGTTATAAGAGGTGGGAACGTCTTTACTAATAAAGATGTAACTAAGCGGGATGCGCCAAGATGAAACTAATTAGAATTAGAAATCACGTTCTCGAATTAGAAACCACGACCCACGTTCTCGAATCAGAAACCACGAACAAATTCATTATTTTGCCTTTCAAAGAACCTTTTAATATTACAAACATATTTTCATATTGCAAGTCAGACATAACTCAAAGAGTCAAATCAAAACCCTCCTTTAAATATTCAAAGACTCCAAGAGTCTGTCGTATATAATCAAACCCACACACACATATATAAAGGAAAAAGTAGCGACGTTTCGGTCCATCTCGGACCAAAACGTCGGTCCATCTCGGACCAAAACGTCGGTCCATATTAACTCGTGACTTAACAAGATCGTTGGAACACACCGACCGAAACGCATCACCTTATTTTTTCCTTTCATACATGTGCATTGCATTGATTCATTCTCACCCACGGCTTATTCTCTGCATTCGGTCATATATTTCCACACATGCTTCACTCGAGGCGTCGGTGGCGAAGCTGGCGACGAATACACCTGCATCAGGTGTGTGTGTGAGAGAACCCACATCAATTCTGGCCCAGCCCTGCCCTAGTAAACACAGCTCTTGCTTCTCATATCTCACACACACACACACACACACACACACACACACACACACACACACACACACACACACACACACACACACACTATGACAAAGAGTGCTGGGAAGACGGGACACCACGAGCGTAGCTCTCATCCTGTAACTACACTTAGGTAATTACACACACACACACTTCCTTGCTGCAGACACTCAACCAGCTAACAACAACAAACTGTAAAATACCGTTGAATATTGGGTTGGACTGGCGACTATGTGGTAATTAACTGGGTGCTTTTAACGGCTCGAATGACAGACGTTTATGAGGACGGGCGGGAAGTTGGGGCACGGCATGAGGTGTGAGGAAGTGTAGTGTGAGGGAGCGGGGAGTGAGCGTGGACAACACAAGGGATATATCAAGGTACAAAGCTCAAAAAAAATCTACCACCTACGGGTTATACCGACGCCCGCGCCACCTCTTGTAGTAGCCTAATCTTCAACAACAACAAATGGATGGAAGCAGCGCGGTTACAGCCCCGCTCCTGCGCCAGGTAAGTCCACAACGGGCTCACTATACCCCGTGCTACTTGTAACTCGGTGTTCCGAGAAGCTGAATCTAACACAACAACAATGGGGGGGGGGATAGCGGTGGTGGTGCTGGTGTGGATGACTGCCGGAGCGTGGCGATGCACGAGACTCGACACCTGCCTGCCAAGTTTATGTTTATTTCACAAACTCAGCCGTCTACAGCTGTAGGCCACGCCAGAGAGAGGTGGTTGTACTGTAATTTACTGCCAACGGGAGCCATCATGCTCGAAAATTATCACAACTAGACACGCCTTTTGTGTGAACATATTTTCCCACTTCAAACATTAACAGTACGAACGGAATACACAATTCTTAACACAGATGCAACCGAATTTAACTCCTAACTCTAAAATTCAATATTAAACCACTTAAAAATCAACTAGTACTAACGGGGCGCTTTTAATACCGGCCTCTGACAGCCTATTAACTCACTAGTTGTTAGCTTATTTCCGCAATTAAACTCTTGCATGCTAACGCCCATCTTCTTATCTTGAGATTATCTTGAGATGATTTCGGGGCTTTTTAGTGTCCCCGCGGCCCGGTCCTCGACCAGGCCTCCACCCCCAGGAAGCAGCCCGTGACAGCTGACTAACTCCCAGGTACCTATTTACTGCTAGGTAACAGGGTGGGTCTGTTACCTAGTCTGGTAACAGGGTGGGGCCCATGATCACTAAACCCACCAGAATTACTCAAATGACAGCCTGACCACATCTAGACAAACATAACCTCTCTCACTAACCTTGGTAATAATCACTGATGGAACTACAGACTATTACCCCAACATTTATTATAACCAGCATTAAAAGCAACCTTTACAAACAATGAAGATTAGTTTTAAACTGCAAAATCAAGTTTCAATAAGCATCTTTGTTGTCTCTGTTGGTAACAAACGGGAAGACTCAAGTCGGTACTATGGCAAATACTAATTTAAATTTAAGGCACTATGGGCTTCACCATAGCCCGTGCTACTTGGAACTTTGTTCCAGGTAGCGAATCTTTAACAACAACATACGAATTTAAGTGCGCAAACATTTCTTCACAAAACTCTATGCCTCTTCACACCCAAAAGAATTAACTAACCATGGATGTCTGAGGAAATACAGGATAGGGGGGTCGGTCATTCCCAAAGACTCGTCTACGAGGCACAACTTAATATCTAACAAAATAACAAAAGAACCCAAACAAACTACTATGAAAACAAGTGATTTGATCCCACATACGGGATCAAAGAATAATAATAATAAATATTCCTATTTGGAATACATTATCATGTGTACCTACGAATATTCCGCCGAGTCATGTTTCAAACAAACTTGGTAACAATAGTTTTTATTCAGTACAGTCGGGTTCGTTCTCGACTAACAGGCGAGAATACCGGGTTCGAATCCCAGGCGAGACGGAAATAGTTGAGCGCGTTTCTATCGCCTAAATGCCCTTGTTCATCTAGCAGTTAACAGGTATCCAGGAGTTAGCCAGGTTGCTGTGGAGTTGTACCTTGGGGAATGTCAGTAATTCGACTCTTGAAGGAGGAGGGGTTGATTGAGACGTTGATATAAGCCTGATATATATACACTGACTGCCTGTCCCCCGACACAATACATTATAATAACCTGCAGTTCCACAATATAAAAGTTTATAGAGGATCCCCAGGTGCAGCAAGACTGGTTGAGGGACCCGCTGCCAGCAGGTCACAATAACGGCCAGAAAGTATTAACCCGAGGGGCGGGAGAGACGTGAGGGCGGGAGGGACGTGAGGGCGGGAGGGACGTGAGGGCGGGAAAGACGCGAGGGCGGGAAAGACGCGAGGGCGGGAAAGACGCGAGGGCGGGAAAGACGCGAGGGCGGGAAAGACGCGAGGGCGGGAAAGACGCGAGGGCGGGAAAGACGCGAGGGCGGGAAAAACGTGAGGGCGCGGGGTCAGGAGGGTGACCCGCTTCAGAAAGCCTAATGTCATGTTGGGGTGAACAATGTGTCTGTACCGCCAACCTGTCCTTTCACCCAATCGTTATTTTTAACGGAATCCACTAAACCGGCAAAATCACCGAAGTAAATATTTAAACCACTCTAATATTTGACGTTTTCTTACCATCGAATTCTATAGGTTATATGGGTTATATATGCAGGCGATGAGTCACAATAACGTGGCTGAAGTATGTTGACCAGACCACACACACTAGAAGGTGAAGGGACGACGACGTTTCGGTCCGTCCTGGACCATTCTCACAATCGACTTGAGAATGGTCCAGGACAGGATTTCACCCTAGGAAATCAAAGGTGAAATCCATCCTATCTTCCTTACAAAGGCAGGAAGAAAAGGATTTTTTTTCTACCACAGACGTGGCCACACATTTACAAGGCTAACCGGCAAATATACATTTTCTTCTATCCTCCATGGACAGGATGAGAGATCTGTTAAACATATAGTTCAATTATTTATTGAACAATCAACCACAAAGCGATTGTAGTACTTTTAAAATGCTAATCTAACCTAACATAAACACACATATTTACGTCTGTTCTATATAAACAGATGTTTATGACCACTGGACCACAGGCAGTACTGGTTACAGACACAACACCCATTTAAAATAATCGGTAAAATATAGAAGCCTTAAAAACATTAAATACAACCTAATAGGTCTATGTAGTCCCGATCAGGAGCTCTCATCTAAAATAAGGGGCCGAGAGACCTCATCTTTAGAATGTGAGAGGAAAGAGGAAACAGAAGAGATATAATAACAATATATAAGATATCGAGAGGAACAGACAAGAGGACAAAGCGGCTAAAGTGAGAAACCTGTAGGGTTAGGGGACACGGGTGAAAGCTGGAGACGCAGATGACGAGCCAAAGAGATGCCAGGAAACACTTTTTCTATATAACATTTGCGAGCAATTAAAACTACAAGAAGATATTATTGACACGATTCCAATAAGCAAATGCAAAAATGAGGACATGGAAAAAAAGAGATGAATAATAATAGTTATTAACATTAACTGATCAGGAGGTGGAAATGCGGGGCCTAAGAGCTATTGCTTCAACATTACACGTACATCTAGGCGAGTTATTATTATTATTACATACACACAGGTACCTCCAGACAGTTTCAAAGTAGATATGATAAGCAAAAAGAGTTTGCAGCAATTAAAAAAAAAAAAGTTCGGTCGACGACTGAGAGGCGGGATCCAGGAGCTGAAGCTTTTCTCTACCAGTACGTACATGTGAGCACACAACCTATGAGCATCGTTAGTAGGAACGTCAATAACAACAAAGACTCAGTTTCTGGAATAATATTGTTGTTCCATTAACTTGATATATTGTACATGTCTCGTAAATCATTCATAAATATTGGTAAATCTTCCATAAATATTGGAAAATCTTCCATAAATATTGGAAAATCTTCCATAAATATTGGAAAATCTTCCATAAATATTGGAAAATCTTCCATAAATATTGGATACATATAATCAGAGGCCTTAACTTTGATAAAATGATGAGAAAAGACAATTTAAGTACTAATTTTAAATGACTATATGTTAAGTGTAAAAAAACAGCAAGCAGCTATATATGGCAGAAAAGGGGCGGAGCTAAACTATGTTTGTAAACATTACGTCATCGTAGTGACACCATTATGAGAAATGTCTCGCCATTTATGAATTCACGACAGATCAATAAAACACATTGCTAGTTTTTTTTATGACATCGCTAAACTTTTAGCTACACCCTAGCCACTTTCCACGGCAACTATACGCCAAAGGAACGACTGGAATCCTCACAAACCCCATATCTGATGATGGAAACATTATGTTCCTAGGACCTCTTCTATTTCTTATATACATCAATGATCTGCCTAGTGTCTCTAACATTCTTAAACCTATATTATTTGCTGACGATACTACCCTCATCTACTCGGACCAACAAACTCACACTAAACATAGAAAAGGCCTACTACATCTTATTTGGAAGCAAATCAACAAATGCAATTCAGCTTTTCAAATAGACAATGTTAACATCAGCAATAAAAATGACGGGAAAGTTCCTTGGCCTATACCTAGACAAGAGACTCAACTTCAGCACCCATACAACAGTTCATAACCAAGTCTCTAAAATAGTTTGTATACTTTCTAAAATCAGATATGTACCTAACTCTGCTCTCCTCTCACTGTACTACGCACTAATCTATCCTTACCTTACTTATGGTATATGTGCATGGGGTTCAACCACTGCAAACTACCTCAAGTCCATCATCAACCAGCAAAAATTTGCTATCAGAACAATAGCAAACTTTGCTTTCAGACAACACTCAGCTGCTTTGTTTAAATCCCTAAAACATGTTGAGCATAAACTCACTCCACACATTCTCTTGTACCATCTACATTTACAAAACCCTGTTCTTAAATGCAAACCCTGTTCTGAAACTCTTCCTGGACAGATGTAATATAACCCATAATCACTACACCAGAAATTGATATCTCTGATATCCCCAGAGTCAAACTTAATCTGTGTAAACACACTATGCAAATAAAGGGGCCTAGTCTATGGAACTCACTCCCTAACGAATTGAAAAGCTATCCAACTTTTGCCTTATTCAAAAACAAAATCAAAAAGTACCTAATTTCATCTGCATGGTTTCCTACCTAGTGCTTTAAACTTATACTGTATCTAGTGCTACCAAATCCCCCAATATATATACCTAAGCCATACAACTTTATCATTGTAATCACTGATTTCATCTTATATATAAGGGAATAAGGGGATAACCATTAAATTTACTTTAATGTACCTATTAATCCTGTCAAATTTCTTATACAAGGTATTTTTTATATATTCTTACAATGCATCTTTATACTTTCTTACAATATACCCGTAAGCATTTTTTAATTTTGCAAGAAATTACCTTCTTAAACTTATTTGTTAGATTAAGGACCTGCCCGAAACGCTATGCATGCTAGTGGCTTTACAAGAATGTATAACTTCAATGCTCTGTACTCTCATAAACCCAATGTACCCTCTTGTATATAAATAAATCAATGTTTATGTCTGCCATCCCAGTTACTCGACATCCGAGTCTGTTTCTGACCGTTGTGACTGTTGCCTGTTTGTTGACCTAACGCCAGACGGACACAACAGGAACGCGGATGAACGAAGCATCATGATATTTCAAAACGTCTTGTGGCTTAAATTACGTCACGTTTCATTGTATTTCGTACATTTTCCTCATTGGAGGAGCAAGAAGTTGTCATCAATATCATCAGTTTCCCCGATCCCTCATTGATTTAAAAAATGGATACGAGTAACCGTATAACTATTTAATACCATGTAGGCTAATGAAATGAATATCATAAATATTCTCACATTTAAAACGCACAGACGGTACGGTAATTAACAGGAGAAAGCGCGAAGCCAGTGTGAATACATAATACATGCTGCCCAAACCACTTGGACCACCAGGGGTAATGAACGCCGACCCAGCGAGATGCGAGGACGGCGTTCTACCCACCATGCCAAACACACACACACACACGAACAAATCCACAAGGGCCGTGACGAGGATTCGAACCTGCGTCCGGGAGCATCCCAAACACTGCCTTAATCGACCGACACACACACACCCAAGTCACCACTCTGAACACTATGTAAAAAAGAATACCAAACTGCATATATTTGTCGTATTACATGGAGCCTAGGTCTAAGGACCAAACATCTGAGTTCCTCATAAAAAACTTGGCTATTAGCTAATAGCAGTCTCCGTGGTGTAGTGGTAAGACACTCGCCTGGCGTTAGCGAGCGCTATGTCATGGGTTCGTATCCTGGCCGGGGAGGATTTACTGGGCACAATTCCTTAACTGTAGCCTCTGTTTAACGCAACAGTAAAATGTGTACTTGAAATGTGAAAAAACGATTCTTCGCGGCAGGGGATCGTATTCCAGGGACCATAGGATTAAGGACTTGCCCGAAACGCTACGCGTACTAGTGGCTGTACAAGAATGTAACAACTCTTGTATATATCTCAAAAAAAATAGCTAATTGTAATAACTAAATAAGCTAATAACTTTTAGCTAATTAACTAATTAATTTAGCTATATTAACTCTTAGATCCCAGCCTTGCAGGCTCCAACAATTGCTAAAGCTGTGAAATAGTTTGCAAACCGAATAATTTACTGAACCTTCCCGAAAAGATATTAGGCTACATTAGGCAAGGTAAGGTAATTACAAGTCAGTGTGCCTCTATAACACTTGCAAGGGATACAAGGACAAGTATCTAGAGCTACGAGAACGGAGCAGAGGAACAGTGCTCAACCACTGAACCACCTGGGATCATCACTCACCGATCTTGTAGGAAGCGAGGTGCTGACCAAACCATGAACAAGATTTTTCTGCGACAAAACTACAATCTACTCGCCTTAAAACATTTCCCTTAAAGTATAAGATATACATTCGTTTAAGATTATTTATCAAAAGGCCCAAGATAAATTTACATGTGTTTTGGGTCTACTTGCAAATGAAGTCTAAATATTTTTCAAACGTACTACTTGAAATATTCTCTAGAGAGAAAATACAAAATCGTAACTTGTCTTCTTATTATTAACGAAACAAAAAAACGGCCAGGGTAAAGAAGCAATGGCGCACTCAAAAAAATAAAAAATAAATACAAATAAAAGAACTAGCATCATCTTCTCCAGCAAACAACATAGCCTAATGGGATAAAGAAACACTAACCACCACATAATGGGTCATTATTTCTTGTAATCTTGGAGACAGCCACTTGACCTCTGCCCTCCCCTGAGGTGCCCGTCAGACTAGATGCTAAGAAGAGAAGAGATGGAGGAGACATGGATAAAGATATACTGGTAGAAGAGATGCCAAAACAAAGGATAAAAAGGACCGTACACTGGGATGCTGGGAGTGTCTGGGATGCTCCCGGACGCAGGTTCGAATCCTCGTCACGGCCCTTGTGGATTTGTTCAAGGACCGTACACTATGTGAGGAAAGGTAAACTTTGGAGGAAAGGATAGAGTTGAAAGTAAAACCCAAACCAAAATACATTTAAAAATATAAAGAATGAATAAAACAATTGCGAAACACTGCATGACTACTTTCAGTAACAGTGTAGTAAGCAACAACAGTATTACTCCAAACGCCCATTTATTTAATTTTTTACTACGAAAGACGAGCTTCATAACAAAAGTAAAACTAGCCGGAGTAGTTAATGCTTACCACTACACGGCTGAATACGAAACCTGACCTCCGACACCAGACTGACCCTGACAATTGAACCTTAATTGATTGCGCAACAATACATCCAAAATTACATACCTCTTGATTAAAGTTCATAAAATCTCCATATGTTAGAGGGCTAGTCGCGCGCACAATATAACTACATCCGGATAAGACATCGTTTTTCCATCAAAATCAGGGTAGACCTATACAAATTACTTACATCCAGTAAGTGGATATGGAAGGGAAAACAATTCTTCAATACCCCTGAATGAGGACAGAGCAAAAATCACACATATACAGTTGACGGCAGGCCTAGGGGGGGGGGATCAGCTTCACAAGTCATAGGCTTCCTTATTTGTCATTCTCCGTTCATAGGCCTATCTATTAATTATATGGGGGTGAAAGTATAACCAACAAATGGAGAAAAGAGCCCACCTTTATAAAATATTTAAACCCACGACCCAGCTAATGCCCCAAAACTCACTCCATAACCTCTCGACAGCTTTACCAAAACGTTATCACTGATCTTACACGTATGAGCGGGCGGGAGAGGTAGTACTTGACCTCACAAGATGAGTGGGGGGGGGGGGGGGCGAGGGGAAGTACTTGACCTCACAAGATACTTCCAAGAGATGTTCGTAAAACAAGACCGGAAGATTCAAATAATGTCTCTTAATGATAAATCAAATTTATCAATATAAAAAGGCATATATAACTTGGGGGAAGGGGGTGAGTGGGGCACCATTCCCTTTCATATAACTGAAAGGAATGGTGCATCACTGACATTTCTCAGGATGTAACCTATGTTCACCAAGTGAACATCTGATGCCTTTGTTCACTAAGTGAACAAAGGAATCAGATGAAAAGAAACCATTTCTGCCCAGCCCGCGGCGGGGGGGAGTTAAACTCTGGTTCCTCGGTTGTGAGCCGAGGACGAAGCCCCTGTGCTACAGGACATTGTGTCAAGGAGTCTCATTAGACGAGGAGACAACTTAAGGGGACGCGAGTGAACACAGGAGAACCCTCCCATTGTTGTCTCAAGCACACAACTCGAACTGAAGTGCAAGCCTAACCTCACATCAAGAGCGCGGGGCAGCTCCTTCGTGCTCTGCAACCCTTTCCTCCACCACCGGCCTCGGGATGGGGTGCATAATAAAGAAATTGAATTCTTGGGTCGTACACGACTGGGAGCCCTGCTCCTACTGGTGTTCATTATTTGTTCATACGCAGCTCACCGCCCTTACTCGTGTTCCCTATTTGTTCATACCCAGCTCACGGGTCCTACTAATGTTCAGCATTTATTCATACCCAGCTGACGAACCCTACTGGTGTTCACTAGGCAATGTATTCACACATTGTGCGTCCTAGACACTCTATTCTCCCACTAACTTCACGGCTAATTGTCTAATCTCACTATACAAATATATCAATGGGGTGATAATAGCTTGAGCTACCTCATCCCTTTGTGTGTATTTTACCTCAATAAACTTATTTCAATTTCAATTTCAATATATCAACACACACTCCAGTGCTTCAGCACGCAGATAACCAGCGGGTCGTTTTTTTTCCTTAAAAGTCTTAAGAAACAAGAGCCATCCAAACTAGGCTTGGTCTAATCCTGCCATCCAAACTAGGCTTGGTCTAATCCTGCCATCCAAACTAGGCTTGGTCTAATCCTGCCATCCAAACTAGGCTTGGTCTAATCCTGCCATCCAAACTAGGCTTGGTCTAATCCTGCCATCCAAACTAGGCTTGGTCTAATCCTGCCATGCAGGATTCTGACACTAATCCTGGGCAGGATTAGACCAAGCCTAGCCTAATTGTCCATGCTCTCCCAGCATGGACAATTTATAATGCGGCTCGTATGCAGTCCGTCCTCCTAAGGTTTCCCCAACGTCAAGAAACTGTCGTACTAAAATGCCCTAATTGAAACCTACCAGAGGACCCTCAACAGAAAACGGGACAGTATGTCAATTTCGCGAGCATTATCCATTTTCGAGTACGATGATTGTTGAACTTAGGTAGAGTATACGTCAAAATGAGACGCTGTGTTAGGAGTATGGGTTGAAATGTGACAATAAATAATTAGTTTAGACACTTGGGTTATGGATACATTCAAGAACAAAAAACCGATGAAGACTTCTGCGTAGTGAACGAGGCAGAGTCAAACATGTGTATATTAATTATACGACTTTATTTGCATTCGATTTACTAAGTCAATTTTCGGATAGAGTAATTAGCATTAATTAAATGTAAGCGTTGAGAGTGTAGCGGATTAGCCTAACGAAGGTAGTATAGCAATTACTAATTAACTCACAAACATCATCAATATAATATTGTACCATCCGAAATAATGCTATCACATACATAAAGAAGGAGAGGGAATTATTGGGGGGAAAGCGCCAAGCCATTACGACTACATAGCACTTGGAAGGGGTCAGGATAAGGATTTGGAATGGGACGGGTGAACGGGTGAAAGGATTACAGAATTAAGGCCTCTCTAGGACTATAGTTGACTATTGTAGTTCAATTTTACCAACCAGAGCAAGACCATTCTCAGTCACTTGCTGTGAAATTGATTTAATAACAGTAATTTAAAACATTCAAGTCGGCACTTATAGCAATATCTAGGTAATTTCAAGAGTGCAGTGAACTTGTATCGAGTTGTAATTACCTAAGTGTAGTTACAGGATGAGAGCTAGGGGAGGTAGAAATAGCCTAAGCTACTCTATCCCTTTGAGATGTATTGCTTTCTTGTCTCAATAAACATACTTGAACTTGATGAGAGCTACGCTCGCGGTGTCCCAATTGGTATTCCCAATTGTCCCAAGTCGTATAACTGGCGAAGTGCTTTCGCAATTTTGTTCTAAATCTATAGATAACTTGGTTGATCAATGATCATATCCTAAGCAGATCTGGGTCAAGGACCTGGTGGAAGATACTCTTATCTTCCAACATTTTTTTTTAATTCAACAATTTTAGCTGTAAAATAGGCTAGGCTAACCAATATACATTCACATTCTTTGCCTATCTCCCGAACTTGATCAAATGCGAATGTTTTAATTATATCATTAGGCTATGATGAATGGTATTTATAACTGAATATTCAATGAACAAAAGAGCGAAACCGGTTCTAACTGCGGCCAGACTATTGATTTAATATATGTTTTATTATGCAAATTTCAAAGTGCTGATAATGCAGTCTGTAGCCACAGCGACGGACAAGGTTAAAAAAAATAGGAGTAGAGCCGTGTTTTCCCCATTTTCACCGAGTGTATTCTCTATAAATTTAATATATTAGTATATTTTGGTAGCAGTCTTTCCTGTAGGCATAGATTATTGAATGTGACCGAATGTATGAGATCAATGACTCTAATGCGAATCTTCTCTATTTTCCTTACACTTTCTTCACTTAAGAAGCGGAAAAATTAACTCTCCAAAGTTCATGTTTACAGTTTTATTTAAAAATGAGCTTTGTAGAGCTAATTTTTCAACTTCTCAAATGAAAAAAAAAGTTTGGAAAAAGAGATTGTTCTAGCGATTAGCGCTAGAACAATTGATCTTAATCGTTTTCATCAGGCTTAAAACGACCTGTTGTAAAGAAAAGCTCTAAGCAATCTCACCATAAAGCCCATTCAACCGTGTAAAAGATCAGGTATGCTATATGAAAATATTTCAAGACATGCATAAAATATATAAAGGCTTCAAAATATATATGCCACGTGTATACGAATAATCTTATAGCAATGCTAAGGCGTATGTGACCGAATAAGCTATTATGTAATGCTTAGACCAATAAGAGTATAATCTACAAGGCAGTGTCTATAAGAATAAGCTACTAGGCAGCGTTAATTTAAAAAAAGGGTACTAGGCAATCTTTATAAGAAGTCAAAGCCACAATGAGACGTTTACATAACAATTTCAACTGGTAATTATATAGTACTAAATGAAGTATTTTTAAATCTTCCATTGTTTTAACTTTCTAAAATAAGTACGCACATGAAATGATGAAACAAAAAGCAGAAAACATTTAATCCCAGTTCAATATCAACTAGGCTATTCAACCAGCTTAATTTTTATATTTCGTTGAATCTTTACTATCCATCTAATATTACTTGCCTTTAAATGCAGTAATATATTACCATTGGTTTTAAACTTATTTCTTTATCACTCCTTCAGCCTGTGAGTTAATGTAGGTCAACCTTCGAATATAAATAACATGGAAAAATAAGCAGTTTTTAGAATCGCCTTACAAAGTATTGCCTAATATAGCATCGAGACGAATAATGAACATAATGATTTTCGACAATTTCCTGAAAGCAATTACAATGAAAATTACTATGCATAGGCTATATATATATGTAACTTTATTACTCGCCTGGGTCTATACAATAGGATACCCTAATTAGAATTGTCCTTTTTAAGACGCACTAGGCTACGCCTCTTTAGTTAAGTAGAGACCGTTTCACCATCTTAGCAGTAAAACAATTTAAGCATATTCTTGGAAAAAGCCGAGGCGGGAGCCATTCAAACGTCAACAGAGTAGCAAAGGCAAAATTCATGGTAGCCATTATCCCGAGTTGCTCCTCGGCAGAGGGAGGAAGTCGAGAGTGAATAACATTAAGAAGAAAGGCGTAGTTTACGCAACTATGGCTGCAATAGATCGTTAATATTGGTCTGTAGTGAAGGTAGACGTCTGGAAAGGAGTGTTGGGGAGAGGGGGAGGGGGGGGGATGGATGACATGTGCACAAGCCAATAACTTAAGAACGGTTTAAGGAGTATTGCATGTGCTTATTTGGTGTGTTGAGTCATCTATCAATAAACAGAGGTTAGACATTCAAGTTCTCGTCGTGCGTAAACACTCATACATATATATATATATATATATATATATATATATATATATATATATATAAATATATATATATATATATATATATATATATATATATATATATATATATATATATAAAATATATATATATATATAAAAATATATATATATATATATATATAAATATATATATATATATATATATATATATATATATATATATATATATATATATATATATATATATATATATATAAAGTATGAGGATATCCTCTGGTGCAATTGTAGAGACCCATAGCCTCGGAGAAGAAAAAGAGTATTCAGAGAAGACCTTGGGGGTTCTTACTGAACACTTTAATATTTTCTTCTACCACCCCTATTCTTTTTTATATACACACACATATATATATATATATATATATATATATATATATATATATATATATATATATATTATATTATATGTACATTATATATATTTTGTTAAATAGTATACTATTGTCACCAGTACGAAGCCTGTTTGAGCTAATCGAGATCTCCCTTTCGGCTGAAAATCGTCGAGTAGGCACCCATCCAGTTACTGGTCAGACCCAACGGTACTTAACTTTGCTGTCCGACTAAGGGCACATCAATCACTATACCACATCATGGGCACCAAAGGATCGATGGTCACTGCAATGCAAACAGATTGAAGTCGACGCCAAGGAGGTGGAGCTCAGTCTCTACAGAACACCTAGGCAAGAATCAACTAGGTACGGACATACTTGGCAAGAACACACTACACAGATTCGTTACAGTAAGAATCCATTCATTAACATTCTGTGCCAAGAAGCCTAGCCTTCTGATGCAGTCGTTGTATCATCTATTACCTTATGGCAATTAATGTTCATTAACCGATTTAATTTATCGTCACGTACCTGCAATGTTATGTTACTGTTTGCTCAAGAAGATAAATGAACATGGGTGTGTGATACGAGCGTAGGCTGCGTAACTTCGACAGCAAAATGCGTAGTCTGCTTTAGTGAGGGATTGCCAGCTTGCGTAGCTTCATGTAGCTCCCAATGGCTACATGAAGGGTTAAATTGTGTCCAGGGGCTAGCCTTGTGACACTAAAACTGTAGGCATCTCTCAAGAGACAATATCCAATTACATATATTATCCTATTTCCCTTTCTGTAAGCCACCAACGAAATACCATTTTCTGGCGTAAAGCAACATTGACAATTACCTACTACGCATGTTCATAATTTGCATTTATATTTTGCTTATATTAAATAATAAGAATGTCTTAAATGAACACCGAACACGCTGGCGAGGAGTCACAATAACGTGACTGAAATATGTTGACCAGACCACACACTAGAAAGTGAAGGGACGACGACGTTTCGGTCCGTCCTGGACCATTCTCAAGTCGATTGTGAGAATGGTCCAGGACGGACCGAAATGTCGTCGTCCCTTCACTTTCTAGTGTGTGGTCTGGTCAACACCCAACACCTTTTTATCTAAAGTTAGTCAAAAGTCTTACCTTACTTAAAGTTAGTCTTACCTTTCAGTCGTCGGTGAGGGCATAAGACGAGTCAACAACCCTAGTAAAGGTGCTACTTCAACGTAACTCCTCACTGGGTTGCTTGGCCAAAGGTATGTCGAAGCCTCTAGGCTGCCTCTTGCCCAAACTGAAGTAACTCCTCACTGGATCAGTCCACAGCTCAAGCTATGCGTCAAGCTCGCACTTTACGATGCACTCAACACACACACATGTACTTATTTTTCTCCTGGGCAACAATTACATGTTTTATCGTCGAAATACATTGTGCCTGAATGTTACACCGATACACTAAAAAGATGAAATGCATTTTGTATAACAAATTGACAATCCAATAATCTGTAATTTGTAACTTCAAAATTTCGGAACAAACTGATCCTGACGCTCTTCTTCATTTCACAGATTTAAGCTCGCATGGCTGTGTTTTGTGTCTTCAACACTCCTATAACGACCTACATTTAGCCCAGACAAATCCAAAAACACCATAAAGTTACATCATATCGTGAAGCCACACTTCCGTAAATGCTACAAGAGTCTGAGATTGGGTTGGCTTCATTGAACTTCATAATTCCATCAAAAATTGACATGTTTTCCGTGAAACAGTAATTAATGTATTATTGAACTCAGGATAATCGATAGCTAGAGTTACAGCTCGTCTTTTGCCTCAACAAATATAAAGTGAAAAACCTAAGGCCTAACTGACAACTATTGGCCAATGCAATAATTTCTAAAGCAAGTTCTGGTAATGGAGTAGATTTGTGTATAGCCAACCCATCCTCCTGTTTAGATAGTAGTTTTTGTAACTATGTAGACCCTCGTACATACATAGACGTAATAGACAATTAGTAGAATTTAATGCTATTCACTTTAGTCCGAAAATAAAGTTAAAAACTAAAGTTAAACATTCTTATGCCTAGCACATGTACTATATTAGGCCTCAGATAGCGTGTATTAGGTCTATGATGGTTAGGTAAGGTTAGATTAAATTTTCTTTGCAACATCAGTTCAAGAACTTTTGCAGTTTGTCCCAATTCAGTAGTAGCGATTTCTACTTTCTAATTGCCTTTTACGTCAATATACGAACGATGGTCCTTATCGTTACTGTAAATATTACCTAAACAGGAGGATGGGCAGGTATGACATTAATTCACACAAATCATTCATAACCAAAAATCAAAATTGCTCCCGTTTAATGTTCCTTAAAACGGGAAAAAGTAGAGTGGTTGTCTTGTCCATACTATAGGCACCACTGTCGAAAGATTAGAGGAAGTCGATTCTCCATTTGAGCAATTACGAGGGAGGCCAAGGAATCTATGCCATTTAACGGAAATTCGTGTACAGAATTACTCATGGTCCGTGCACAGAACTAGAACCACGGTCCGTGCACAGAGCTAGAACCACGGTCAGTGCACGGAGCTAGAACCACGGTCCGTGCACAGAGCTAGAACCACGGTCCGTGCACAGAACTAGAACCACGGTCCGTGCACAGAGCTAGAACCACGGTCCGTACACAGAGCTAGAACCACGGTCCGTGCACAGAACTAGAACCACGGTCCGTGCACAGAGCTAGAACCACGGTCCGTGCACAGAGCTAGAACCACGGTCCGTGCACAGAACTAGAACCACGGTCCGTGCACAGAGCTAGAACAAGGTATCGAGTAGCACCAGTATATGCAAGTGACTGAGAGCCGCATTCATCCAAACACATCATAAAACAAACATATGTCCATAAGTAAACAGCGATACATTGATTCGCGTTCCTGGCCAGATTATGTCACCTCCCGGAGTATCCAATAGCATCTCACCAGCCCTTTATACAAGCAAGTCTGGTCTGTAAAGGTGTACGGTACAAGGTTTTGCATAAAGATTAGGAGGCTACGCTTGGCATGCTAATTAGATTATGGGTGGTCTATGCGTTATGTAGTAGAGGGTGGAGCAAAATTATTATAATTTCCGTTCTGAAAATGATTACTACCTTAATGATAATGGATTTAAGTTGTTCAAATAGCATGAATATCAAGTTAGCTAAACACCAGCGAACTCCTGATAACTTTGAACTGTTTTGTATTTTGTATTTGTCTTCAAGTAGCATATTACGAGGTCTATTTGGTCACATTTAATCTATCAAAAATAGACCGATTTTATCACTCGAGGACTACGTAGATAATCTTATTTACACCGACTCTTAAAATAGCAGTCGTCTCGCTTAACACCTTCCCCCGATATGGCTTAACAACCCAAGAGTACCTTAAGAGTTGCACAATAAGGAGCCACTAGTGCCTTAACCCAAGACGCCCGTCGCCAACACCTGGCTCCGTCCCCTGCAACCCGAGACGATGAGGTGTATATCTCCTTCGTGTATAACCTGTCTGGCGTGTGCGGTTAGGATTATACATTATCCATCACCCAGGCAGGACAAAATATATATATATATTACTTTCTACACTTAATTATTTACATTATTGCGTCGAGGACACGAGTCACATCACTGCATTGTTTCGGTCAGTCTGCCCGGTTCGAACCGTCTGAGCTTCGGGGAAAAAAGAAGGTGTTTTATCAGCTTTATCTCACGCAAGTAATTAATCACCTTGGAGGAGGAGCAGAGCGCCTCCCTCACCCTCTGGCTGCCCGAGTGACACTGGGCACCTCGCACTGCTGATGATGCAAGTCCTGCTGCTCCATCACCGATGCAACACACCGCCACCCTCTTCAATTCCGCCTAAACTAAGCGGGTCATCTGCCGTAATAACAGGCAATTAGCTCATCTATTTAAGTGGCTGTTACTTAATTAAAACGAGGATGTGGTTAAATGGAGGGCTATTTGGGAGATAAAGTGAGGTTATCCGAGCCGCGTGTGGTAGACCAGGGTTGGTGGTGGTGGGGGTCTGCACTCCATCTCACTGTTGCCAACGTTCTGTTGGCCCCTAAAGACATTATCTAACATCCCCTACATGATTTAACGTCTTTACCTTTCTCTTATTAACAATACCCAGGATAAACACATATCATATGCCATATAGCTGCTTTGGTTGGCTTCAAAATAGATACCAATCTTTGACACGTGTGTGTGTGAAAGCGATCGCCGCCACAAGGAGTTTGAAATAGAAATAACTCGAGCGGACGGAAGTGTTCAGTGGATAAGCACTCTCTGGGTCAGCCATTGGCAGGTGGTTCACAGTGTTTGGCTTCCTTCCTCTACTTCACTTCTCATGAGAAACTGTTTTAACTCTTAGCAACGGGATCACAGTCACGGTTCCAGTCTTATCTTACCCCTTTACTGTTAAAAAGATTCATTTTTTAATATATAATTGATCACCTTAGGTTATCAGAAGATCATTCTCGTGATAACGATTGCTATATCTCTCTCCCGTGTGGCAACAGGCAGCTACAACTAATCAATATATAAAAAAAAAGATTACCTCGTCATATCAAAATCAAACAAGTACCATTACAAAAGTTATACGCTCACAGCAGTGCATAAATTGACTGGACAAACATGCAATATATTATTAGCCTCCACCAGTTGCCTGCGCTTACAGACAGCTGGGATTACCATCTGGCAGCTACACTACGGGCTCACCATAGCCCGTGCTACTTGGAACTGTTTGTTCCAAGTAGCGAATCTTTAACAATAACATCTGGCAGCTGGCACAAGGCTATACCAGCTAGGCTTTCCTAAGATGTCATCTATAATAAGCATCATATGCTTCTCACTACAACCCCCTTACTAGACTATAAAATACATTACACTTATTTTATTGTATTCACGTATACTCCCCCTTGTGAATGTAGGAAGAGTTGACCTCTGGACCAAAATCTTATCCAATTAACTTCATATATTTTTTTGCGGTGAGAAGCTGAGGGAATTATAATTATTGTTAAATGTCAAAATTGAGCTTGGACTCGAGTTTTCTCAGGCTATAGTGTTTGTGTCTCATTACTAGTAATAAAGGTGCTTAAGAGGCAGTTAAATGTGTTAATAAAAGTACTCATTTTACTGGATAATCTGCTGTTGGGAAAGTTCTGTATATTGAATTAATTCTCAGTTAACAGATTTTGTTCTAACGTAATTGTTTATGAAACTGGACGCATAATGCGGTTTGTACCAAGAGGATGAAACCGATACAGAGATTTATTTGAATTTGAATTTGAAATTGACAGTTTGCTTGACAGAGTTTGAAATTTTGAAATTATACGTTGAGTTTGAAATTATCGATGAAATGAGTTTGAGTTTGAAATGAGTTTGGAGTTGAAATGAGTTTGAAATCAGAGTTTGAAATTATACGTTGTCAGAGTTTCTTAAGCCTATATGCTCACCTATAGTTTCACTCCTTATTACATCACTCTGAGGAATACCATTCAAATTGGTGTAAACTTTCATATATCTTCAGTCTATAGAGTTCCCATATGCTTTTAACCGCATCACTCTAACTGAACACTACATCATAAACATGCCATATGAGTCACCAACAACAATTTCCTCATTATTACTAAAAAAAAATCATATCGACTTTATTAGGATGTCCAGCAAAATATTTTACCGCGCCTTGAGTAAGGTGGTGAAACCTTCGCCTGTTTCATGGGCTATGGTTCTAATACTGCTGGTCAGTTTAAGGCAAGAAGGTCAACAAAGATGACTGTGCAATGGCGTGTTGACACAAGGTTCTCTTGCAGTGAAAGTGTTGCAATTCAATACTAGGCCAGAGGCTAAGTGGTCCCCTCGCGCATAACACACATTATATTTATATAATAAATAAATATATGTATATGTATATTTTCCAAGCGCCATGGATGAGGTTTGAACCTCGGCTCGTCTACTTGCCTAATTAGTGTCTACGGAGGAGCGAGGTCTAGTTCTTTTATGCCCCGACCGTCTATAATCTTGTACCTTGTTGTTGTTTTTGATTCAGCTACTCAGAACAAAAGTTCAAAGTAGCACGGGCTATGGTGAACCCGTAAAGGACTTACCTGGCACAGGAGCGGGGCTGTCTCTTGTACTTGTTGCGTTACAACTTAACTACCCTTTCAGATATTTGGGCGAATCTAGACTTTAAAGTTGTGGATGGAGGTGGTTTCCTCAACTTCCTCTTTTAGAGTACTCCACTTGTTAACTGCCCGTACAGGGTGCGAGTACTTTCTTACGTTCCTTCGGCTCATTTGCACTTCCAGATTCCACCTGTGTCTTCTTGTCCTGATTTATCTCAGTCTGAAGTCGTGTGAAGCAAAGCAGAGAGCTGTACCACCACACAACAAAGGTGGTCCAGTGGTACAGCACTCGGCTTTGTGGTGTGTTGATCCAGTGGTACAGCACTCGGCTTTGCATCACGCGAGCTGCACAGGTTCAAATCTCATCCACGGATCTTGAAATTTTTAGGTATTTATAGAGCAGACAACACAGATAGCATTTCCTACATTCTCATCTTCGACCAGTGTTGTGAGTGAATTAGTGAAAGATATTCAACGCCATTGAGATTCGCGATCTGAAACTCGCTGAACGAGCCAGCCAATGGGATTACCCGGGCATCGCTATATATATCCCACCTGGTATTATTATTTTCAGTAGCTTGGAGAAAAACTGCGCGTCGCAAAGCAGATGACTTCTGGGGCAAAAGGAGAATGCATGATCGGACGGTGTTCCCAGGTTGTTTGGCGAGGGTGCAATGATGCTGCTGCTTTAGAGTCAACTACTTTGAACAAAACATTCCAAGTAGCACCGGCTATAGAGAGCCCGTAGTAGACTTACCTGACACAGGAGAGGGGCTGTAATGGTGCAGTGACCCAAGCTGCCCCTTAAGTACTCCGCTGCGCGCGCAAGTCTACAATCACTCGTCCCTCTCCATACAGAAAAAGAAGCACCACCTGGTAATGCCTGAAAGACTACTTACCTAAGTTTACCTGAGAGCCACTAAAATAAAAAATAAAAATAAAATGTTTATTCAGGTAAGGTACATACATACAAGAGATTTTACATAAATTGATCGATTTATAGATGGAGCTAGTACATACAATGCCTAAAGCCACTATTACGCAAACGTTTCGGGCAGGACATTAATGGCCTCGATGAGGACAGGAAGCCAGCAGCTTGTCGAAGGCCCCCCCCATTTGCCTTGATGATCTTTTCCAGCTATACTTTAAATGTTAAAAAGAGTTTTGGTTACTTACAATTACTTAACAGTTACTTACCTCATTCCACCTGAACGTTTGTATGCCACAAAAGCCATGACAGGCCCCAAGGAAGAAAGGGTTTCCCGCTGGCCAGGATGAATCAGGAACTTTGTACCACAGTCTGAGAAAAGCAGCAAATCTGAATTCAAATGAAGATGAGTCAGTCTTCGGCATCAAGATCCTGATGCTAAAGAAGGGACTGAAACAGATCTGTGTACTGCTGTGGGCGAAAGACAAAATTCAGTAAATTTCTGCAAATAAGATGCTTGTTTGGTTTCTAAACAAACCCAGTACACATTGGGGTAGGGATTATGAGAAATCCATGTAAAGAAATGAAGATGAGTGTAACAAACCCTCTGCCATAAAAGAATACCATCTACAAAGGAAACCAAAGACCAATCAGGGTGCAAGGGCACCCAGTGACCCACCTTAGGATTCCCTCAGCCCTGAAAAACCCAGGAAGTGATGGCTCCAGGGCAGAGTTGTGTTCTATACCAGATGAAATGGACAGCAAAATATATTTCCACAGGGAAAGGTTCTGCAGTTGCAATTCCCCCCTCCCCCTTGAGAAATGGACGGTAACAGATTCTTAGGCAGGAAGTTGCAGCTCGACTACCTTCGTTGTCGAAGTGAAAGGGGCAGTCCCCCAGAGAAAAAATAAATAAATAAAATGTTTATTTAGGTAAGGTACATACATACAATAAATTTTTACAAAGATTGGTTAACTTATAGGTAGAGCTAGTACATACAATGCCTAAAGCCACTATTACGCAAAGCGTTTCGGGCAGAAGGCCCAACTTCATCCAAAGAATCATCAAACCCTCATATGCTTTGGAGCCCAGAGCAAAGAGGGAGGCCCCAGAACCCACTGAACAATACCTGCCGGGCCCAGGGAGGGAGATAGAGAGCAAACTTGAAGCAATTGGTGGTTTCCACTTGCTCCATGTCCAGGTCGAAGGAAGACAAGGAGGCAGGCTCTGGGGCAAACACATTGACACCAAGTCATAAAGCGGCTCTTGCTTGATAAGCAGAGTCCCTAGAGAGAGGCCCAATGATCCAATGACAGCATGCATCACAAGCCTCAGGTAGAATGTATCATCTACTCAGCAGGCGGCATGGTGGAGGTACTAAGAATGGCCATTAAAATATGACAAGATTGAGTCATGCTTAACAGGGAAAGAATGTAAGGGAACTATTAGTAGAAAGCATCAAGATATTACGACTATACTGCATAGCACTGGGAAGGGATTAGGATAAGGATTTGGTATGGGACAGACGGGGAAGGAATGGTGCCCAATCCCTTGGACGGTCGGGGATTGAACACTGACCTGCATGAAGCGAGAACGTCGCTCTAGCATCCAGCCCAATTGGTTGAACCATGCTTAACAGAGAGACACCATAGGGGTCCTCCCAGAAAATGCCCTTTAGTGCTTTTTTGAATAGTGTCAACTGGTAGCCAATATGCAGTCACCTAATAGTGACAAATATATTCATACTGTATTTACAAAATGTTAACATGAAATCTATTCTAATTAACACCATAAGAAGTTTAGACCTATACGTTACCTGTGTATTCTGTTCGAATATTTCTATTTTGGTATCGAACATATAATTAGCACATCTTCAAAACTATATGAGAGGAATGACAAGGAAACAAAAAATTATTCAAAGGGCCTTTATTTTCAGATAGAGGAATAATATTAACAAAACCAACTACAGGACTACAATTCACTTGGGAATTAATATGATATAATAATATGAATGCCAATAACCATTCACCATTGGGATAGAAGACGAACCTGTGAGCTGTACCAACAAAAGGGAAATAAAAAGACGACAATGTTTCATTCACATCTACCAACAAAACCCCAAAATTTTCGTCTTCGATCCCACTCACATTAACAAGAAAATCTGACGAGAATCTTCAGAGGACAGCGTCTATATTGTGATACCGAGTGGAAAATAAAACATATCTGATTTGGCCATCGCATTGGTGGTGGTGGATTGGTCGCGCATTTGGCAGTGCAGCGGTAGGATGCTTGGAAATTTGTTATACCCCGCTATATATGAAGAGACAAGAGATTAAGAGAAAGCATGACTACATTCACAATAAAGCCTTTTATGTTAACATGCACTTATTATACCCTTTGTATGGTTATCAACAGACGTAATACAGTGTTTCAAACGTTATATATAATTTATTTACTTCATACATGAGTGGTAATTAACTTATATGGCATACATGAAGAGTTCTCTGTTCATGAATACATAGATACAAGGATAATATATACTGTTGTTTTGCTCTAATGTGTGTGTGTTTGTGTATGTGTGTGTGTGAGACCTAGCTCTTCCATCCATTAGTATATAAACAAATGTTTCAATCCAATTTTTCAATTACATAAATATACTCCACACTCACCCATGGAACTTGTTTCATCTAAAACTGTATTCTGCACCTTATGCTGTACATTAAGAAGTGAAATCTACCAATGTGTGTATGTGTGTGTAATTACTTAAGTGTAACGACCTAACTGTAGTTACAGGATGAGAGCTACGCTCATGGTGTCCTGTCTTCCCAGCACTCTTTGTCATATAATGCTTCGAAACTAGAAGGAATGTGTGTACTCACCTAGTTGTGTTTGCGGTGAGTACACACATTCCTTCTAGTTTTTGTGTGTGTGTGTGTGTGTGTGTGTCACCACCTGTGCGTACACGAACTGCCATGTGAATGTATCCTTTGGCATAATGTACTCACCCAGTTGTAATCACCTAGTCGTGCTTGTTGTGGGGGTTGAGCTTCAGCTCTTTGGACCCACCTCTCAATGCAATGTATCAGCACCACTATGGTGTACATTATACTCAGCTGTGGGGTATACATATCACTGTGACTGTGTTTTTATGAATTTGTATTTGCATCCCCCTCCCCCCCCCTGCTAGCCAGCAAAGTTTAAATATCACTTAGAAAGTCTTAATAAGCTATTAATATTTTTTCCAGCAGCCACATTTCTTTGTTTATGTTATAAAGACAATATGCCTCCAACTTGACCAAATATTGGTGTATTGCTATGCCATAGAACCACTTTTAAGTGCTATGTATCACAAAAATGCACATCCTGCCACTGTAGTTTTCATAAAGTAGAATAGTTGTATGTAACATCTGAAGTATGTATTTTATGTAATTATCAGCCTCTACCAGCATTGCTTCATCTCTGAATATCTGTATGTATCACAGTGAAGCCTGTTTGCATCTTCATTCCAACAACCACTACCTGTGTTGTGTATTATCTATTACTTAGCAATAATGTGTCCTTGAACTGCCCCTGCACCCATCAAGTATGTTTGTGTATGTATTATACGTATGCCTGTGCCTTTATGCTAGCGACCACAATCCATGTTATGTATTGTCCAAGACAGCACCCACCAGCTTGCACTGCCTCTGCACTCCACCATCGCACTCAGGCCGGGTCTATGGTGATTCAACTAAAGCATCGTGGACCCCCAGGGACCTGTTATGGGTACAGAAAGGCACACAAGTTGTCAAAAATGGGATCGTGGTCTCCCATAGTTGAAGTCAACAAATGGGCAAGGTACCACCATGGGAATGAACTAAAGACATACCCACTGACTTTAAGTGAGAGAGTGAGAGTGAGATGAGAGAGTGAGAGAGTGAGAGAGTGAGAGAGTGAGAGAGTGAGAGAGAGAGAGAGAGAGAGAGAGAGAGAGAGAGAGAGAGAGAGAGAGAGAGAGAGAGAGAGAGAGAGAGAGAGAGTGAGAGAGTGAGAGAGTGAGAGAGTGAGAGAGTGAGAGAGTGAGAGAGTGTAGGTAGGAAGGTAGGAGAAAGAAAAAGTAAGCAAGAGAGAGTGAGAGTGTGTAATGCTTGACAGATCAAATAGGTATTGTTTTTATCGCACTCACGATGATAAATGACATATTTACATCAAGATGAGTGTAATGACTCAAAAGCTTTGAACTGAGACTTCACATATTTCCTGTAGAGCCTCTTTACACATCCTGAAATGATCACCACACCATTCATGCTGCAATAGGTTAGTAAGGTGGTATCATAAAAATGTAGCTGGGACACAGGAGGGAGTCTCAGTCTCTATGGTTGCCCAGGGTAAAGAGGTGAGAATCCCCCCAGCCTGTATGGAGTTGGAAACGGCATGCCAACACGTAACAAGATAAGTTAGGATTGGCAACGGAACAAACCTGGGATGTTATCTCATGCACTCAGATCTCGACTTATTCTGACAACAAAGCAAAAACTTAAAAGGGAACTTAAAATTTGTATTACATTACTTTAGAGTGGGTGCAAAGTTCCTAACATCCCAAGAATGTTCACTGTGCAATGGAGAAAAAGACTGGACAACAGAATGGTATAGCTTGAGTTTTTCTTTTTCTTGGGTATAAGGGGCAACTATGTACACAACATTGGAAGATTCTGCTTATCCTTGCTCGCACAGTCATGCAGTTGCTCTCCTTGTGGTCCTCCAGCAGCTCTTAGTTCCTTTGCCTGGCATCTCCTTGCTATTTTATCCACTTATTCCCTTTTAAATGATCTTTTTCAACCTTTGACCCTCCCCCCTCTCAGGCTACCCTTTTTCAGTTGTTTCCTCCCTCAGATCACAATTTCTTAATTAAAACCTTTATTTTTGTGTCATTTAATGTAGTTCCCTTATACTTTAATGTAGTTATCCCTTATTCCCCTAAACTTATGTAGTTCCCTAGTCAGATATTTTTATTTTTTATCTGTCTCATCTAAGGTCATTCTTATTTAAAAACTTGTACCCGCTCTCCTCTCCCCATTTCTAATTAATCTCCAAGAGTTTATTAACCAAGTTCTTAAGTCCTCGAACTTCATCTCCCTAAATCTAATTTTACTTGTACTAATTTGCCACTTGATCCATCATCTGCTATTATTGCTACTGCCCCAATGAATGAATTTAAATCCTACCCTTTTCTCGTCCAAAAAGTTTTTCCCACCTGTCCTGCATCTCAGGTCATTTCCCTTTGTTCAAAATCATCACCTTATAAAAAGTCATATGATCTTGATCCCTGCTCTTCCACAGTTTGTTTCTCGATTAAATTCCTTAAGAGACCAGTATTGGAGACTGGTCTTTGAGAATGCCCTTAAGAAACAGGGCATTCTCCTCACCTCGTTTACCAGATCATGCCATGTCCGACTTATTATGACCTCTTCCCATGCCTCATCTTTCTTCATTTCACTACCACAATATCTACACCTTTACAGCTCCCAAGATTATTCCCATTTATCAGCTCCCTGAGGGAGCCGGTCGGCCGAGCGGACAGCACGCTGGACTTGTGATCCTGTGGTCCTGGGTTCGATCCCAGGCGCCGGCGAGAAACAATGGGCAGAGTTTCTTTCACCCTATGCCCCTGTTACCTAGCAGTAAAATAGGTACCTGGGTGTTAGTCAGCTGTCACGGGCTGCTTCCTGGGGGTGGAGGCCTGGTCGATGACCGGGCCGCGGCAACACTAAAAAGCCCCGAAATCATCTCAAGATAACCTCCCCCCAGTAGGCATATCTCCAACCTCCATATACTTCTGAGCACTCTCCTTTCTAATCATACAGTTAACCAACAGAGTATACCTTCAGAGAAGCAGGCAGCACTGTTACTGAGAGTCGTCACTTTACCACAGTATTCCATCTAGATTTCTAAAACTACAGATGTTTTCTGTATGAAATCTTAAAAAAATTATGATCTATATATTCAAATAATTTTGTTACAATTTGAATACAAAATTTTGTATTACTTCTTGGGCCACTCAAAATATTTAGCCTCTAAATTTAAGCTACTGCTTTATAAGATAAGTTCTTCCATTAATGCAATTTTTCTCATTGTGTACATTTGGTTTACTTATAAAAAAAAAAAAAAAAACTAATACCAAATGTTCTAGTAGTGCTTATGTTTCTCGATTTATAAAATCTGGACATTATTTTGACCTGGGCTCAGTAACCTCTGGTGCTCTGCTACACTCCACACCTTGTATAAAATATCCATGGATACCTACAGCTACCCAGTCATTACACTGGTTACCTTTTACTGCAAAAATGCAAACATGCCAATATTTAACAGGTACAATATGTGCCCGTTTGTTAAGAAAACATACTGATAATCCAGGCGTAACACACATGTACACTCACACACACACACACACACACACGCACACTGGTAAACATCAACTAGCAACAAATGCCTCTCTTAAAAGTCAAAGTAAACCTATGAAAGCCTCTAATAAAGAACATTTTCTCTGTGTTGTGAGTAAGAAAATGGGCTTTATTAACCGACCAACCTGGGCTTACTTTCGCTAATTTCGAGACAAATAAATGCACCACTAATTAACTAGTAGAACAATCAACATCATAGACCATATCCTCATGCTTTCCCATAGACCATATCCACTACGTCCGACGTAGTAGACCTGAACCAGCTAAAGTAAAAGTTAGGAAAATACATAACAATCACCCAATTATTCATAATTACAGCCGAGGACTAACCTAATGGTAAAATGATATGTACAATGGATTGCTTATTGAATCTGAGGTCAAAGGCGAAATATGAATGTGCACCTTTTGATAATATGTGCCAAGATCACATAGAAAAATAAGAGTTTGTGCTCACAACTTAAATCATGTGATTAATTCAAATATCCATTATTTTCTCACTTAAAGAGAAGTAAAGAGTAATGCAGCACAAAATAGCAGACTTACCCTATGACCACTTAACAGCAAATGGGAAAGTAACCCTTTAGGTTCAGTCATTTTCTTTCACACCACCACAGAAAATGGGACAGTAACATGACATTCGCCATGTTGAGGCTTCAAGCTACTGGGACACTTCCTTCATAATAATATACAGTATTACTGTAACTGGTATATATGTTGTACATCTTACCAGTATTGCATTATACAGAATGAACACCATCATCTTTAAATAATTCAAAATACTATTTTACAAACTTTTAAACAAGGGGTTTTGGAAGAGCAGAGAACTTGTGTTCCATTGCAACGAGAACACACAGCTTCTGTACGGATTTCTATTTTTTGTAACTCTGCACTTACTTACTATACCTTCTTGACGGTCCATACGTGTAGTCCAGGATAATCATTCCCAATACTGTATCACAGACATTCCCTCTCATAGTCCTGCATGGCTGCATCACACCTAGTTTATCAAACATGCATTTCTTTTGGATAACTTTTATTTCTGTGTAACTGTAAAATATCAACAGTGTAGTTTTCAGGTGATGATAGTTCAAACCATCAAACATCATTTAGTCTACAGTTTGATTAAATCCCTAAACTAACTTAACCATTAATTACCCCAATTATTCACCAGATTAGTGTTTGTGCTTATTTTTCATCAGTCAGCAGCCATGCACGCAAGCTTCACATGGATTGAGTTTCCATGGACGTTAGTGGTCACCTCTGGACTCAACCACTTAGGGATGAAGGGCCCCCCTCCAGTAATCTTGTGATGGGATTTCAGGTTTTCATGTGTCCTCCTTTATTGGGGAGCCATACACTAAAAGAGCTAGGGTTCTCTTACTTTTTACTGAGAGTTGATACAACCTGGCAATTGTCATCCATCACTGGATAATGGAGGTAAATTTTCACTAGAGCAAAATGCTTGCTCTGGAATCTGTCTACTGTGTAATGGGTGGCTCCCCTCTCACTTCTGACTTGAGCTTGACAAATTCCTTTGCTACTTCATCATTGGTCCGTTGACTTAAAATTCTCAACACAGTCCATCCAGTCTCATCCATCTGACAACGCTTGCCCAGGAAAAGCCATGTTGCACAGGAACCCTAAGGAAAGACCCCATGTCTGTGATGTTGCTTCAACTCATATATCACATTCTAGTTTCCAGTACAAGTAATAAAAATTAAATTCACATAAGAAATTATAGTATTCTTAAACAAAAAGTAAAATCCTATTTTATATGTTGAAGAATACTGTACTTATTTCATGATTAGAGTAAATCCTAAATTTTTTATATACCAGCATTGTAGGATAGTGGTATAGCTACTGAATATTTTGATCTTGCATATATTCAAAACTGACCCATTATATTTGATATTAAAGGTATTCAGACAAATTCGATATATGACGCTACCTGGTCAACAATGTCTCTAAGTTGAAGCACAGCCACGCCGACAAGACGATCATCTCGGGCAAAGCAGTAGTCTTTCACACATATGTGTAGCTCAAAGCTCTCTGGACCTTCTTCACTCCCAATTAAGCTGAAAATAGAAGAATTATGAATTCGTCTCATGAAATATATAAACTTCACAATTCTCAACTAAATGGCGAAGTAGAGGTGTAGACGATCTTTTGAAGGATTTCCGCCTATTTACCCTAAATTTAAGACATCCATATTTCTTCTTGACTATCCACTTAACTAAGCTGTTTCATCAGTGACTCTTGTCTACACTATTATTTTACACATGTCTATACAGTATATTGTTTAAATATCTACACTATACCCCCCTCATTCATTTATTTAAATTGTCATATTATTTTTCAACTACAATGTTATTTCAGAGTCAATTTGTACCTTAGTCATTTTCTTCATTTTATAATATTGCACTCATGATTTCCTTTATGATTTTTTTCAAAATCTGTAGTATCAAATCTGCATGCAAACCCTTTACATCTCTCAAATATAACTGGCTTGTGCCATTCACCATTCCTTTCATAGCAAATTTGACTCGTGTTACAACAATCATATTGTTTACATATAGCATTATCTGAACTCGGCTCTTACTTCCAATTTTTACTTATTCAAGTTATTAGATCGATTCTGTTTTAAACTACAATAATAATAAAAATGACTCTAATCCATAATAATTCTGAATGTTCAACATGTAGTCATTCCAAATTCAACTTTCTGACTCATTATGACTTCTAAAATGATCTGAGAGGCCACTAACCTAGTGGCCTTGACGACATTTAGCCGGAGAACAGGAAGCCAACTAACAAAACCACACTACTGTATATACAAACAATGCAGAAAGCAACTGGAATAAGCTGAGTGTGGAAGTGGTGGAAATCACCGCCATTCACAGCAACAAGGGGCAAATATGATAAAGTGGTGGAATATCAGGAAAAACAAACACACTAGGTACCCACCAGATAAAAGTCAGGACCTCAAGATCTAAATTGTTCTCCCCATATGCACAGCTATGTAACCATGTCTTATTTTGGGGGAATGGACCCCAACAGGAATAGCCAATGGAGCCTAAGAACACCACCATAGATGTTGGAAAACTGAAGACAGCAGTCAAATATGTAATCAGATGAGGGAAGCCATAAAAACTTGGATGAATATGCATTAAACAAGAAATCCAATAGGGATGAAGGATTGGGCCACCCCAAACTGGCACACAGACAAGCGGGCATGGTGGACGTGGACAAAGCGTTTTGGTGAACCAAACACTAAAACATATCTTTGAATACTCGGTAAGGGAGGAGGTAGGCAGCGACGGAGCACGAAAGTCAAAGTACACAATCAGCTGCAGTGTGAGTCATATAACACCACACAGAAGCAGGGATTGTATGATAGGCAGGTCCTAAACACATACAAACAGTCAGAATGTCTCAATGATTTTTGTCTTGTTTTAAGCCGAGAAGATTGTCTCTTACATAGTAACAGGTGCCACAGTGAAGAATACATCTTATCCAATGCCCAGAAGCAGAGTAACTCGAGAGGAGCTATCACAGAGTAGGGAGCCTGTGACTCCTCAGATCAGGTATCTCTGATAGGGTATAAGGAAATGTAGCTGACCCAAAGGGTCAGCTACATTTCAAATGGCTATTGTCAAAGGAAAATGCGATGTTAGGGAAAATAAAATGTGCCTGGCATAAAACACAATCGTGAACCATAAATAAAGTAACCTGGTACTCCCAGGTTGGAGTACCATCATGTTGGATGTCCCTGGATACGTAATCTTATTTGCAATTCAGATAAAGTATGAAGGAAGGCATACAATGTCTGATTATGCGAGGTGATGATATAGTTTTATGCATCGCACTTGTATGACATATGGGTGAAGCATTGCAATCTTGTGTGCTGCTAAGTTTAGTTTAGTTAGTTATGTTTAGGGAATGCCGAACTTGCATATGACCCTTCATAAAGTAACAACATTTCTCCAATCATGTATGTATATGTCTAAGTATAATAAATGAGTTGTTCTAAGCCATACAAGGTTGTATCAATGACTCCCTTCTTCAAATATAAATCTGTCGTCCCCATTAAAAAGGCTACTGTACTATATTATACTAACAACACATCAAAATAAATATTTGATGGAACCTAAACTAATTCCCTGCTTCATAGGTTGAGTTAGCTGCGACTTAATCTGGCAGAGCATAATCTTCATGGAGCCACCGAGGCCCTACCAGAAAGAGTCATTTTATTACATTCACAGCTGGATATTTATGCTACTGTCAGCTTACCAAGCACTTGAAAACCCCAACATTCAAAATAGTTTCTAGGAATGTTATAAACATCAATTATAAATAATAAAATTGATGCACAGATAAAAGAGCTTTAGAATCTTCTGTATATGGATTCCATCTCACATTGGAATAATACAACATGATGATACAAACATGATGATACAAACATGATGATACAAATATGATGATACAACATGATGATACAAACATGGCTGCTAAAACTGCATATAACAAACTTGAGTTTGAGTCAGAACTTCTCAATTTTTTTTTTTTAAGGCACATTACTTCAAGAAATTAGGGCTAAAACGAGCAATCACTGATATCCAGAGGGTGGAAAGACTAGAATAAAGAGCTATGATATATTTAGAGGTGAGAACTTAGAGATATGGATAGCACAAAACATCTAATAAAGTGTGACATTATAATTGCCAGAATTAAGCTGGGATATCATACTTATGACAGATAATGGCAGGTAGTGAATTTCCAAACAGTGAGCACTCATAACTGTAAAATGGAGCTAGGAGACACAATATTAGTGAATGCCCACTTATGAGACACTTATGAAACCTGGTTGTTAAATGATTTGTTGGGTCGTATTCAGGGGAAAAATTAGGATTAATGACCTGCCCGAAATGCTTTGCATGCTAATGGCTTTACAAGAATGTAAGAATACTTTGTATATACTGTATATATATATATCAAAATAATAACGGAAAATAGTCAAAAACGCTGAAAGAGAACTTACAACTGAACACTTTCATTGTACTTGGGTGACCAGCTGTTTGATTTAGATTTTGTGGCAAACTTTCTCTTCTTATCAGCCAAGTGAGGACCAATAAGGTTGACTTCGACAAAGGGTCGGAACATTCCTCCTGCTGTTGTTGGCCACCGTAGATCATTAGCTGCCACAACTGCAAAAATGACAAAGGAAAAGTAAACAGAACAATACATCAGACATATAAGAAAACTAGATGTGTTATACCAGTGCCATTCAGAAACAGACAAAAATATGTAAAGTACACAAAAATTGAATTGTACCATACATCACTCTGCTTCAGATACATTAAATACAAAGAATACAAAATATATATGTGCCTAAGAAATATAAGCCTAAGAAATTCAGTTCTTTTACCTCTAATATTGCAGTACCGTATTTGTTGGCATAATAAGTGTATTATGATGCATGAACTTATAAGTGTACTATCTAAAACTACCCAAACGTCTTAATGGTTCATCATTATCAATAGATCATTCAGTACTAAATATTCAGAATAAATATGAAATAAACTGATCATTGATTAATTATCAATAGGGGTTTTCCACTATGCATCAACTGATATTCCGGGAGAGGATAATGTATGTCCCTGTGGACCTTTACTGTCTCCTGCATTGCAGATGTGTTCTTCAGGCTTTTTAGGGTTCAGTAATATGGTATGAGCTTGATGCAGAGGGTGACACACACACATACACACACACACACACACACACACATACACTCTTGATATGTACTGACACCCATGCCACCTACCCTTGACACGTACTGACATCCAGCCTTGACATGTACTGACATCCAGCCTTGACATGTACTGACACCCAGCCTTGACATACACTGACACCCACCCTTGACATGTACTGATATCTGCCCATGACGCATGCTGACACCTGCCCTTGACACTCGCTGATACCCACCCTTGACACATGCTGACACCCACCCTGATGCCTGTAGACATTCATGTATCAACACATTAAGCATGAGGGCATTGATTAAGCATTGACTGTTCCATCAATGCTGGAGGTTATATTTATCAAGAAAGAAGAGATATTTGATATTCAGTATCTTCCACCGTTGGGTAAGAGTGACCATATCCTTTTGGAAATAAAATGTGCAATGTTTTATAATCTAAAAGAGAATGAGGAAAATGAATTAAGATAAATACTTGATTTTGAGAGAATACACCATGGGGAACTTAACAAGTTCTTTAGTGAATCTGATTGGAAAGATTTGCTGTTTAGGTAAGGAAGTATATGATATGTATGCCAAATTTTGTGAGATATGATGTAGTTTATTTTTTTAAAATTAACTTTTTTCTGTAGTTCAACAAATTGTAAGACGGCCAGAGAACAAAAGACAAAAAACAAAAAAACAAATGGAATCTATAGGAAGAGACCTAACCCTTAAAAATACCAGCAAAACAAACAAGAAAAAAAAACTACATGGCAGTAAGAAGGCAGAATGGAAGATGCATGCAAAGGATAAAATCCAGATGTTGAAAATGGGGGGAAAACAGATTCACAGAGAATGAAAACGAAATACAGTATATGAAACACTAAATGAGTAACTACTTAAGTGTAATTACCAAAGTGTAGTTACAGGACGAGAGCTACACTCCTGGTGTCCCGTCTTCCCAGTGCTCTTTGTTGTATAACGCTTTGAAATGTGTTCCAAAGAATGTGTGTTTGTGCAAATTTTGAGGTTTTCAGAGAATCAGACAAAATACATATTTCAGAGAACACAAAGTACATGGAACACAGAATACAGAGCCCAGTTGATTGACAGTTGAGAGGTGGGACCAAAGAGCCAAAGCTCAACCCCCCGCAAACACAACTAGGTGGGTGAGTACAGACACGCGCTGACACCCACCTTTGACATTGATCCGCTGTTCACCCGTTCCAGGATGAGTGTAGAGGTCCACCTGGACACTGATTTCACCAACGGTGCCTTCTTCAGTAGATCCTGAAGATGAAAAATAGTGAGATCCTAAATGATGAGTGAAGTAAGTGAGATGACCATTGTAAATTAGAGGGTCACTGTAAACTATGAAAAGTATTGAGAGGATCGGTGTAAAATATGGAAGGTATTAAGGTGACTGTATACTATTAAAGGTACGGAGAGAACCACTGTACTGAGAAGAAGACTACTATAGAAGGTACCGAGTTACTGTACACTTCAGAAGGTATTAAGAATGTTACTGTATACTTTCAAAAGTACTGAGAGAGCTCATTGTAATCTATGGAAGAAAGCTGTAAACTAATGAAGCTACTGAGAGGGGCACTGTAAACTATGGAAGGTATTAAGGGAGACTGTATACCACTGAAGGTACTGAGAGGAGGCACTGTAAACTATGTTAGGTATTAAGGGAGACTGTATACCACTGAAGATACTGAGAGGAGGCACTGTAAACTATGGAAGGTATTAAGGGAGACTGTATACCACTGAAGATACTGAGAGGAGGCACTGTAAACCATGTTAGATATTAAGGGAGATTGTATACCACTGAAGGTACTGAGAGGAGGCACTGTAAACTATGGAAGGTATTAAGGGAAACTGTATACCACTGAAGATACTGAGAGGAGGCACTGTAAACCATGTTAGATATTAAGGGAGATTGTATACCACTGAAGGTACTGAGAGGAGGCACTGTAAACTATGGAAGGTATTAAGGGAAACTGTATACCACTGAAGATACTGAGAGGAGGCACTGTAAACCATGTTAGATATTAAGGGAGATTGTATACCACTGAAGGTACTGAGAGGAGGCACTGTAAACTATGGAAGGTATTAAGGGAAACTGTATACCACTGAAGGTACTGAGATGGGCACTGTAAACTATCGAATAATTCTGGCCAAGGTGCAAATCAAGTCTAAACATGTTATATGCTTTGACCAGATTTTTTTTACTGTGAACTTAAATTACGTAAAATAAAAGTAAGACACAAGCCCAGTACTACCTCTGTGTTACACAAGATGATCGCTAACTTTATAAGTCAATCTATAATAAAGAACAAGCTCATGTGCTTGTGTTAATGTTTATACTGTATGTAAAATAATCGTGTCATGACATGCATAATACAGTATCAATATAATGAATTATCATAAGTAGTTTGTATTACAATTTAATGTTCATTAAAGTTACATACATCAAAACATTCTTTGAATACTACCATACCAGACTGCAAATTATGCATTAAACGTCTACATGCAAATACATATACAACTATGCAAATTACATTAAACGTCTACGACATCAACACAACAAATATATAGGGATATGAAAGTTATTGGTAACATGAAAAAAAAGGCATTCCACAGCAGTGGCTTAAACCAAACATTCTCTCAACATCCAAGAAATGCTTTTGTGTAACAAGATTCAAAATAAAAAAAAAACACCAGCTACCATAGTCTCTAGGAAACTGAAGAATGACAGACGTCAAAGAAAAGCCCAAACATCACCAGTGTTGAATATTTTCTTTGTCGTCATGCTGATGGCTGTACTAAGGACCATTTGACATGACACACTCAAGATGGTCTATCAAAAATGCAGTTTTCTTAAATGTTAGATTGTATTTCTGCATGGATAGCTATATATCAAGACTTTAACACTAAGTTGAAATCTCATCACATCTATTAAAAGTAATGCAGCACTGTTCTCTTACATACTCTATTATGAACAATGTTTATAAAAAGATGCTACTTAAAAAATGTAATACAGAATGGTATTTTAGCTTCTGCATTTCTGAATTGTGGTCAAGCATGAGTGAGATGATGGGAAGCTGCAGAAGGAAAATATTGAATCACAAGATGCTCTAGTTTATAATGGATACTACATTCCTCACTAGGCGGAGTGATACCATTCTCTCTAAGGCTGAGTTCGTAAACTCATATCTCCCTAAGGTGGGAACTGTTTAGTCTTGTTCCAGGGCCCAATGCCTTGGGAAGTACAAGGGGCCCTAAAATAAGCACAACAGTATTTGACGATATAATATCTTGTCTCGTCCAGTGCTTGTGATATATCTGGCAATGTTAGACATGAATAATTTCCAGGATAATTAAACTTATTTAAATATTGCTCAGGATTCTCACAATCACAGTCACCATGACACATATTTACGAACCCATCAAAATACTAAATATATATTGTGTATATATTTTTTCTTTCTAGGAAGACGCTACACGCTAGAAGAGAGGAGACGAGGCTTGACTGTGCATACTCCCGACCCCCTCAGCTTTACCTCTCTTATCACTCATAGACAGTTTCTTTCTGATTGTCTTTGCCTTAACTGGATCATCATCGTCCTCTGCCTCCGGTTCTTCACCATCCTCCTCCTCTTCTTCTCCTTCTTCCTCCTCCTCTTGCACTGGTTCCTTTTTCTTTTTCTTGGCCTTACCGGGAAACTTAGTGTCGTTTGCGGGAACTTAATGGGAGAAGGGAGGAGTCATGTAGTGCAGCCAGACTCAGGACTTAAGGTTACATCGCAGGTTCTGGTGCTGGTGGCTTTAGTGTGCAACTTGTCTATCATCTGGACTACAACTAATCCAGTCATTTTGTAGCACTACAGCTCTTAATACAGAAACTTATTAAATTATCCTGCAACTTATTTGTTAATTGAACAATTCAGAAAATGTCTCAGTAATTGTCTTTAAAAATCCAGTACTGTACTGTAACTCTCAAGAAAGTGAAAATTTATGTTGTGATCCAAAAAGCTTCTAGATGATAAGTATTTGAAAAACAACATTTTTGTATTAACAGCATAAATTAATATTTAATTACTGGAAATTAAAATCAATATTTAATAACAAAACAACAATAATACTTTTCAAAGATACAATACTTAAAAAATATTTCAAATGAAATAATATTTAGTAAATTATCTATGTAAATTACTCATACTTAAGATGTGTTGCAAAAGATATTTAACTTCTACATTAAATTAGAAAATACTTAATGGCTAAGTGAAAGAAAGGCAAGAAGATGCTGTACTCCTAAATTAACTTAGAAAATGCTGTGTGACTTCAAAGGAAAAAATATTTGATGCTATACTGAAGAAATATCAAGTGCCATGTGCATTAATATATAATGTTTACTGTCTGCAGCACCATCAAGTGCCATGTGCATTAATATATAATGTTTACTGTCTGCAGCACCATCAAGTGCCATGTGCATTAATATATAATGTTTACTGTCTGCAGCACCATCAAGTGCCATGTGCATTAATATATAATGTTTACTGTCTGCAGCACCATCAAGTGCCATGTGCATTAATATATAATGTTTACTGTCTGCAGCACCATCAAGTGCCATGTGCATTAATATATAATGTTTGCTGTCTGCAGCACAATCAAGTGCCATGTGCATTAATATATAATGTTTGCTGTCTGCAGCACCATCAAGTGCCATGTGCATTAATATATAATGTTTGCTGTCTGCAGCACCAGAGTGCTGAGGGGTCGCACATGTTCAAACCCCCGCAGCTACTTGCTTGAAGATGAATAAGTGAACAAATCAAGTGCACTTCACTACTGTACAACAATAACCTAACCCGCACGCGTGAAACAAATTGAAAGTGACGACTAGATAATGGTCCAGGATAAGCTGAAACGATGTCACTTTAATTTCATATATATATGTGTGGGTTGGATTATTTGTCTGCCATGTTATTGTGATTGTACTTCTCAGCATTCTGTACAATAGTTCTAAAAAGAAAATGAAATGACTTGGATGCAAGGGAGCAAACAACGATGTGTAATTATCAAAGTCCGTCATATAAATGTACAACAGTAAACATAGGGGGTGAAAATGGATTGTTACAACTATAGAGTCAGTAGTTCCCACAGTTTAAAAGTGTCTAATATATTTTGACTCAAGGAGCAGTAAAACTAAATCATCTTAAGCAAATTATTTTGTAACGTCCCACAGGTATTTTGGTGGTACATTACTTATATTCAATTGGGAAACCTTTGACAAGATGCTGGCTTCCTTTTCTTGTCGAGGCCACTAGACATGGAAGCCCTCTGTTAAATATTTTTTTTTTCAAAGATAATCACTGCTCTGAATACGTTGCCCCATTGTAGAACATATCCTCTCATACAGCCTTCTATGATGACTATATCTACTCATGTAGTTCTCATTGTATAACATATCTATCCATACAGCCTTCTATGAAGACCATATATACACTGTGTGTGTGTGTGTGTGTGTGTATGTGTATTATATATATATATATATATATATATATATATATATATATATATATATATATATATATATATATATATATATATATATATATATATATATATATATATATATATATATATATATATATATATATATATAATGTCGTACCTAGTAGCCAGAACGCACTTTTCAGCCTACTATGCAAGGCCCGATTTGCCTAATAAGCCAAGATTTCATGAATTAATTGTTTTTCGACTACCTAACCTACCTAACCTAACCTAACTTTTTCGGCTACCTAACCTAACCTAACCTATAAAGATAGGTTAGGTTAGGTTAGGTAGGGTTGGATAGGTTTGGTCATATATCTACGTTAATTTTAACTCCAATTAAAAAAAATGACCTCATACATAATGAAATGGGCAGCTTTATCATTTCATAAGAAAAAAATTAGAGAAAATATATTAATTCAGGAAAACTTGGCTTATTAGGCAAATCGGGCCTTGCATAGTAGGCTGAGAAGTGCGTTCTGGCTACTAGGTACGACATATATATATATATATATATATATATATATATATATATATATATATATAATATATATATTATATATATATATATATATATATATATATATATATATATATATATATATATATATATACATACACACACACACACGCACACACAAACAGCCATCATTGTAAATCACGGCTCCCCATACAGCTGTCATTCAAAATAAGAAAATTGTGTTCTATTACTAAGTATTAACCTAAGACCTATTACATGTACCAACAATTTTGGCTTTCCATTGTCGGGAACAATAAGCCAGTTAGGTTTGCCTAGGTTCCCCTTTCCAATGATTGACCTCTCCCAGGATACTACCTATTGACACCTTGGTGAACAGAGGCATCAGGTGTAAGGAAACATGCCCAAATGTCTTAAACTGACTGCACTAACTATTGTACTACGGGTCACAATAAACATATATATATTTACGTAATTTATTACTGTATCCTAAATTTAAATTTGTTTGTAAATTATCATTATTTGTATTAGCTAGAAATGCAAGTCACTTTAATGTTCAATTGAAAATTATAGAATTATTTTTTTATAAATTAGAATGACACAGCTGTTCATTTGCCTGAAATGCAGTGCTTAATTTGTAGTTTGATACAAAATTATACAATTACTGTATTATACAGGTACTCTCTTTAACATTATCATATGTAAATTTGTTATAAATTTGCCCGAAACGCTTTGCGTAATAGTGGCTTTAGGCATTGTATGTACTAGCTCTATCTATAAAGCCAACAAACTTTGTAAATCTCTTTATGTATGTACCTTACCTAAATAAAGATTATTATTATTATTATTATTATTATTATTATAAACAAACTACAGTACTGTATTATTATTATTATTATTATGTTGGCTTCATAAACATTTAGGGCTAGCATTCTCCTATATTCACCTGGTAGATACCAGCTATTACTAGTGGCCTTGAGACAGGGAACAAGAGAATCTTATAGCTTGCAAAGAACCCTTCATTTTGCCTGATAAGTTTTTCCAATTGTACTACTCTGGGATGGCCCCTCAGGCAGCCACCGAGAAGTGTACTTGCTTCGCTGGCTTTGGCATATTATTTCATCAATTAATGGTATGCTTAGGGGTGCCTTCTCACCATGCCCTGTGGCTGGGGGGATTGGTGCCCTCAAGCTACATAAACACCCTATTACCCCCCCCCCCCCCGAATATATATTTACGTAATTTATTAGTAGTAGGCATCCATCAGTCTGAGGAGACTACGGTGTTGTGCTCTGGAGTGGCCTCACTAGGGCGCAAAGCCAGGGTAGGTTAATATGGAGGAGAAGCTGTTACCCAGGCAGCAGGCCCTCCCTCTCCACGGCGCCGAAAGTCCCCATTGGAAAGGCGAACGCCAATAAGATTGGTTCCAGTGCCGTCGCAGGAACTGTGAGTTCCGGGGTTGACCTCGTAGTTGGTGAAAAAGGGCACAGAGACCTCCAAACCCGGAGACTGTAATTTATTACTGTATCCTAAATTACCTAACTTCCCTAGGCAAGGGAAGTTAGGGGACAACATAGCCTCGAGGCTATTTACTTCCTATGGTTTGTTTTGCAAGATTACTTGGCCAGCTCTAGTTGTGGCCTTCTAGTTTATTAACACATAATTGGTAGTCATATAGCTTTCAGCCAACTTATTTCAGAGATGAATTTGGTCATTCTGCATATACCTTATTTATTTAGTGATGTAATGTCTTGAAGGATGGGGGCCAGCATGTTTGAATACTGTATATTGTTCAGTTAGAGGCATGTGTGAGATTTGTACAGTTGGACGGTAACATTGGTTTTTGTATTAAACGGTTTATTTTAGTGTTTTATATTTTATATGGACAGATATTAGCCCTTACACTCTTCTATGTTACAGTATCTGTCATTTCCTTCTATGTTCAAATTGCCAGAAGAGATTAATCCTTACGGAATTTCAATACTTTATTTTCCCATGTGCACTTGGATGCAAAACTTTTAAATTGCTTAGCAGTTTAAGGGTTAAGCAACTTTCAAGGATTGGTGCACTATGCAGCTTGTTTTCATTTTTTAACAAGTATAAAATTTGAAGTGGTTTTCCTAATCAAAATCATGCATTATGATTCCTAGGTTTTTTAGGTTAAACTTGTGGGGCAGTAGTTTTCAGATTTTCTGCTACTTCCTTTTTTGAAGACAAGTTGCAATAAACACAAGATTCTAGTCTTGAGGCACTCATCCTAGTCCCAAGGATTTTCTGAATGGTAGTCTTAGTGGCAAGCATATCCAATTGGCTGTCTCTATCATTTTGAACTGAACTCCATTGACACTGTGCTTTGGATTTCTTTAATTTGCCCATATTTTTCTTATACTAAATTGCTGTCCCCATTGAGGCCACTAGGGAGCCGGCGGCTGAGTGGACAGAACACTGGACGCGTGATCCTGTGGTCCCGGGTTCGATCCCGGGCGCCAGTGAGAAACAATGGGTAGAGTTTCTTTCACCCCTGATGCCTCTGTTATCTAGCAGTAAATAGGTACCTGGGAGTTAGTCAGCTGTCATGAGCCGCTTCCTGGGGGTGGAAGCCTGGTCGAGGACCGGGCCGCGGGGACACTAAAGCCCCGAAATCATCTCAAGATAACCTCAAGATAACTAGATATAGTGGCCCTTAAATGAATTCCAATAAATATTCTAATTTTATGTTCCTTATTATATAACCTTACTGGAACTGGCATAACACTATTCTAATTATTTTCCTAAATGAACAGAATGCAAAACTTTAATTTAGGGTAAATCAGGTCTGACATTAGTTGTGTAAGATATGAAGATAACTTATATTCTTCAAGAGGTTCACATTTTGCTATTTCTTTAAATTTACTTCTGGTACATCATAAAACTTTATATACTTTTGATAATCTGTGCTAGTTTCCTTTCAATGCTACATTTAACCAATATAATATCTTGGATAGTAGCATTCAAGGATCTCCTAATAATTTTTTTGTTATTCACCTTCTTTGTTTTTTTTATTTTCAAAGTTGATATTTCATTGTAATTTTTGTTTTAATATATACTGTACAAGAGTTCTTACAGTCTTGTAAAGTCACTAGCAGACATAGCATTTTGGGCAGGTCTTTAATTCAATTTTTTTCCACGGAATATGATCCACCAAATTATTTAACAACAAGGTACCCATTCACTGCTAAGTGAACAGAGGCTACAGTTAAGGATTGGCGCCCAGTCAGTCCTCCCCGGCCAGGATACGAACCAAGGTGAAAGTGCTTGCGAAGCACCAGGCGAGTGCTTTATCACTGCGCCACAGGGACTGCTAATATCTCTCTCTGCCACCTGCATCATCCATTAGGTCTTTTGATTGAAAAATATTGTATTACATCTCCCAGATGATGTTCTGCAGTATATCCATTTGTTTTTGTGGTCACCATACGAGTAGGGGCCTCGTAGCCTGGTGGATAGCGCGCAGGACTCGTAATTCTGTGGCGCGGGTTCGATTCCCGCACGAGGCAGAAACAAATGGGCAAAGTTTCTTTCACCCTGAATGCCCCTGTTACCTAGCAGTAAATAGGTACCTGGGAGTTAGTCAGCTGTCACGGGCTGCTTCCTGGGGGTGGAGGCCTGGTCGAGGACCGGGCCGCGGGGACACTAAAAAGCCCCGAAATCATCTCAAGATAACCTCAAGATAACCATGTGTTTGAAGTTCTCCTTGAATATTATCCTCAAATGCAGAGACTGTACTCATATAATATCCAGCACATTTCTTCAAATGCTCAAAGAAATATTAGTTACAAGCTCTTGAGATCAGAACGGCATCAGGAAGGATCAAGATCCTTCCAGCCAAGTGTTCCCACCAGTTTCCTTATCCAGCATGCAGCACACAGCTATGCATTTTTGAGAATCCAGATGACACTCTTATTGAGCTATCAATAAACACCTCAGTGGATGCCACTTTACTGAAGATGCTGTAATTATAGATGAAGATTATAGATGAAGCACCAGAGTGACTGTAAACAAAAGGACAGTACTAAAGTTCATAATTCAACCGGATAAAATCATCAGGAATAATGGGGGGGGGGGAGAAATGTTGACAAGACACTCACTTTTTGTCCCTGTCGAGGCCACTAGAGGTGGTGGTCCTCAGGTGAATATAGGCGAATATCTATGCAGGTGGCACATAAACGCTAGGACTACACAAGAATAAATATTTCTATCTAGGTAGTGGCTATTAGAAAGAGCATCCGCAGGGAGGGTACTATGAAAACAAAAATGTGAAAAGTTCTGAATATAAATTTAGTTCTTAGAAGTTCTTAGAATTAAGGCCAATCATAAAATTAAATGAAAAACCCATTATGACACGTGCATAGTTATAAACTGCAGCATCAACATTCATTATAAGTGAATGTTGATAAAATATATATAAATTAATTAAATAAATATAAATGATTAATGTACTACATTAATATATAATGTCAAACTCTTTTTTTGGGGGTGAACTGGAAATTAAATTAAATAAATATGGATATATATATATTAAACATTTTAATAAGATGTTGTTAGTGCACACTACAGCCACCATTTTTTCTTCTAAGTTACACTGGCAAGCAAACCTGAACCTTATTCTTGCTGATCCTAAGGTTCATTTTGCAACATTTATCATCAAACATTACACAATTGGAAGGTGAACTGCCACTGACCCATTGCAATTTTGTTTGTAAATAGTGACTTTGAGATTAAACATATTTTTATGATGTGTGTGAATGTACTTGGGTGTACATTATATCTTGTACATGCATACAAAATACACACAAACAACCTAAGTAGATGAACATATATTTCCATTTAAAAGTACAGTAGAACCTCATTTTTGTATGCTGAAGAAAAACTAAAATTGCCAAAGTTGAATAAATAAAAATTCTTCTGTATATAAAGTGTAAAAAATTCTGGACATTATTATACACAAATTTATTTTTGTTTTTGTTAGTTTTACAATGTTTCGAGGCACGCAGTGAACCGTGCTCTCATTATGCCTTAAGCGCAAGCTTCTTATAAAAAAAGTCTTGCTAAAAAAGTTATCTATAAAGATTTAGTCAGTTAACCCTTCTTATTTGCAGCTTTTACTAAGCTTTTAATCTTCTTATAGCCTGTAAGTGTTTGTATGATATATATGTAATTACCTAAATGAAAAAAACTATGCATATGGTAATCCCCTCATCCTTGTGCAGTACTGTATGACTTATATTTTACTTTGAATTCAGCTGTAATTCCCGACCTGACTTCTGAATCCCGAAGGACTTGAACGTTTCATTTTTCTACAACTCGATTAACCAAAAAGGTGGTTGTTTTAATCTTTCCTCTTCTTTGCTTGCTTATTTCAAACGTGTGTCCTTTAGTTTAGTTTGCGACCAGTCATAGGATCTCTTCCTTATCCATCTTTTCTCTCCCTGACATTATTTTAAACGTAATTATAAGGTCTCCTCTTGCCCTTCTTTCTATAAATTTTAATGTCTTGTTTCTCTTCATTTTTCTCCATAGCTCCTTCCCAGTTATAGTACCCATTTTGCTACATTCCTCTGAACCACCAGTGACCTGTTTATGTCCTTTTTTGGGGGAAGAACTTCCCTTTGGTGCTCTCCAAGCTACCCATCTAAAACCCTGATCACCTACT
>NC_091230.1:22795727-22828227 GCF_040958095.1 Procambarus clarkii
TCCCTGTATACAGCACACAAAACTTAGAAACTTCACTCCACTTTTGTAATTAATATCTGTTCCAAATTCCCAGACTATATTATTTTCACTTGTCAGTTGCTGCTAAGATAGCCTTTAGTGACAAATTTCCAGAATTTTAAGCTGACAGGATGGCAGGATGTTCAGTATTTTCAATAAAATATCAGAAGAGCTGAGTGAAAAAAAAAAGTTCCATGCGTGCCACTGACAATGAAAACAATGCTCAGGTTGGTGGCATGGTGGCGGTTCAGAGGAACACGGAATCACCACTAAGAGGCGGGGCCAGAGAAAATTAATAGTCAGACAATTCGAATAGAATGAGGTCGAACATCGAGAGCCACATATTACGTATTAAGATATGATGTGCCATGCCTGCCACAAATATAGTTATACTGTATAGTATTGTTAATTTTTATACAAAATTATTAATAAAAATTTACAAACATAAAATGGCAGAAGGCTATTTACAAATTATATGAAGTGTCATAAAAGGTGAAATGAGGTGGTAGGCATATACAAAGTATCCTGGTTTCAGCACAAAATATTTAAATTTTATTGACTTTAAAATAAACTAATATTCACAGTATTAATAAGGGAATTAAAATATGTATACAAAATTTATTGCATAATATTATTTTTTATAGTAAATTAATAAATTTACATAACTTAGTTAATATTAAGAGTCTATTGAAGAAGTATGTAGTGCTTATGTATTTATTTGCTGCAAAAATATAACAGAAAACGTTGAACAAATTCAAGGAATGCACCTCCAATTATATAAGGAAACTCAGTAGGAAAATAGGATTTGATATAGGGAATTTTTCTTAATGACAAATTTTTAGGAATATATATCTGTCCTGTATAGTGAGGGATAGGTGCAGAGCATAATACTGTTACACATATTGAAAGTTCACTACTTTCATCAAGACAGAAATAAGTATATCCAGGACCACAGTACGATCAAACTTACTGCCTTGTCAGTCATGGGTGGTAGCACAACTGTCTTCTCCATCGTGGTCATGACAATTTTCCACAACTCCTTGAGAAGTCGCTTCAGGACTGTCTTCTCACAGGACTGGGCATAAAGGGTGAGGGATACTTCCAGCAAGTCCATTAGGGGTACTAGTACATCATCAGCCTCAATAGCAACCTCATTACGTTGTGATGGCTGCACTTGTCCTGTACCCTTTACTGCTGCTAGTTTGTCACCCATTTCTTTTACTTTTACAGCAATACGACCTTCCAAGCTGAAAGGAAAAGATGAAGTAAATGCAGTACAAAAATTGGCAATGAAAGGTAATCTTACAATCTTACAAGAGCTGCTATTGCTTTGGTAAGGATAATTATTTTTGGATACGTTTATTATATTAATGGGCAATCCTAGAATAATTCACAATTATTATGAGAATTGAAATATTAGAGAAACTGTCTTGAGTTAAGACAGAATTGGAGATGGTGAAAAGGCAAGTATATTTCTTCAAAGCAGAGAATGAAAAGCCATATACACGATGCAGAGAAAAGGAATGAAAAGTGTATCCTCATTGGTAAGAATTGTCTGACGATTAGGATGAGGAAATGTGAGGGGAATAGGTACAGAAGTTGAGAATGAAAATCACTTAGCTGTCCTACATGACGCATGCTGCAGATTCCTCATTTCTTATATCCATACATTCATGCTGACCAATCCACACACTAGAAAATGAAGGGACGACGACGTTTCAGTCCGTCCTGGACCATTGTCAAGTCGATTGAGAATGGTCCTGGACCATTGTCAAGTCGATTGAGAATGGTCCAGGACGGACTGAAAAGCCGTCGTCCCTTCATTTTCTAGTATGCGGATTGGTCAACATACTTCAGCCACGTTATTGTGATTCATCGCCTCCATACATTCATCTATGTCTCAAATTATGTACTGACCTCTTGGCAAACTTGTGGGCCAGCTCATCCAGGACGGTGTTGAGGGTTGCCTGCAGTTCGTTGAGGATGGTGGCAACATCTTCCTCTAAGTTACCACCGCCCATCTTCTCATACATCTTCTCCAGCTGAACTCTAAGTTGCTGGATGTTGTTCATCAGAATGCAAGCCTACCCACGGGAATAACAACACATATTATAGCAAAGATTTGCATTAAAAAAAAAAGAGATACTATTTCTGCTAACTGAAATCACAACAACATATTATATCAGTGATAACCTTTTGGAGCAATACTGTGGCCAATAATAATAATATTAATACTCATATATTAATACTCATAATATTAATATTAATATATTAATACTCGGTAATACTCATATATTTACTCCGATTGGAATGTACATGTATTTTATAAAATACATGTACCTGTACATGTATTTTAAAGACTAAGCTTATTATACTATTATTATTATTATAACAATTAACACAATGTTTGTTGATATTAGCTTCTTTTTGCAATATCCACAGTACTATGTATAATTATAAAAATAAATACATGTACATCAATGTTTATGAGTAAAAATATTATTACTATATTATTATTAAAAGCTTCAGGGAGGCTTGTATCCCATGAACACCTACTTGGATGAGTAATTTTGAGTGAACAACTTACGAGAGAGAGAGATATGACTTAATCAAACTAGAAATGCACTACAAATCAAGGGGCCCAGAATGTGGAATGACCTTCCCAACCATGTTAAAGACTGTACCTCTCTCAACCAGTTTAAGTTAAAAACGAAGCTATACCTAATAAATTCCCTGTAACCTACCATACCCTTCTATTGTCAACCAATGTCTGTTTTTTTTTTAAAGAGCGCTGTTTGACGACATAATTGTATTTGTGCTGCTTTTTCATCTGTGTTTTCATTTCTTGTTTTCATTCTACTCATTATGCTTAATTAGTCTTAAGCTTGTCATTTAAGTTTATCATGCCCGAAACGCTTTGCGTAATAGTGGCTTTAGGCATTGTATGTACTAGCTCTACCTATAAGTCAACCAATCTTTGTAAAAATTTACTTTATGTATGTACCTTACCTAAATAAACATTTTATTTTATTTTATTTATTTATTTATTTATATATAGGTAAATATACAAGTTAGATGATGTTTCATTAAACAGAATCCTAAAGAGTTTAGAGGTAACATTTGACTGAATTCAGGTAAATATTATCTGATGGCATTTATGCTTACATGAATATAATATAATTTTAACCAACGCTAATATCAAAATTGCATCTAAATTATAACGCTTAATGTTGCCTGCATAAAATAAAACATCCACCTACATTTTAACCATGGCTCTGCAAATAATCAATAGATAACATGTTATTATAACTATATTTAGTTTTATAACTTGTACGAAACACTGCATGAAATTTGGCATCTCGATATACGATGAATTACATAAAGTTTGTCTCATTGGTTCAACACAATCCCAAATTTATACAATTTCTCTTTCAAAAAAGGTAAACAAACAAAAAGATAGAACGTGAGACAAGAGATATGAGAAAATACTCAAAAATGCTTCCATTGCTATGAAATTACATCCATAATTCCCCTAAGACTAACCTTTTTCTCATCACCAACATAATTAGGAAACTCTTTCTTGGTAATATCAGCATAGGCTAAGAGCACTTTGACTATCGTCTTGGCAAATCTCTTCATGAATCTTTTCCAAATCTCAGGATCTGGACACTCAAGTTTGGAGACAACACCAAAGCACTGCGTCAGCTGAGTGAAGACATCTACCACAGAGTTAGAGAAGAGCGAACTCTCTGAACTAACTGGGAACTGTGAAAAAGTAGAGGGACATGGAATACATTTGTAGCATTTGCGAGTACAAATAATATATTCACTACACATTTTTTACAAAGATGTTGTTTAGCTGATGTGACATAGATATGATTGTTTATATTTTTAGATGCTATACATATACAGAACTTTGCAGGTTTTGTTTTAATTATTCAGTAACTATTTGCAGAGAAAGAGAAGTCAGTTTGTTGTCTCTTTACTCAGTGACATCTTCAAAGTGTGGAGTATATGTTTAAACACATGCAGTTCATACGTGACTTTTTTGTTCCTGGAATTTACTTTATGTAATATTTAGGAATTGACCTAGTTCTCAAGAGATAGCTATCTTTGAGTACAAAATTATTTACATTGACATGCTGACCAGGCTAGTTGTACTAAGAATGATATGCTAACCTCATCTTTTTTATCTCTCTGGAAGGCACCGTTGAGGTACTCGAGCGACACATCGTCGTTCTCGTTTAGCCACTGCATCACAAACGGCTCAAACCACCTGTAACAGACATTACATTAGATGAAATGCTGCAATACTTAGCTAGAAAAATAATAGAAGAAAGGTTTCATAATAACCATTTGATTACTTTTTATGGTTGTTCACTCAGTGCGAGTCGTCATAAATGAAGCAGGACGACTTTCTAAATTCTTACTTTTTAGTAAGTGAAAAGTTGAAAACCAAGGCAGCAAAGTGTGATGAACATATTTAACATTATTTCCCCATATATTCCTTAATTCCAAAATTCTTTAAAAATTCATTGTTAATGGTAAGGTACACCCAAGTTAAACACTGTTGGGACTGAGCAATACCTGGATGGGTGACTGCAGATACCCTTGCCCTTGGCCAGCCGTAGGACCTCAATAAGACTAACAGACTTTATGTTCCCAACAATGTACTCTATACTAGAACTCTATATGAAATGTGATGCAATGCATATTATTGCTTACAAATTTCCACTTAAATTTATATTTACGTATACAGTAGTACCTATATTATAGATATAAAAGAAGTGAAGTACCTGATGGGGAAAACCTGCTGATTACATTATGTCCTGGTCCAAAACAGAAAGCCTCGGCCATACATGCCCACTATTGTAATGATTCTCGAAGTAGCGATGAGTCAAGTGATATCCCATCACTTGCAAAATAGTAATGAAGAACACTAGCAAGTAAAAGGACTTTAAACCACCAGGAGTGGATTTAATTCATTTAAAATGATAAAGGAAATAACTCATGACTAATGTCTGATGCTGAAACTTCTATAAACAAAATTCATAGACCATGGAAAGTGCCTCAAGACTGGAAACATGGAAACATCATACAGAAATGAGTTTAAATGATGGGTCTGCATATGGAAACATCATTCGTGTCTTCAAAGAATGGCAGAAGTTCAGCAGAAAACTACATACCAGTCACCCCTAATCGCACAACTGCAAGCTTCTTAACCTCACAATTGGCAGCTGCTCAAGAGAACCTTGAGATAAGATATTACCCACCTTGTAACAAACAAATCTGCATAATGAATCTGCTCATATCTCTGCAAACATTAAGCAGCTATACAAATCAACGATTGACAGTCACTGTAGTGCGTGCTACAAGTCACTGCAAAAGTCAAATGACTTTGTGACTACAAATGACTTTGTAAAGTCACTGGACTTTACAATGAGGTGGTCTGGATAATAATACAATCCACTCCTATAAAAGGTCTAATATAATATACACAAGGGGGGCAACAGCTTCAAGCTTAACAAGCCATAATATAGGACAAAAAACAGGAGATGCTTTTTTTTTCACTCACAGGGTAATAAACCCATGGAATCACCTTCCGTTGCCAAAGCTGTAAATACCAAGACATTACTTCACTTTACAATTCAGTGGGAAAAACCCTCAGAAATAATAGGAGAATCTTAGACAAGTCATCGGCTTCATGTCTCTATCAAGGTTACTAGAGATGGTGCTCTTCAGGTAAATATGATGATCATAATACTATAATAAATAATAATAATAATTCATTTACAAAACATCCAGCATTGAATGAAATAGAATGCTGATCTCTCATGGGTCACTCAGCAGCTCCCCAATGAAAATGATGTACATTTATTTATTTATTTATTTATTTATTTATGCATATACAAGAAGGTACATTGGGAATGTGAGGATACATAATATGGTAATTACAATCTTGTAAAGCCACTAGTACGCGCAGCGTTTCGGGCAGTAATGTATGTACATACATTACATAGTATGGCAATTATAAATTATGTACATACTACAAGCGTTATAAGACATGATGACTGATACTTACGCTGGGTATTCAGGCACTTGGTCTTTGTAGGGAGGCACGTCCTTTACGTAATTATTGTACAGCCACTTCACCTAAGAGGGAAAATTAAAATCAAGGGTTCAACGCTTAATATCTGATGTGAAACTATTCCGTATATATAAATACGCAACTGCTAAGAATTCTGCTGAATAACAAATAATGAAACCTTTACCTTTATTATGGTAAAATGGATTATACCAACAGATGAAGACTTATCAAGAAAGGATCTTCAGTAAAATATAACTGATACCCAACTGTACAATAACAAGAACATGAACAAAAGTCAAGCGAATTTTCAAATGAATTTGACAATTCAGTTAACAATAACTTTTCCAATGGTAAAAATTATGGTATTTTATTTGAAACTCTTCACTAGATTGACAGTTGTGAGCTCACCTTGAAGTGTAGATTCATGTATTCACTGCTCTTGCACAGGCGATGCTGCTCATGCTCCTCGAGGGCATATTTAATGTCCACCGCAAACATGCTCCACATCGTTGATGCAGAAAGCTGCAATACAAAAGCTGGTTATCACATTGTCGAAAATCATAGTCAATAGGCTAAGATTATTTCTAGTTTGAGATAAATAAGGTAGTGTATAACTACTTCTGCCTCTGAAGTTATCAGTGGTCGCTTAAAGTACAGCATTTTTCTCTTACCAGAGAAACTTTCATCTCCTTCATGCTCAATGCTCATGCTCATACTGACTTCTGACACTTAATATTCCATATAATACACATCTGATACACCTATACTGGACATGAGAAACAGGGAAAATATTGCCAATAGTGATGAAGAGTCACTATCAACCCTGTAGTCACTTTTATGCTTCTTAAAGGACTTCAAATACACCCATGAACACCCACACAAGAAACAAACATTTATTTATTTATTTATTCAAGAAAAGACTAGCTAAACAGGTATTTGGTACTCCAAGAGCAAGACTGAACTAAGGAAGAAATACCGTGCAAATAATGGAGCCTAAATTGTGGAGTGACTCCCCAAATGCAATACATCTCTTAAACAATTTGAAATAAGAATTTTTCTCTTTCTATAAAGTAAAATATGTACTTGAATTATTATTGTTGTTATTTATTATTATTATTAGTTCAGTCACCCTCCATCCTTATTAAAAAAATTTCACACACCTGTCCAATGTTGAACTCCTGAGGAAATTGGTTGAGGACGGGGGCATAGCTGTTCTTGTCCTCCTCAATGACAGAGACAATGAGGGCAATCAGCTTGTGCCAGAAGTCAACGCTTTCCAGCCGTGGCCCCTGTTCTCCACTTTCCTTTTTTTCTGATGGGTCCACCTGCATGAACACAGGAGCATTAGATAGCAAATGGATGGCAAATACAGTATTTAATATTATAATAATAATAGTTTATATACGTAAAAGTACATACAAACAAAATGACTTAAAGGCAGAAATGTTGGATTTCTAGGAGAGCTACTGTATATACTATGCCTAAAGCCAGTAATACGCACAACATTTCGGCCAAGCATTTCATTTCATTACATTCTTAACTTGCAACAGTAAAACAATGACTACTAGCATCACATATGATGTTTCTATTAAAAAATGGTTGTACTGTATTACCACAAGAATGTCTTACCTGAAATTCTCTATTATAGAGCTCATAACAGTTCTCAAAAAGGAACTGGTAGGTAGATTTGAGACAGGCAATAGCACAGTCTCTCACAACCACACTAGCTCGTGGTGGCGATGATAATTCCTGTACCTATGGAGATCAAGAAAAGTTAGGTTAATCTATTATTTATTTATTTATTTGTTCATAATGAAGAAGATACAGTGGGTTGCTAAAGTACATATATTGGAGGGCTGAGTAGTACATTTTTGTAAAGTCACTAGCACGGATAGCATTTTAGGCAGGTCCTTAAACTAACTAACAAGCGTATGATATGTACATTGTAACAGAATTTTAATTCGCATTATAAAAATTCACTGTGTTGGGAGACAGGAAGCCAGAGTGTATTCATACATGTTTGGCTTTTATTGAGATCCCTTAAGTCCCGAGGTTCTACTTAAGTTCAAAAAGTACTTAGTACTTGGAGAGATCAAAGCAGGATAGATACAAAAGTTATGAGAAACCCTTCTTATCCACAGATAACAAGGTACACTATGGGATCACATTAAGTTATGAAACAAAGTTAATTTTTTAACTCGGTAAGTCAAGTAGGTTAGACATTAAACTGACTTATAAAATAGTGATCATTCCTATTCCTTAAAATTATGGTAAGTTTCAGAAGTGGACAAAATAAGATGATGGATCATAGGCTTTGAAGGAAAATATAAATAATAATATTTTATTCCCGCAGTATACAATGGACATGTCAAAGTGATTAAGTGAAGAACAAGAGGGGCTTGGGCGATGGATAGATATCATCATGGGAACAGAAAGGTGAGAATTATATATGAAACAGGTCTCTTGTTGGCATAGTAGGAATAAAACAGGAATGAAGATTATACTGGCTACATACTTTAGAGCCCTGGCTGCTCATTTGAGGAGAAGTCCATGAGGACAAAGCATAAGAGTTATGCTGGTACATAAAAACACAGCATTGTACTGTATATATCTGTTTCAGATAGGACAGTATGACAAATATCATAATATGCTGCAAAAGGCATACAGAAATGAATACTTACTTTCATTCTGAAGAAGGTTATGGAAGTGAGAAGGTCAACAGTGGATTTAAGGTCCTGAAGCTTCTCATTTGAGCTGGCAGGGAAATTGTTGCGGTACATGGACAGGTCAATCCGTAGCGAGTTGTGCAATTGGTCCAGCAGCTTCACGAATTTCTCTTTCTATAAAGTAAAATATGTACTTGAATGATCATAAAATGTTTGATACACTGCCATTAACAGTTTAATGATTTCAGATACTCTAATTTTCAGGGAGAAAAGTTTGCTTAGTCAAGAGGCCTTGACAATAATTTGAATTCCCACTGCCAGGTACAGGAAGCCTGTAGTACTTAGGTTTATAGAGGTCCACCTAGGCCAACTACTAACCTTTCCCAGGATGCAACTCACAACAGTTCCCTAACTCCTGGGAGCCTTTTTACTGCTAGGTGAATAGAAACATGCCAATAATTTCTGGCCCGTATAAGGACCAAACCAGTGATACTCAATTGTTAACTGACAATGTAGACCACTGTGCTACAGAAAGCTGGGCTTCTCTAAGCTAGATGTCTTGACAATTTTCAGGAGAAAGTGGTTGGTTAGCAAGTATTCAGGAATTTTATAATGGCAGACACATTATTAATCTATAATAGCAAAGAAAATTACTCAGCAATCATATGCATCATTGCTGAAGTACATGTGAAAAGAATTTCCCGATGACAATGTTTAACTTAAATATTGTGCAGGGCTACATACTTTTTACTTCTTCTAAAACTAAGTTGCCAGTCTTCTTGTATTTATATAAATATACAGAAATATGTACTGTACTGAACTAATATTAAATAAAACCAGTACTTAGAAATATTTCAATTTGTTTACTTATATAAACAAATATTTTGAAAATTCTAAGACTTAAAAAAAAAACACTTACACCAAAGTTAGAAGCTGCAAATCTATCTGAGGCAGAGACCGCAGAGGAGGCGGTGGTGTGTGCATAGAAGGCATTAATGTTCGCCAGAAGTGTAGACATGACGGCTGGCACACCTGGACACAGGTACTTCGTCGACAGGCAGTGGAAGTGGCTGTCGAGGGGAAAACCAAGATCGTTCTAGTCAAACTGAGATGAAAAGTGAATGTATGTAAGATGATGGCAATCATAATTATTGTCAGATGGATGAATTAGAATAGTTAAGGAGACTTGTATTAGAGTGGAAGAGATCAATAGGGATAAATGAAGAGGTAAGAACAGCGTAATTGATTCTGCAAGATAAAATCTATATACAGTAGACATACTGGCTTAATAGGGTTTTTTCCTCATAACTGTATTGTAGGATAAAATTATTATTTTAAGGAAACTGAGTTGTGTAATCATTAATAAAACATTTCCAAATATATAATCTACAATACAATACAACTTAAAATTTAACTGTGATGGAGAGATCTGTTTGTGGCAAACATGGGATGAAAGGAAAAAAAATTACTAATTTTACATTCGGCAAAATCAAAATTTTTAAATAATTTGTTGTGAAGCATTTATTTAGTAAAATAACTGGTGACAAATTTCATGGCTTCTACTGGTCACAAATGAATGTAGTTTAAAGTATTGTGAAATTATAATTTGCAATAAATATATACAGCCCTTTCTTTAAAAAATGAAAATCCAACAGTAAAAGTAATTTGATGTACTGTATCTGACACCATCACTTATTTGCATCTTTCTGCTGATACAGAACAAGCCAGTGGGGGTACTTTACTTACGTCATGGCTTGGTAAATGCTCTCAATGCCGTATCTCATGGCAAACTCATCTACAATATCTTGCGCATGATCATCAAAGTAGACTTTCCAAGCATCATCGCCCTTCGCCTGCGGTAGCTTGACAGCACCCCCATCCACCTCGCACAGGTAGTGGAACAGGTTCTCGTGAAGGCATGTATATTGTACGTGGTATGGAGCCACCTTCTCCTCACCCTTGATTTCTACAGAGATGTGTAATCTGATGGCACCCGACACGGCTGACTTGTCTGTGCGTTTCTCCAGATTGTACCATACATCCATCTCACCTGACAGTGTCCGCACCTAAAATGCAAGCAATATGGAAAATAGTTTGTCATTTAGGGGCTATTCATGCCCTTGCCACATCTTGGGTGGCTTAATCTTCATCAATTATCAATCAATCGAAAATAGTTAACATTGCTATGATACGCTCTATTTATAAATACTGTACATGTACTGTATTTGTAATTTTTTTTACATACTAATTCAATTAGGGTTGCATATTTGATAATGGCAAACAGTGTATGGCTGACTCCATACACAGTTTCAAATGTAGATATGATAGAGCCCAGTAGGCTCAGGAATTTGTACACCAGTTGATTGATAGTTGAGAGGCGGGACCAAAGAGCCAGAGCTCAACCCCCTCAGGCACAACTAGGTGAGTACATAGAACCCTCATCCTGTAACTACAATTAGGTAGTTACACACACACACACATGTACACTTAAGCACATACAAAGACAATCCTCAGTTGACACACACACACACACACACACGTATGCAGAATATAATACACATATTTCGAAATATCACATATTACTTTCAAAAGAATCCAGCAGATAGAGTTTGATGAGCATGTAACACCCATGACCCCCCCCCCCCCTTAGAGTTCTCACCCAGGGAAGCCTTCTCCAGGAGGTCAGCCCAGATGACCTCTGGATTATCTTGTATGTTGATTAAAAAAATTCCTGGGTTAGTCTTAGTCAGCTAGTTTCAAGTATGTAATATTTCATGATACTCTTGTCAAACATTGCAATGGAATTAGACCCCAGATTCTTATGTGTAAACATCCATGGATCTCCCCCTTTTAGCCAGGTCAGAGGTCAGTCACACACGTAATTAATAATTCTTCTCTTGAACAGTGTATGGTGAATGTCAAACAAGTTTAATGAAAATTCTTGAGTGTTTGTGCACGTGTGGCCCGACCTCTTTTCGATCTAGGTAGCAACAGCAAATCTCCCCCTTCCCCCTGTTGGGGTTGTATATATATTGGTCCTGTAGAGACTTAGAGACAGAGTGCAGGACACCGACAGAGTGCGGGACCGGGGTCGAGAGAGGGCTGTGGAGAACATCGCACAGCAGGGAGTGACAGTGAATCTACCAGATGGAGAGACAGAGGTCTTAAGGTAATGTGTGTGATCGCTGAGGTTTTGTTCCATGTCTAAATTTCTTAACTCTTGGCCAGTGTTAGAGTAGGATTTATAAGTGGTGATACCTTACCTTGAGGTTACCTTGAGGTGCTTCCGGGGCTTAGTGTCCCCGCGACCAGGTCATCGACCAGGTCTCCTGGTTGCCGGACTGATCAACCAGGCTGTTGGACACGGCTGCTCGCAGCCTGACGTATGAGTCACAGCCTGGTTGATCAGGTATCCTTTGGAGGTGCTTATCCAGTTCTCTCTTGAACACTGTGAGGGGTCGGCCAGTTATGCCCCTTATGTGTAGTGGAAGCGTGTTGAACAGTCTCGGGCCTCTGATGTTGATAGTTCTCTCTCAGAGTACCTGTTGCACCTTTGCTTTTCAACGGGGGTATTCTGCACATCCTGCCATGTCTTCTGGTCTCATGTGATGTTATTTCTGTGTGCAGGTTTGGGACCAGCCCCTCTAATATTTTCCACGTGTAAATTATTGTGTACCTCTCCCGCCTGCGCTCAAGGGAGTACAGTTTAAGGCTCGTTAGTCGGTCCAAATAGTTTAGATGTTTTACTGAGTGGATTCTAGCAGTAAAGGATCTCTTTAGTGATTAGCATAATTTTCATCTCAATAAACTCATGTTAAATTTCCCGTCTGTCAGTTGTTGAATCCTCTTAGACGTTTGGATATAGTGGCTGACAACCGTCCCTTAATTAATGACAGTCATAGAAAGTACTCTTCTTGCCTCGTTGCTTGATGTAGTCTCAATGGTGAAGGCAGATGGTGGCAGCGTTTGTTTTAATCCTGTGTAGCATTTCCTTGTTGGCAGTGTACCTTTTGGTTCCGGTGTAACCATCATATGTCAGCTCATATTACAGTGTTCAATAACAGTGTTACCAACTGCAACCAATGGGAAGTGCTACTCAGGATAAGTAGTAGTGTTTACATTATTAGTTTAGTATCCATTATAGTGGTGTTACAATTATAGTGGTGTTACAAGCATGGCGATGGCACCACTGGAATACCCGCGGCCTGCCGAGATGGCAGCTAATCCAACACTCACATAACATCTTAAGAAGTTGTTTTGCTTCGGGGAAAAAACAATATCGGAGATTGCAATTTAATATTCATAATGCTAAGAGATCAGATTTAGCTTAGGGGCTTCTCTATGAAGACCATTCACCGTGACTTTCTTTCACTGTTACTGTACTTCACTGTTACTTTACCTCAATGTTACTGTACCTCACTGTTACGTTACCTCAATGTTACTTTACCTCAATGTTACTATACCTCAATGTTCCTTTACCTCACTGTTACTGTACCTCACTGTTACGTTACCTCACTGTTCCTTTACCTCACTGTTACTGTACCTCACGGTTACTTAATCTCACTGTTATTAATTTCACTGCTACCTCACATCATTGTTACTTTACCTGTTACTTTACATCACTTATTTAACCTCACTGTTACTTTATATATGTCCCCCGTTACTTAAATCTCAATTGCATTTCATCTCACTATCACTTGTTTTTTTTAATCTGGTAACTGTCTTCAGTGTTATTTCTGGTGTTTAGGGTCTCGTAATTGGTCCTTGACTCAGTTGTAACGAGTCAACCACGCTCACCACCACTAACTACCAGGTACACATAATTATGTGAGTGAGAGAAATATGTCACGATTTTTTTTTTTGGGGGGGGGGGGAGGGGAGGGGGGAATTATGGAACTTTTAATGTGCAAAAACTTCGTGGAATATTTGTTATGAAAGTTGGGTAACTAGGCACTCAGAAATCCATTTCGTTCCGTTCTTGAACCAATTATATTGTTCGTCTCTGCAACCGAAAATTATGCTCACTGCTTTTGTAACCCGTTTTAATAGCTAGTGTTCATCTTAGACAACATTGTTGATCAAATTAATGAGCTAATGTTTGTGTTATTGTAAGCCGTTCACCGCTCAAGACTGTATCTCTCTCTCAACCAGTTTAAGATAAAAACGAAGCACTACCTAATAAATTCCCTGTAACCTACCTTACCCCTCTATTGTCAACCTGTGTAATTCATTCTGCAACCATCCCCCCAAATGGCGTGTAACTCTGTCACTCTCCCTACCCCTCTCACAGGATGGGTATAGGGGTGCTCTGTAACTCTCCCTACCCTCTTTCCTCCTGGATGGGTATATAGGGTGTTCTGTATCTCTCCCTACCCGCACAGGATGGGTATAGAGTATACCCCTGTAGCCCTTCCTACTCTGCTATGAGTACAGGGTGACTCTAAACCGCTTGGGCTCGACGGTAGAGTGGTGGTCTCGTTTTCATGCAGGTCGGTGTTCAATCCCCGACTGTCCAAGTGGTCGGGCGCCATTCCTTCCCCCTGTCCCATCCCAAATCCTTAACCTGATCCCTTCCCCGTGCTATATAGTCGTAATGGCTTGTTGCTTTCTCCTCCCTGCCCTAAACCCTTTTACCCACATCACGGGATAGATACTGAGGGTAGAATGGGTATATGGTACCCAGCCAGGAGTCATTAGCAGGGTATTACGGGCTATTCATGCCCGTGCCACCTCTTGGGTGGCTTAATCTTTATCAATCAATCAGCAGGGTTCTACCTGAGCCATTAAACTGGTCGTCCAGGAGTCATCAATCAACAGGGTCGTCCAGGAGTCATCAATCAACAGGGTCGTCCAGGAGTCATCAATCAACAGGGTCGTCCAGGAGCCATCAATCAACAACGTCGTCCAGAAGTCATCATCTAGTACGCATTATCGGCACTCTAATCTCCACCCAAAAAATGACTAGAGAATCCGTTGCATGTTTTTGAATTTGAATTTCGAATTTGAATTTGAATTTCGTCATATGCAAGCCGCGACAATCGGCAAAGCAGCAGCCACTTCAGATACACAATTCAACAATCGTGCAACATTTTTATACTGAAGTGGAGAGCAATTAAGTTTTCTCTCCCTCACTACGACAATAAGAGACCGCTGTTTACAAACTCAATTTGACGCGCCAATTTTTCAAACTGTTCACGGCGAGTAATATCCTATTACAGAATATCAAATCATATTACAGTTTTTCATTAAACTGATTAAAGAATGTTATTAGGATATAAAAAATATCGGAACTAGGTTAATCATCAGTCCCATAGAGCGGTAAATTAAATAGACAGTTAACAATAGAAATAATGATTATATATATATATATATATATATATATATATATATATATATATATATATATATATATATATATATATATATATATATATATATATATATATATAACGTTGTTCCTGGACAGTTTTAATTGCCTCAAATGATCAAAGTTGAATCATTAGTGTCAAAACTAGTAAGTAGTTACATTTAAGGTCGTAAAATATACTCGGGTCTACTACCTATCTAAAAATGTTGCAAACTGTACCGTTGGTTGTGCTCAGCTCCCGGTACCCGCCTCTGCAGCAAGGTCACCACCACCACCACCACCACCACCACCACACTGCATCATTTCAGGACATCAACACATTACCATCACCATCGTTTCATCACGTCACCGCTATCTCATCACCTCATCATCGCTCTATCTGTTTATTAAGACCCGCCAAGAGGTTCTAAGCTCTTAGACCCTCAGTTGTGGGAGTGTGTTTGAAGCCGCCAGCTGTGGGAGTGGGCCTTGAGCCGCCAGCTGTGGGAGTGGGCCTTAAGCCGCCAGCTGTGGGAGTGAGCTTTGAGCCGCCAGCTGTGGGAGTGAGCTTTGAGCCGCCAGCTGTGGGAGTGGGCCTTAAGCCGCCAGCTGTGGGAGTGAGCTTTGAGCCGCCAGCTGTGGGAGTGAGCTTTGAGCCGCCAGCTGTGGGAGTGGCCCTTGAGCCGCCAGCTGTGGGAGTGAGCTTTGAGCCGCCAGCTGTGGGAGTGAGCTTTGAGCCGCCAGCTGTGGGAGTGAGCTTTGAGCCGCCAACTGTGGGAGTGAGCTTTGAGCCGCCAGCTGTGGGAGTGAGCTTTGAGCCGCCAGCTGTGGGAGTGAGCTTTGAGCCGCCAGCTGTGGGAGTGGGCCTTGAGCCGCCAGCTGTGGGAGTGGGCCTTGAGCCGCCAGCTGTGGGAGTGGGCCTTGAGCCGCCAGCTGTGGGAGTGGGCCTTGAGCCGCCAGCTGTGGGAGTGGGCCTTGAGCCGCCAGCTGTGGGAGTGGGCCTTGAGCCGCCAGCTGTGGGAGTGGGCCTTGAGCCGCCAGCTGTGGGAGTGGGCCTTGAGCCGCCAGCTGTGGGAGTGGGCCTTGAGCCGCCAGCTGTGGGAGTGGGCCTTGCCCGGGAAGCAAAACAAATCAGATATGGGTATTCCACACCCTGAAGACCTGTCGTAGTCTAAAGTTTATAGGCTGTATCTTCAATGATTTGTGGAGGGTGGGAGGGATCGAGGCATGGAAGGAGGAAAGGAAAGGGAACGGAAGCAAAGGGAAGATGGGGAAGATGAGTAACGGGAAAAAGAGGGAATAAGAAACGATAAGAAATACCTCGATAATCTCCCCTTTCCAGTCGCATTAATAACCACCTTCCCCAAATATATTATTAAAATCAGCCAATCCTCGTAACACCACCTGACCTGGAATATATATATGGCAGAGAACTCTTGGGTGTTTTTTTTTTCTTCAGACGGGAGACATCTCCCGTCACTCAGGGTGCAGTCGCACCTCCACAGATCTCCAGTATCAGCTCTTGATACTGGTAATGGCTCAAAAGGGCTACCACTTACGGGCTATTCATGCCCGTGTCACCTCTTGGGTGGCTTAATCTTCATCAATCATCAATCTGGGTGGCTTAATCTTTATCAATCAATCTGGCAGAGAAACCTTGCTTGTGTTAAGACGCCAGGCAGACCTCCTCCCTTACATACCACCTACTCCTCCACCCATACATTCCCTTCCCGGCTCAAGAGTTTCCTTGGGTCATATACCTCATGGAAACTTTACAAGCGATAACACATTCAAGTGATGGTTGAGTGGCGTCCTTGGTGTTCCTTTGCCCGATACTTTCCCTACCTTTCTCTACCATTTCCTACCTTACCTTTATATTATCTTCCTTGCCTCTCGCTCCCTTCGTCACCAGCGCCTATCCCCCCTTGCAACAGGGGTCTTACTGCGTCGCCCTGTGTCTTGGCCATCGTCTTGGCCATCGACTTGCGGCTTCACGGAGGATTGATCAAGGTCCCTCTGGGACGAGTTTCCTTCGAGGTCCCCCATGCAGGCACCTCTCTACCGCCTGTTTGCCTCTCCCTCTATATTATCATATATATCACCACCCACCTGTTTATTTCCAGAGAGAGAGAGAGAGAGAGAGAGAGAGAGAGAGAGAGAGAGAGAGAGAGAGAGAGAGAGAGAGAGAGAGAGAGAGAGAGAGAGTGTTGTATGCTTTCCCCTAACCATATGTTAGATTGGAACAGATGTATAATGTTACCAGAGAAGTCTTAACAAACAACACAGAAATCATTGATAGATACAGCGATAGCAGGCGGCTTGACATCTGCGAGGCACTACACATCAAAAAGTCAACACCAGCAATCAACCGCCAATTAATGCACAACTATATTCTACCCACTTCAAGACTCCGCACCAATATAGAAGCATCAAGAGGAAGTATAGGCCAATAGGCCCTTTGCAGTTACTTCCATTCTTCCCTTTCATTTATTCAATTAATACCCAATGTTTCGTGTTCTGTCTTGTGTTGGTCAAAAGTTTGTTCACCTCATCCAAAACTGTTGCAACATATCACCTCCCCCAAATGCGAGTATATAAGACAAGATGTTTAAGTGTTTGGCATAAGTAAAACTCTGTTTAGTGTTTTCAGGTTACAGTTGTGTGTGTGTAAACTAAAGTCTTTGAAAATGTAATAAGTTATTACGAAACGCATTCAAGCGTCACGTCAGACTAGAAATAAAAATGAATTTTGGAGAATTGATTTTTCAATTACCATCGACAGTAAAAAGAAACATAAGAAATATTGAGAAAATTCGTGTTAGAATTATTAATCTTACTTTTTCGGTCATATTTAATAATATATGTCTACAGGAAAGACTGCTACCAAAATATACTAATATATATATATATATGTGTGTGTGTGTGTGTGTGTGTGTGTGTGTGTGTGTGTGTGTGTGTGTGTGTGTGTGTGTGTGTGTGTGTGTGTGTGTGTGTGTGCGTGCGCTATCTGCTCTATGAGAATTATCGTACGTGTGTGATATCATATCTTATAATATAATACAGGAGTATAATAATACCCAAGACTTTCCATCTGGTATCTGACGTCCGAGCTCTGTGTCCTGATCTTGATGAAGACGATGAGTCCCACCAACGTGGCTGAAGATATGATGACCAAACCACTCATCACAAGATGAGGAGACGACGACGTTTCGGTCCGTCCTGGACGTGTGTTTTGATAATAGTCTACGACAGACCGAAGTGTTATCGTTTCCCCATCTTCTGGTGTGTATTCACCTAGATGTGTTTGCGGGAGTTGAGCTCTGGCTGTTTGGTCCCGCCTCTCAACTGTCAATCAACAGGTGTATAGATTCCTGAGCCTACTGGGCCCCTATCATATCTATACTTGAAACTGTGTATGGATTTAGGAGTCAGCCTCCACCACATCACTGCCTAATGCATTCCATTTATTAACACCCCTGACATTGAAAAAAGTTCTTTCTACGTGGTTTGATCATCCTGTTATTCATGTTGTGGATAAAATCGACCTTAAATTCATCTTTAAACAAATTCCAGAGAAAGAGAGATACTCTCTCTCTCTCTCTCTCTCTCTCTCTCTCTCTCTCTCTCAGACAGACTCACCTCAATGATGGTCTGACCGAGGAAGTCGTCACTCTCTCTGGTAAGCTTGGATCTAAGCTTGGACTTAATGTCGTTGTCTTCGTCCCACACACGGACCTTGATCCGGTCACTCGAGTTGTGACACTCGCTGTAAAGACAGAAAACCTCCAGCTTTAGTTCCACGCTCACCACCACCACCACCACCACCACCACCACCACCACCACCACCACCACCATACTCACCATACTCACCAAAACATTAACTATACACTTCATTATATCAAACATAAGAATGAAAGGAAACTGGTGAAAACCTCACAGTTGGCCCTTGATGCGAGGCTGTTACTTATTTAATTCCCAAGCAAACTCATTCATATATATATATATATATATATATATATATATATATATATATATATATATATATATATATATATATATATGTCTATCCTACGATTGAAACAATCCAGCGACCTCATCGTCATTTATTTTATCCCGGTGATTTATTCCATATATCAAGACTTATTCCCAACCATACGTGTGCGAAACTCACACCAACTCCCTGTAACTAAACCAACCAGGTGGAATGATTAAATCTTCAAATATTTAACCACTCATTAAACAAAGATAAAAAAAAACCTCTTGTAGCGCGATTGAGAATAAAAACAAACATTATTGTAGTTTGCGGAATGTTCTTAATTGTATTTAAATAGTTGAAGCAAAAAACCATATCAAGTAACAATGACTTAAAAATGTCAACCTGACCTGACCTGACCTGACCTGCCCACTGAAGGACAGACCGAAGCACCGTGAAGGTGATGCTAACATCTCCCTAGAACTCATCAACTGGACAAACTCAGCTGCCCAAGAAAATATTCCTGCAGGAAATCATTTTTTGTAAACAGATAGACATTCAAGTTCAAGTATGTTTATTGAGACAAGAAAGAAATACATCTCAAAGAGATAGAGTACCTTAGGCTATTTCACCCCCCCCCCCTAGATAGACATATCTCTCTTCATAAGCTACAACAAAAGATATCATCACAACATGCAAATTAACAAAAGATAATCATCACATTTATTCTAGAAACTATATGTAGAGTATATTTACCCAGGCTACATATGTTAACACCTTCCAACCCATCACTGATCTTCCTTCATCCAATCCACTCAAACCCTTCCATCCTACAGACAAACAGGGGATCGAACTGCTTTTCAAAAAGCCAGACCCAGAAACGTGAAATAACAGGAAATTCCACAGATATAAGTCAAAAAAAAAAAAATCAGAGCTCTACTCACAAGTAGAACTTCTCGTTCCAGACCGGATTGAGTTCTTGAGGCACCGTGTGGGTTCTCTTCTTGACCTTACCAACTTGGACGGTGACGTAGGGGTCAGAGGTCCCACTCTTGTCCTTGGCTATCAGACCCTGGGCACATATCACTGTAGGAGGAGCAGACGCAGTCACAGGTATGATCGTCAGAGGGGGGAATATATCATACTCTATCGCTGCGTTAATCTTTTACATATGAATTGGCTATCGTAGTTTTGGAGGATGTGATTAAAAATAGATCTGAACCTTGAATATACAGTATATATATATATGTATCTGGTGGCGGACCAAAGGGGCGGGGACTTATATTACAATTTTTATGTTCATTCATTGGTGTGGAAACTGAGGTAAAGATAAACAGGTATTACCATGCCAAGGACTCTTACTGAGTCTAGACAAGCGCACTTGGGAGTGAAGATCACTGCTGGCGGTGTGTGGCGGGAGACACTATCCTGCACCATATTATAAAACCTGCTTTCTCATCTCACTACACTCAAATTATCCAATGTTGACAAGTTGCGACACAGCAAACCTCTCTCCAGCGCTCTGAGCGACACAGCAAACACCTCTTCCAGAGCCCTGGTGCTACTAAACTTGCACCAGGTGGTAAAATGCTGGAAAAGTTGTTCTGTGGGGGGTGCTCGATGCACTGGAAAGTTGTCTTAGTGTCGTAAGCTCAATACATTGGTCGTGTACAGATGAGGCGTCACGATAACGTGGCTGAAATATGTTGACCAGACCACACACTAGAAAAGTGAAGGGACGACGACATCGACTTGAGAATGGTCCAGGACGGACCGAAACATCGTCGTATCTTCACTTCCTAGCGTGTGGTCTGGTCAACATTGGTCGTGTACGTGTAGTAGGCCCACAACGTTGGTTTAATAATATGGGCGATTAAAAAAAATAAAGGAAATCTGCAGCAACTGTATACTGGTATGTACAAGATCTTAAAGACGAGGGAAAAGGTGAAAAAAAAGATAAAATAGGTGGTGGATGTCTCTTACTCCATTTATTGTTATCGATAGTCCAGGACCTTATGACTATGTGCAAGTCTCAAGGGTGGTGGGGGGGGGGGAGGTGAGGGAGGAGGGTAAGAGGGGGAGGGAAAAAGAGGGTGACAGAACGGGGCAAGAGAAAGCTATAGTGTTTAAATTTTGTTTCCCCCGTGAAGGCTGGCAATCTGGAGTCATCGTGTGTGTGCGTCACCCTTACGGATGGCCAAAAGTCCTCTCGCTCACTGGGTTTACAAATCTGGAGAATTTGGGGAAGTTAATAAATGCAGCTGTTGATGGGAAGATGGAAGGGGGAGAGGGTTGAAGGGAAGGGTTGAAGGGTTGACACCCTTGAAGGGGCAAAGGGTGACAGGGGTTGTGAGGGGGTTATGAGAGAAGTAGCCGATAAGGTCCTGGGCGAGTGATGAGGAACTTGTGCAATGTTGTGATGATGGGGGGGAGGGAGGTCCTGCCACCACCACCACCCCTCCCCCACAACACGCCTCCCCCCCTCCCCCCACACCAAGTCCCCCCCCCACACACACACACACCTGCTCCGCCCACACCTGTACCGTCGGTCATTAAAGGTCATCACGAATCTCCCGTTACGGTGATTCGGGTCACGCTGGGTCAACAGCAATCAACGCCAGGTCAATGTAGGTTAAATAGGGACAACATCAGGTCAACTGAGGTCAACTGAGGTCACATGGTCAATAGTCACTTCACACGCGCCGCGTAGGGCTAACAGGGAATCAATATGCGTTACACTAGGTCAACAGAAAGTCAATAAAGTTCGCACTAGAATAATATGAAATGCATAAAGTCAACTAAGTGTTGCAAGGTCAATATTTGTCAACATCTTACTTAAATTTGTCAAATCGGGTCAGAATGTTAGATTGTGACTATTTGGATGTGTTTACCTCAGCTGTGACCACGTGGTTGTGTTTACCTCAACTGTGACCACGTGGTTGTGTTTACCTCAGCTGTGACCACGTGCTTGTGTCTTGTTCTATTATGTCCACTTGTGTTACTTTTTCTTGCTTTGTTTTGTTTTTCGTCCAATGTCTCTTAGAATTTTATAGGTTGTTATCATGTCTCAACACCCCCTCCCCCATTCGTTTTAATGTGGTTTGTATGTGTATGTGGGTTTGTTTACGCAGGCGGTGCTGGGTGCGTGTGGGTGTGGGTGTGGGCGTGTGGGCGTGGCGTGAGGGCGTGTGTGGGCGGATCGTGGGCGTGGCTCTCGCCTCATTACCAAACTTGTGCACATCACCATACAGTAAACAATTGTTTTCATGCAAATCTTACTTCCGGGTCTAGATAATAGATAAAAGCCTGAAAGAGGTGACTTCGACCTTCACCATCCTGGAGAGCCTCTAATGCTGCTGCTCTAATATCTAATCGAGCACCTTTCTCTAAATAGCTCTCTTTAGAATTCTTTTTTTGCATTTCTACAGCTTAAAGACATCTCCGGGGTGTCTCGCGGGGTTTAACAACACCTCCGGGAGACACCTTACCTCACTTCCCCTCACCCCTCGAAACATCGCTCTTGTGGATGCAAAGTAAAGTGCTGGGCGATGTTTTGAGAGCGGACCCGCGAGTGAGTTCGAAGGTCAGGATCGCGCGGGCGGGCATCTCTTCGGCTGGCGGCCACATCCAGCGCGCACAGGCGGGCAGCGGCAGCCACAATGGGAGTCGTCAGTTTAAGAGAGAGAGACACTGAGTTTGGTCGCCAACAAACACATAACGGAAGAACAGGGTTATGACTACTATTTCTGCGTTGCTACGCGATAACGTAAATAAAACAGAAAATATTTTTGTGGTTTGTTATGACGAAAACTATTTTTTCGCATTTACAATGTTAAGTCTTTAACATTGTAGCGTGTGTTAACAGTTAACGTCTGTGAAGACACCTCTCCTTCTCCTCCACGACTCCCATGATGCTCTAGGCGTCTCCAGGTAGACTACAATGTAAGCAAGTTTACCTCCTTAGATCTGTCAAGGTTTACCTTTTGCTTCCTGGTACCTGTGCGCGCGCGCGTGTGTGTGTTGGTGTGGGCAAGCGGCAGGTTGGTTTATCTATTGTCTAGACCGGTGTAGTCATATCGTATAACCAACTCTCCATCATGAAGTTAACATGCTCCCATGCTTCAGTATGCTAGTAACAAGCCAATCCTTTAGCCATATATTAGCAGTGGTACAATACTTTAATCAAGTTAATGCTGCTTTAATATTATTTGCCCCTTCATAATGTAACAAAAAATATATATATATGAGTTTGCCGGTTTCAAAATTATGGCACAACTCTTGAAAATTTTAGCTTTGTCGTTTTATTTATGTGTTCTCAAAAATTTTAGTCGTATCAAAAAATTATTTTCCTCAACAAGTTTAAGGGGGGGGGAAAAACTGCTTGACTTTAAGTATATTTAGGGGGAGTATATTTTAAGTATATTTTGTCCCTCTTTAGAATCAGGCAGGTTAACTTCATGTTAAAATTAACTTTGGGGGAAGGGGGGGAGGAGGGGGAGGCAAACTTGCCATCAAGGTGGTCACAAAGAACCTTTCTGGTAAGGTTCTGGTAAGGTTCTGGTAAGGCATAACCAATATAACTATAGGTGTTTATACCCATACGTGCCTCCTCCTGCCTTACTGATCCTCTCTCTCTTACTGATCTTCGTTCGAGGCGTTCCCGGCCGTTCCTAACCATTGATTTTATTCCTCGGAGCATACACAGGGGGGAAGGGGGGGGGGGGAAAGGGAAAAGGGAAAGGAAGGGGGGGGGGGGTAGTAGGACTTGCAAGATCTGTGACAATCGTTCGTCGAAACCACACACGCATATATGCGTGATTCGTAGCTATTGTATTTCTCTAGAGTACGTCTAAATCACTTTAGCATCTGCTATGAATATGATTTAATGTATGCTAAAGGTCATATTCAATATATATATGCTACCGTTTGTAAGGGGTATATGCTTCATAGCGTCAAAATATTTAGCAAGAGGGTTCAAAGCTTAAGTCACAAATTACCAAAGCATCGTTTGAATCAATTACAAAATTCCTCTAGGCAATCAGTGAGAATTACGAGATCAGTTGAGGCAGGCGACAATCAGGGCGGGAAAGTGGAGAAAAAAAGAATCAAAATTAGTATAAATCGAGTCAGTCGGATGCTACTACTGTATATATAGTATATAGTGTATATAGTATATATATATATATATATATATATATATATATATATATATATATATATATATATATATATATATATATATATATATATATATATATATATAATATAAGTGCTGCCGCCTGATGGACAGTCGGGTCTACAAGAGGTGCTGCCGCCTGGTGGAGTACAGTGGAGATTGACTGTCTACCGATAGGCCGGTGTAGTAGTAGTTGCACTGGTTTGGGTGGGTTGTTACAGGGAGGGTGGAAGTAGGTGAAGAGAGAGAGAGAGCATAAATAAACAATAGTATTAAAAAAAAAAAAAAAGCCGCAAGACGATGGAGCACACACGTTAGGGTGGAGGACACCCCCAACACCTCCTCCATACTTCCATCCTCCATGCTATGTACATGTTTTGCCTGACCTGTAGTTGCAATCTTGCAAGACCAATGGGAGGTCCCCTCTAATACGTTATCCTCTGCTTTCTCAAGTGAATCTATATGGGTATCGGGATCCACCTTGAATGTCATCCTGTGGAAGAAGGACATTCAACAAGGGGGGTTAACAACAGCAATGGTACAACATCACGTAGCACAAAAACTGAACTAAAACAACAAAACAGTAGTCAAACAAGGACACCAAACCAAAATAAGCATCTCCATCTTCGGCAGCTTTCGACGACCAGGTTCCTGTGAAGAGTCTCAAGTCGTCCAAGCACAAGGGAATGCTTCTCTTTATATCACTATAGTTTCTCACTTGAACTACCTACGTCTTGGAGGGACGGGTAATTGATCTTACGTATGATTATCCATTTACATAGGAAAATAAAACTAAATAAACTCTAGTTTTGATGAAGACTTCGCTTATGGATGGACGACTCCTCGTGGGAAACACGTTACTTCTATGGAGACAAACAGAACTGCATTTGGCTTCTCTTAAACCCAGCTTTTAGCCAAATCCGTGATTAAATATCCCAACATATACAACAAGGTAAAGATAAAACTTCATTCATTACTAGCTTGCACGTCCAGGGAAAATCTAATATCGAGTAAATATATATATATTTTTTCACTTTTAAAAGATAAGATTGCCTGCGCGCTGGCATTGGTTCCAAAGCATTCTTCATCTACACCATCACCTGTTCTTGAACAAAGTGCGACTTAAAAAGCACTTATAACGTAGCCAAATATACTTCAGTTTGCCTCCACAATAACGTAATATATATATATAAGATTACCACGCGAGACGGACATGAGACGTAACAATGAAGTCGGAGAGGCGGGAAAAAAAGAGAAGAAATTAAAGAAAACCCGAATAAAAACATACATAGAAAACGGAGAAAGCAAGAGTAGAAAGTTTAGGGTAGACTCAAACAAACCTGTGATGGCAATCTTAGCAGACCACTTGCTAGTCCCGTCAAGCACCGACTGGTTCACCGACATCATGTGGCCTACGTGGCTCTTGTCCTCCACGCCAAAGACATCCCTATTTATTGAAGAAATTAAGTTCATATCTGCCTGCTAGGGTGCGGGGGAAAAAAGGCATAAACCCCATCACACTTACAGAGAGCGCCGATTCCCGGGCTTAATTATATATCACCGGACTGGGCTCTTTTTTATATTAAAGTGAGCACTGAAAGGGCATCAAACTGCACACTGTAGAATCCAATTAAAGATAAATCATGTCTGAAAAGGGAATATAACCGCATGCTAGACTGATACAAATATTTACACATTGTTTTGCAAGTCAAGTTTCGTCAAATTCAAACAAAAGGAAAACACGTTAAGTAATCATTAACATATTTATGCGTTTATAAATGACTTAAAGAATCTAATAATTAATAGGTTCAATAAGTTACTAGTAAAATTTATCATACTATTTTCAATAATTTATTAGTAAAATTGCTCTTATATTTTGCAAATAAAGATCTACCAATATAAAAATTGCAACTACTTAATCGATGTTAAACTTTCATTCAATAAACTGTTTACTCTCCAAAGTCTTAAACATCACAATTTTGAACCTTATAATTGTCATTGCTAAGAGTATAAAAAAATATTGATAAAATAATAATAAAAAAATCTAATGGCTTCAAAAACTATTAAAAAATGAGTCAAGAAATGCACAACTAGAACCCAAAAAAAATATATAAATTAGCCTACTATGAATGTCTCTGAGACGAGGCTATGTGTAGTTAAGTAAATATGTAGTCCCATTCTATACAAATAGTGTTTTTCTCCTTTTTTAATACTGAACAATTTCTACATGTCAAGTTACCACTAGAACAAACTACTGAAAACTCCATAGTAACACCTGTCAACATCTGGTATCAAGTGGAGAAGAGTGATTAATAGTGATTAATAGTAGATTAAACAAACCTATTCGTCTGGTGTATAAGTTAACACTATTACAGTTATTTCCAGATTCAATATTTATATCAAAAAAATTATTGCCCCCCCCCCGTCTGAATTAAGTGGTTGCCAACACACATATCTAAGGAACACTAATCATAAGAAAACGACTGGAATGTGCCACGATAGGCATACTTCAAGACCTTGAAGTATTCATAGTTTTCCTTTCAGTTTAATCTATTTATGCAGCAGAGGTAATTAACATGAATTAATGATGTGCACAGACACATATTCCAGATATATATATATATATATATATATATATATATATATATATATATATATATATATATATATATATATATATATATAGAGAGAGAGAGAAAAAGTAACCTCGAAACACACACACACACATGAGTTCCAGAATGCACGATAAAGCATAGGTGCTGTATGTGCTGTATATATACACACACACACACACACACACACAAATACATTTCCTCCACAATAACCAAATATCCAACGTAGCCCATCAAAGTTAAAACAAAAAAACACACATCTCCTTTAAAAAACTGTTCTACCACTATCCACACATCTGGATAGCTTCAGCTATCCATTAGCGAAAAAAAAAGGTTTTGGTCATTCCAGGACTAACAGTGAATGAACACCGTCCGATAACCTCTTTGGACAAAACCATGACCAATTCTCGCTGTCACAATAACACCCGTGGCCCCCGGAAATTGAACGGGAGATGGGGGACAATGGTCAATAATGAACTCCAGAGGGTTGAAATGCCTATGGATCACTGTGGCAACCCCGACCATCTCACCGCCACAATATAGGCGTGCTTAATTTGGAACTTGTCGATTGAAAGACTGTCCCCAAACACCCAGCTTCGTTAAAGGGTCTGACAGCCTGTTACCTGCTTCACAGTTAGCAAGGAATGGGGTTGAGATAGACCTCAGTGGATCAGGATGCTCTGTTTTATAAGAATCTCTACTTTTATTTCTTAGGGACTTGTAGCCTATGATGAAAATGTCTCTTAAACAAATATTATAATTTATATTATATTGAGATAAAACTTATCTTAGGCTATTGACACGGACACGATTTCATTCGTTAATCTCGATTACTTAATATTGACTGAGATATAATCTTGATAAGATTTTGGGTGGTGACCTTTTGTCACAATATCCTACAACGACTGTCATTTACCACAATATAATTTAAGACGATTTCTAAGACTACTTCATAAACACAAAGACTAATTTAAATAACTTTGCCTAACTACAAAATACAAATGATTTAAAACAGCACAAAAAGTAGAAATTAAATTTTATCACGAAAATTAACACGTGATGAACAATATGAGTGTCAGACCACGAAGGAAGGATTAAAACAGGAATTTCCTTAAGTACTTTCGTATTGAATAGTACATCTTCAGAATAATTCATCCTTCTAAAGAAGGCCTATTAAATACGAAAGTACATAAGGAAATTCGTCTTAATCCTTCCTTCTGTGGTCTGGCATTGTCATATATATATATATATATATATATATATATATATATATATATATATATATATATATATATATATATATATATATACATATATATTTATATGTTTATATATTAAAAATCACAATGGTTACGTTAATGCGGTGTATACTCTCAACCATCTGAATTATGAAATTCGAAAACTATTTGAATGTCACCTAGAACTTCCTTTACAGAAAACCAAGCTTTTATATGTTAAAGCACCGATTTATAATACAATAAAGATATATAACGCGAGACCATTCTCTGTTTACGACGAAGGTTCACTTTGCCCTTTTGTGAGATTAGGTAAAAACCTATAGCCTAATATATATATATATATATATATATATATATATATATATATATATATATATATATATATATATATATATATATATATATATATATATATATATATCTTGTTTTTAAAGACTATTTTAATAAATTTCGAAACACATTAAGCAAAGCCAAGCTATAAATCTTAGAAGAGGGACTGAAATTATCACTGAATGCAATTAATCATTAATAGCCTCTCAAAGCCAAAAATGCCCATGTGGAGTTTAATATTCTGAAACATCTATATGCTAAATGCTAAGAGATTCACAAAGTGGCTTCATCAGTTAGAGAGGGGGCATGGCTGGATGGATATATACCCATTTAATTAATTAATTTGCAAACGCGGGCAGGCATTGAATCTGGTGTTGACTAAGATGAGCCGGTCGGCCGAGCGGACAGCACGCTGGACTTGTGATCCTGCTGGTCCCGGGTTCGATCCCGGGCGCCGGCGAGAAATAATGGGCCGAGTTTCTTTCACCCTATGCTCCTGTTACCTAGCAGTAAAATAGGTACCTGGGTGTTAGTCAGCTGTCACGGGTTGCTTCCTAGGGGTGGAGGCCTGGTCGAGGACCGGGCCGCGGGGACACTAAAAGCCCCGAAATCATCTCAAGATAACCTCAAGATAACCTGACTAAAGCTAAATATTCTGAAAACACTTTAACAGATCTTAAAACTTAAATTTCAATTATCTAGAATTTATAATTGGATTTTCTTCTCTCAGAGAATATAAACTAAAAAAAAAAAAAAACACATAGGAAAAAAAACCACACACAAAATTAAAATCCTAACCACCCTATCACTAAATCAATTACAACATGTGATTACTTTACCCTACGCAGATTATGTAATTAAGGCAAATGTAATTATATTCCAGCGCTTCCTGTGTGGTTAAATATTAATATTTCAAATTGGTTAACAAGTTAATTACCAGACTTGTCTCGGCAGCCCCTGGGACCACTATCTTGTGGGAAAGGAGGAGAAAGAATGGAGAAGGAACAGGAGCAATAGAGAAGAAGGAATGGAATTGCAATGAAGACGGGGTAAGAATGAGTAGGGAGTGGGATAGAGAGAAGGGAGAAAAGGAGAAAGAGGCACGGGAGAGAAGGGAGGAAGGAGTAGGGGGTGGGAGGGAAGGGAAGGCATGAAGGAGCCTGTAAGTGAGAGGAGAGTAGAGAAGGTGAGAGAGAAAGCGGCTGAAAGAGAGGGAAATAAGGAAACGGAGAGAGGGAGTTCGAGAAGAAAATGGGATTACAGGGAAATTGAGAGAAAAAGACATCAAAACAAAAAAAAAAGACGGCAGAAAGGGAGAAACAGTCGTATTAATGATGGACTCTTTCCTCTGGCTTCCTACAACAATCATAGTTCACCACAATATCCTACAACTACCACCATTTCCCACAAATATCCGACACCGATAATTTTTCCCCCATGTAACAGTTGATAAAATGATTATTTTACCGTGTTCATTCTCGAGTACATGGATTAAAATGATCAAAATGTAGCGGTGTGCTGATAAAAATGGAAAATTGAGCCAAAACGAATTTACTCAATTGCAATGGTGCCATTTTTTTGGCAAAACGATCGCAGAGTAATTAATATGAATAACAGTCTTTGTGATTCGAATTTGGCACCAAAAATAAATAAAAAAAACTTTACATGAAGTATAACGTTGTACCGTGACTTCTATGTTAGTAGCCTATCTTTAGGCTAGAGTATCTGGAGTCTAGTTTTAAGAAGTATTCTGATTCTGTGATTTCCTATTTAAGTAGAGGTTTTGAAATCAACATGGCGCCAGCAGGGAAGTCAAGCTCACTGACGATGCAGTAGAGGAAACTAGACCATGATAAAAGCATTCCAAAATTGTAATCAAATGGTATGATTTGCTAATGCAACGCGACCGAAAACCTTCAATTGAATCTGCATCCGGTTGAATCCTACCAACAATGGCGTTTCGCACAAATTGCTTGTTTTCTAAATGTTAAATATGCATATAGCAGAGGTTAGGCTAGGCTGTGTTCAGGCTATAGGTAGGTTTCCTTGCCACAAAACATATAATGACGAGGACCTTTCGGTCTCTCCTGGACCATTATCAAGTCATATGTGACCACATATGACTAGATAATGATGATTCAGGACGGACCGAAACGTCGTCGTTTTTCCATCTTGTGATGAGTGGTTTGGTCATGATATCTTCAGCCACGTTGGTGGGACTCATCATCGGCTGCATTAGTTGACGAAACGACTGTCGAACGTATAGAGTAACTTGTAGTTGTGGAAAGAGAGAAGCCTAATGTATGGTGCTAAGTACACCTGCGTTGTTCACCATAAATTAGGAACTCTGTCGTTTGAAGTGGCCTTCAGCGACTATAATGGTGGTCCAGGAATTCAGGCCAATTGAGCAGCCCATGGAGTCTCTAGGTCAAAATCGAAATCAACAATACTTCTCTTCAACGACACAACAATAGGCTGCTCACCCGGAGAAAAAGGGAAGGAAAAACTATCCTATTTGACTACCACTAATACCTTTAATAGAATTAGCCTCATTAAAAATAAATAAAACACTACTAATTTGATCTACAGGACCGCTCAAACCATTTCATAACTGAATCAAACTGTTGAAATAATTGAGTTTTTCTTGTAAAGCCGACTTAAACCATCTCTAACCGATGCGAAAATGTATGCTGATTAATGTAGTAGAAACACATATACGGACAAAATGCCGTATTTTGGAGATTTTGACGTCAAAATACGATTTAACAGGACAGATTGATTAAAAATAAATAAAACATTACTAATTTGATCTACAGGACCGCTCAAACCATTTCATACTGAATCAAACTGTTGAAATAATTGAGTTTTTCTTGTGAAGCCGACTTGAACCATCTCTTAACGATACGAAAATGTATGCTGAATAATGTAGTAGAAACTCATATACGGACAAAATGCCGTATTTTGGGGATTTTGACGACAAAATACGATTTAACAGGACAGAATGATTTACCTGAGTGGCAACCATTTCTTAAGAGCCCTCGACCAGTAAGCCTAGTGCCTGATGATGGGTTACACACAGCGTATTATGCACTAATGACTAAACTATACCTTATAACAGCTCCGGACGCTAATGTGATCACATAAAAATGTTGATCTAGGAATTTATGACAACCGAAGGACGAGATATTTGGACAGGGAAATGATAAAATGAGTTAGAATTTCCGTATCATTAGACGGCCGTTATGATTCATGACTGGCGACATATGGCGAATTTATGGATGGTGTTGCCATCTCTCACAGCCATCAAAACACGCGTAAAGCATGAGGCTTTATTTTTGTTTTATTAACCCATTCATGTACATCTGCAGTTTAGCGCAGCTGCCCTAAAGCAAGAGGCAGCTGATAGCAAACGAGACGAGTATGGAGGCAGACATTTACGGCTAACAGCAATATCACGTTATCACTCCTATGTCAACCATATTGAAGTTGAGATGCCTACGAGGAGCGATCAGGTTGATTGAACAATGATATTGTGCGCAGAGAGATACAACTCTATATAATGTATATAGAGTTGTATATATATATATACAACTATATATAGAGTTGTATATATATAACAATAGTAGAGTTGTAGAAGTTGGTATGAGTTATGATAGTAGAAATTTTAAGATTCGACCACGCCCCGACACTGCGCATGCGCACACATACATACACAATCTTCTACGCTTCCGTTGTGATAGCGAATAATAACACTATTTTAACAACAACGACGACATCGATATAATTATTAACATGTAGAGATACACTCTTGATATTTAGATAACATGATTTCCTCAACAGTGATTAATTAATGCATCTCTAATCTATTGTCATAACACGACATTAATCTATTTTTAATGGCGTCACTGCCACACACACATTCAATACGACCTGATTTTTATATTTTGCCCTAACAAGGGGGTAATGAAATTGCCTGCGCTAATTAATCGTAAATCTATCTAATGCATAATAAAATGATGAAATGAAGCAATAAAATAAATCAGTGATTTAAAA
>NC_091230.1:22830727-22889759 GCF_040958095.1 Procambarus clarkii
ACACACATGACAGACGAAGGCACGAGGGAGCAGCAGTGTGAGAGAGAGAGAGAGAGAGAGAGAGAGAGAGAGAGAGAGAGAGAGAGAGAGAGAGAGAGAGAGAGAGAGAGAGAGAGAGAGAGAGATACAGAGATAGAGACAGAGATAGAGACAGAGAGAGAGAGAGAGACAGAGACAGAGATAGAGAGAGAGAGAGAGAGAGAGAGAGAGAGAGAGAGAGAGAGAGAGAGAGAGAGAGAGAGATACAGAGATAGAGACAGAGACAGAGAGAGACAGAGAGAGAGAGAGAGAGAGAGAGAGAGAGAGAGAGAGAGAGAGAGAGAGAGAGAGAGAGAGAGAGAGAGAGAGAGACAGAGACAGAGATAGAGATAGAGAGAGAGAGAGACAGAGACAGAGAGAGAGAGAGAGAGAGAGAGAGAGAGAGAGAGAGAGAGAGAGAGAGAGAGAGAGAGAGAGAGATACAGAGATAGAGACAGAGAGAGAGAGAGAGAGAGAGAGAGAGAGAGAGAGAGAGAGAGAGAGAGAGAGAGAGAGAGAGAGAGAGAGAGAGACAGAGATAGAGACAGAGACAGAGAGAGACAGAGAGAGAGAGAGAGAGAGAGAGAGAGAGAGAGAGAGAGAGAGAGAGAGAGAGAGAGAGAGAGAGAGAGAGATACAGAGATAGAGACAGAGAGAGAGAGAGAGAGAGAGAGAGAGAGAGAGAGAGAGAGAGAGAGAGAGAGAGAGAGAGAGAGAGAGAGAGAGAGAGAGAGAGAGACAGAGAGAGAGAGAAAACAACACCTAACTTACCTCATCAGGAACACACAAATTCATTCATCCCAAACTAAACACTCGCAGCAATCAGACCAGTTTCCGAAGCTGTAAGCTGGACCTTGTAACTATAGCGGCGAGGCAAGGGCTCAACATTCATACACATACCAACGTGATGAGCATTATATATGAGCCCATCAGGCCCCCTCAGATGATAACGCCACCAATCTAACCAGCACACACACACATGAAGCAGGTTTGTTGATTTATGGAACACATTACCAAGTAGAATAACAAACGTGTTCGCAGGATTGTTTAAATCGTAGATTAGATATATATATCTACTGTATACGGTTGTGGGTTTGAAGATATCACTTCAAGAACTCGATATATACACGAAAAGAAATATACAATTTGTAATATATTCCACATTTTTCCACACATTGGAAAAAAAAAATACATCTTAGTGTGGAGTCTAGACACAGTTCCCTAATTGCAGATATGAAAGAGCCCCAAAAGGCTCTGAAACTCGTACACTGTTTACCAGCTGAGAGGCGGGACCCAAGAGCCGAAGTTCAACCCCCACCAACACAAATAAGGAGTACAGTGCTGAGAACTATTACGCTGAGAAACTCCAAGATGAAGAGAAGTCTTTCATCTTAAAAGAGTTTCTCTACATGAGTAGAGAAACTTATGTAGAGAAACTATAGTTTCTCTCTCTATACCTTGCTACTAAAGACTTTCAGTAATTCCCTTCCTTAACATATCTCAGTTAAATGAGATGTTTGGACTCGATGCAGTTTTAAGTGGCTAGTTTAGAAGACCGTAAATCACTACGACCATTAGCCTATAAAAAGGCTCCGATACAGACAAAATATATATGCAAACAATAGACAAAAACAAACTCAAAACAGCAAAAAACACTCAAAATAATGCAAAGAAAATTATAAGAACATAAGAATTAGAAAGCACTCCAGGGCCCAGGAGCCCTGATATTAGGGGCGTCTTGTTTAAACCGTCTTAATAGTGCTATTTGACCACCAATTTCCACTTACCCACATCTTTGTTCCAATCCCTCTAAGTCCCTATTCCCCTAACTACCCCCCTCCCAATCCCACCTTCCCTAAAACTAAATTCATCCAATCTGCATCCCTATTGTTTCGTGGGTCTGACTTGTTCCTACAGTTTCCGATCCGGTTATATCCATCCTGTTTAAGACCCTTTCAAAGCCTCGATCATACTTACCGCCATATACTGAATAACCGCGAAAATATACTGAAACTCGTAAACATATTCAAACTATTTTATAAATTAATCTATTGTGAAACCCTTGAAATCACCGCAAACACACACACACACAGAAAAAACATGATACAGTAGATTAGCTAATCAAAATACAGCAACAACGAATAAGGAATGTCAAATCTCGGGCTGAATAGATGCTTGGATTGGACAGAAATATAAATAGACGGTTAGACCTAGACAGAAACATAGACACTTGGACCAGACAGAAACATAGACACTTGAACCAGACAGAAACATAGACACTTGCACCAGACAGAAATATAGACACTTGGACCAGACAGAAACATAGACACTTGGACCAGACAGAAACATAGACACTTGGACCAGACAGAAACATAGACACTTGGACCAGACAGAAACATAGACACTTGGACCAGACAGAAACATAGACACTTGGACCAGACAGAAACATAGACACTTGGACCAGACAGAAACATAGACACTTGGACCAGACAGAAACATAGACACTTGGACCAGACAGAAACATAGACACTTGGACCAGACAGAAACATAGACACTTGGACTAGACAGAAACATAGACACTTGGACCAGACAGAAACATAGACACTTGCACCAGACAGAAACATAGACACTTGGACCAGACAGAAACATAGACACTTGGACCAGACAGAAACATAGACACTTGGACTAGACAGAAACATAGACACTTGGACTAGACAGAAACATAGACACTTGGACCAGACAGAAACATAGACACTTGGACCAGACAGAAACATAGACACTTGGACCAGACAGAAACATAGACACTTGGACCAGACAGAAACATAGACACTTGGAACAGTCAGAAACATAGACACTTGGACCAGACAGAAACATAGACACTTGGACCAGACAGAAACATAGACACTTGGACCAGACAGAAACATAGACAATTGGACCAGACAGAAACATAGACACTTGGACCAGACAGAAACATAGACAATTGGACCAGACAGAAACATAGACACTTGGACCAGACAGAAACATAGACACTTGGACTAGACAGAAACATAGACACTTGGACTAGACAGAAACATAGACACTTGGACCAGACAGAAACATAGACACTTGGACCAGACAGAAACATAGACACTTGGACCAGACAGAAACATAGACACTTGGACCAGACAGAAACATAGACACTTGGACCAGACAGAAACATAGACACTTGGACCAGACAGAAACATAGACACTTGGACCAGACAGAAACATAGACACTTGGACCAGACAGAAACATAGACACTTGAACCAGACAGAAACATAGACACTTGGACCAGACAGAAACATAGACACTTGGACCAGACAGAAACATAGACACTTGGACCAGACAGAAACATAGACACTTGGACCAGACAGAAACATAGACACTTGGACCAGACAGAAACATAGACACTTGGACCAGACAGAAACATAGACACTTGGACCAGACAGAAACATAGACACTTGGACCAGACAGAAACATAGACACTTGAACCAGACAGAAACATAGACACTTGGACCAGACAGAAACATAGACACTTGGACCAGACAGAAACATAGACAATTGGACCAGACAGAAACATAGACACTTGGACCAGACAGAAACATAGACACTTGGACCAGACAGAAACATAGACACTTGGACCAGACAGAAACATAGACACTTGGACCAGACAGAAACATAGACACTTGGACCAGACAGAAACATAGACACTTGAACCAGACAGAAACATAGACACTTGGACCAGACAGAAACATAGACACTTGGACCAGACAGAAACATAGACACTTGGACCAGACAGAAACATAGACACTTGGACCAGACAGAAACATAGACACTTGCACCAGACAGAAACATAGACACTTGGACTAGACAGAAACATAGACACTTGGACTAGACAGAAACACAGACACTTGGACCAGACAGAAACATAGACACTTGGACTAGACAGAAACATAGACACTTGGACCAGACAGAAACATAGACACTTGGACCAGACAGAAACATAGACACTTGGACCAGACAGAAACATAGACACTTGGACCAGACAGAAACATAGACACTTGGACCAGACAGAAACATAGACACTTGGACTAGACAGAAACATAGACACTTGGACTAGACAGAAACATAGACACTTGCACCAGACAGAAACATAGACACTTGGACCAGACAGAAACATAGACACTTGGACCAGAGAGCAAAACTCACTACTAACCCGGAAATCAAACTAGAAAGCAAACAGGAAAGTCTTCATAAACACACGTGTAAATTAGTAAGACTTAAGGCTGGCGACGTAAACATAAAAAAAAAACCGTTTATCCGTTAACGGAACTGTTACCAACGTCAGCAACCCTTCCGTTTTACATTGATTTAACCGTTTTTTTTTAGTTATTTCCTGAGCCCATTGGGCTCAGGAATCTGTATATCAGTTGATTTAGAGTTGAGAGGCGGGACCAAAGAGCCAGAGTTCAACCCCTGCAAATTATATTTAACATTTGTTAACAAACTCATCAGTGTCAAGCTGGGAGTCGAACTCTGCCTAATGTCAACCTTTGCAGTATAGTATACCAAAAATATTGCTACAATTACGATATACGACCTCCAAATATACCGGGACTCCCTCCAAATATACCGGAACTCCCTCCAAATATACCGGGACTCCCTCCAAATATACCGGAACTCCCTCCAAATATACCGGGACTCCCTCCAAATATACCGGAACTCCCTCCAAATATACCGGAACTCCCTCCAAATATACCGGAACTCCCTCCAAATATACCGGAACTCCCTCCAAATATACAGGGACTCCCTCCAAATATACCGGGACTCCCTCCAAATATACCGGGACTCCCTCCAAATATACCGGAACTCCCTCCAAATATACCGGAACTCCCTCCAAATATACCGGAACTCCCTCCAAATATACCGGGACTCCCTCCAAATATACCGGAACTCCCTCCAAATATACCGGGACTCCCTCCAAATATACCGGAACTCCCTCCAAATATACCGGAACTCCCTCCAAATATACAGGGACTCCCTCCAAATATACCGGAACTCCCTCCAAATATACCGGGACTCCCTCCAAATATACAGGGACGACCTCAAAAGAATATCAAGAATTAACTGATCGAAAAACCTTAAAAACATACTAACATGATCTAATAATATACATACAATATACTGACAACCTCCATATAAGCAGAATACACTGACGCAGCCCGAAAGTATACATTCAAACATATACACTGACACCTCAAAATATACAAAGAATACTCTGAACCCCCTCAAAAATGTACTCACAACAACATACTGTATTACAGCTAATGCTGTAACAAAAGAAATTCCTGTTGGACCAAAGCGCCGGGCGGGGAAGCAAGGATAATCTGAGCTGATCCTTGGGAGGATTAAGTGCCTTTGAAGGTGTTGATCTTGTCGAGCCCCGAGCGAGCGAGGGAGGAGAGGGACAGTACACAAGGAGGTTGCTGGCTATGTCACCCAAACCTTGAGACTTTGTAGGCTTCCACTTGCATTAAACAACTAAATTGTCTTCCACAATGGTGAGCTGTTAATGTCCCTAAACATTATAATGTTTATATTATAAATTATATTATAATATTATAAATAATGTCCCTAGGGGGGTCCCTAAACTGTGCTAACTGTATATAGCTCTGTGTGTGTGTGTTAGTGGTTTTACAAGAATATATATATATATATATATATATATATATATATATATATAGGATTACGTGTCCAGTGTGCTGGCCACTCTGCCACCGCCCCCCACCCCCCTGTGTGTGTGTTTGTGTGAAGAACATCTGACAATCTGTTGGAGAAACTCTTGGGGAAAATCAACCCACATTTGACTTTACAGGCGCAGATAGTTGTCTCAACCGGAACCAACTCTACATAAAGGAGGGCATGGCGTCGAACCCGAACCCACCTATGACACTACCCATAGACTCCCACGTCACCATGCAAAGCCGTACGAGGCTAACCATAAGCATCTGGCCTCTAACCACGGATATATTCTATCTTTTATAGAGGTAACACAAATTGAAACAAATAAAATATTTAACAATACACACACTGCCAAAATTTGATTACAGAAATTGTTTTCAAGTAATGGAAATAAAATCATCGAAGAAAATTGTAGCGTACTCTGTACACACCTACACACCTGATACTAGCGTCTGCGTCCACACCTGGCATATAATTCACACACACACATCTGGTAGTTTTTGTAACCCCTTGCATGGTACTAATGCTTGACCTGGCTTCATTCAAACACCTGGCTTCATTTCCTGCCAAACATCTGACATTACTTCTGACCTACATCTGGGATGTTATTCCACATCTGACATTATACATAACCTTACACACACGGCCCAAATCTCCTAATTTCTGGTCCCAGCTTGGCACAGTTCCTGATCTTAGCCTGGCACACTTCCTGGTCTCAGTCAGGCACTATTTCTGCTTACCAAGAGGCAATAATCTTAAAACTTTGCTTGGCACTATTTCCTGTTCATACTTGCAAGTGGTATTGGGTCTCGCCTCTCCTGATATCAATCTTGGTACGTTCACTACCACACAACCAGCTGTGGTAGTAGAGCTACCACACAACCACCAATGATGACACAGCTACCACACAACCACCAATGATGACAGAACCACCACATAACCAGCTATTTTGTGAACCAATAGACGATAAAATCTATTCTCATTCATTTTACATGACAATTTGACCCCTAAACATAGCCCCCATCTCCTCAACTCCGATATACTCAAACCAACTACACCTTAAGTAAAGCATCCAATGACTGAGGTTTACTTTTGCAGTTTACTTTCGACTGAGGTTTACTTTTGCAGTTTACTTTCGACTGAGGTTTACTTTTGCAGTTTACTTTCTCAGGTAGAAATGAATGACGTATATATACCTGTGAGGGGCATGTAGCTGTGAACTCTTGATCCCTTAACATGTTCCAATATGCATATTCTCCAGTGTAACCCAATATGGAAATCGGATTTAATAACGTGTGGTTAAGACTATAGATTTCCTGCGTTAGTCCAATACTGCCGGAGGAGAATTATACATATGTATACATACACGCATTTTGTATATATATACGCATACATGCGCTCTAAGGACTTCAAGAGGACTTTCATAAGCGAAGACATCAAAAAGAACGCGATTAACATCGCTGAATTTATGTCACTGACGTCAATTTGACATCATTGATGTCACGAACACCAGCTCCAAAGTCAATAGTGCTCCTGAAGGCATCATTGGGCGGTACAGCGACGCCCTCGCTCTTTGCAGGGTGTCCGAGTTCGATCCTCGATGGCTCAAGTGGATGAGCATCGTTCCACATCTCTATTCTCCAATCCCAGAACATAGTGTGTACTCAAGTACATTAAAAATCCTCTATAGTCATACTGCTCTAGCATTTTTCGCCTGATGTTTATAGGAAAGTCCCATTTGGCCAGCCATCAAGGTCACTTGGAACAAGAAAGTAGCATTAATGCCATTTAAAGTCAAACTCTAAAAAAATCTATGCCTATATGTTTCCCCTTAAGTAGCATTCATCGCTTTAGCGTTGATGAATGATGAATACCACTCATCGTTAATCTAGTGAGCTACATGCCATACCCAACATCGCTGTAAGCACATATGGTATGAACAAAAATCAATATTATTTCAATTGCAAGTCAACTGACGTTCAATCCAACAGTAAAATGCAAGTCAACTGACGTTCAATCCAACAGTAAAATGTAAGTCAACTGACGTTCAATCCAACAGTAAAATGCCGTTCATCCAACAGTAAAATGTAAGTCAACTGACGTTCAATCCAACAGTAAAATGCAAGTCAACTGACGTTCAATCCAACAGTAAAATGTAAGTCAACTGACGTTCAATCCAACAGTAAAATGTAAGTCAACTGACGTTCAATCCAACAGTAAAATGTAAGTCAACTGACGTTCAATCCAACAGTAAAATATGCTTTTTTGTCCAAAGCGTTAAAAATAATCTAACGATAAAATTAAATTAGACCTAAAAATTGATAAATTTGACCTAAAAATTGATAAATTTGACCTAAAAATTGATAAATTTGACCTAAAAATTGATAAATTTGACCTAAAAATTGATGACCTTGTGACCTAAAAATTGATAAATTTTTAACAATTATAAAAACTTGAACAGTTTACAGTAAATGTAAAAAAAAGAGTATAATTCACCACAAGTGTAAATAAATCAATCCCATTCTCCTTAAATATTTATAAAGCAATATAAATTACACCGGAAATCACATACACACATATATATATATATTATATATATATATATATTATATATATATATATATATATATATATATATATATATATATATATATATATATATATATATATATATATATATATATATATATACAGTAACAGCTGCTTACTTGGGACACTCCAGCATCAAGCGTCTTGACTTCCACGTACGTGAGACACTGGAGCTTGCTGCAAGGACTTACAAGGCAATGGATCCAAACTCAAATCATTGCATAGTAGCGTAGGTGCGAAAAGCAATTTCAGCCTACAGCAGAATCTGAATAGCCTTGTGTCCAGTATATTGTAGTTGTGATTTTGATCATGCGAGGCTAGGCTTTAGAAACTTTGTGGAAGCAGAGAGAGAGAGAGAGAGAGAGAGAGAGAGAGAGAGAGAGAGAGAGAGAGAGAGAGAGAGAGAGAGAGAGAGAGAGAGAGAGAGAGAGAGAGAGAGAGAGAGAGAGAGAGAGAGAGAGAGAGAGAGAGAGAGAGAGAGAGAGAGAGAGAGACAGAGAGACAGAGAGACAGAGAGAGAGAGAGAGAGACAGAGAGACAGAGAGAGAGAGACAGAGAGAGAGAGACAGAGAGAGAGAGACAGAGACAGAGACAGAGAGACAGAGAGAGAGAGAGAGAGAGAGAGAGAGAGAGAGAGACAGAGAGACAGAGAGAGAGAGACAGAGAGAGAGAGACAGAGAGAGAGAGACAGAGAGAGAGAGACAGAGAGAGAGAGAGAGAGAGAGAGAGAGAGAGAGACAGAGACAGAGAGAGAGAGACAGAGAGAGAGAGAGAGAGAGAGAGAGAGAGAGAGAGAGAGAGAGAGAGAGAGAGAGAGAGAGAGAGAGAGAGAGAGAGAGAGAGAGAGAGACAGAGAGAGAGAGAGAGAGAGAGAGAGAGAGAGAGAGAGAGAGAGAGAGAGAGACAGAGAGAGAGAGACAGAGAGAGAGAGACAGAGACAGAGACAGAGACAGAGACAGAGAGACAGAGAGATTTTGATCATGCGAGGCTAGGCTTTAGAAACATTGTGGGAGCAGAGAGAGAGAGAGAGAGAGAGAGAGAGAGAGAGAGAGAGAGAGAGAGAGCGAGAGAGAGAGAACGTGAGCGAGAGAGAGAGAACGTATAACACAGAAGTTATCTCCAGTGAGAGATCAATTCTCAAGCCGTGAGAGAAACGTTCTCCAATACTCACGTTCCAGCACGAAGTGGACAATCTCCACGTTAGGGGCCCACGGATGGTACTTGACCAGGTTGTAGGCGGCTGTTGGGGTCAGCATCAGGCACAACAGACGTAAACACAGGGAAGAGCAGGCACAGGGGTCGAGGAAGGAGGAGGAGGAGAAGGGAGGATACCGAAGAGATAACAAACAGATAGCATATCAAAACAAACAGGTGTGCGAAAATGGTGCTAAAGGGTAAACAAAATAAACACGCTTACAAACATGTATAATGACATGTATAATGTATAAGTGTAAACAGGAGGAGGTGCAAACGACGTAAAACAGGTCATACATGTAGTAAAAATTATGAATAATAGGATTTAATAATAACATTCGAGGGATAAATAATAAATGACGGAAAAATTGGAAGAGAAAAACCACGATGCATTAAATGGTGTGGGGGAAGAAATTGGGGATAAATGGGGGTAAATAGGAAACAAATACATTAAATTTGAGAAAATGGGAAACAAGCAGCACGATGCATTAAATGAGGGGAAATAAAAACATACAAAATAAGGAACAAGCCAAACGCTACACTCACACACAAAACATACAGGAATACATATATACATACATGGAGAGATGGCTCCTATTTCTCGGTGTATATACCTCAACAGTATACATACATATATATATATATCTATCTATCTATCTATCTATCTATCTATCTATCTATCTATCTATCTATATATATATATATATATATATATATATATACTTAGGTCCTGGACCATTTTCAGGACAAAAGTATACTTGCTGGTTGGTCAGTAAGGTCATCTGGGGGTCTTAATGACCCTCTTAGAGGGTGATATAGACCTTAACAAGGGGACATTAACAGCCTCTTTTTAAGTCTTTTAATATATTTTCAAATTATATTTATTTTGGCCTTGGCAGTATGACCGTCAGTGTGTGTGGGCTGTAATAGGCTTTATTCTTTTGAAACATTAGATAAAGATGACTACAGTTATTTGTTTGGTATCCTTGGAAAGATTAAATACGATTTCTTTGAATATTTAAGTAAAAAAAAAAATATTTGTGATTTTTTTATATATTAATAATATTTATAAAAAAATAGAAACACTGTTGAGTTAAATAGTGAGATACTCTGTAATTTTCTGCAAAATTTTCATCTTAACGGGAGGAAACTAGTGAAGAAATTAGGCTTTATGCTTAAAATTAATTTTTTTTGTTTTTTTTTTTTAGATTCAAATTTGTTTGCCAAAAATAGTTACAAAAATCATCAGCAATATTATATTCTAATTATAAAAATAGCTTTTAAATACTCACGAATGACTTGTATTAAATTAGTCTGATTATACCAAAAAAAAAAATACCAGTTGGTAACTTGTCAATATTTCTGTAATTTAAGCAGCTTTCGTCAGTGATTTAAAAATTAAACACCAGAGTAATTCGATATCTCTCCAATGAAGCTTAAAATGTAGTTAAATGATAGGTTTCCTTGTATATATATATATATATATATATATATATATATATATATATATATATATATATATATATATATATATATATATATATATATATATATAACTGAAAACTCACACCCCAGAAGTGACTCGAACCCATACTGCCAGGAGCAACGCAACTGGTATGTACAGGGACGCCTTAAACCCAGGGACGCCAACGCAGGGACCAGTTGCGTTGCTCCTGGCAGTATGGGTTCGAGTCACTTCTGGGGTGTGAGTTTTCAGTTGTATATAGTCCTGGGGACCATTCAGGCTTGTTTGCATATATATATATATATATATATATATATATATATATATATATATATATGTCGTACCTAGTAGCCAGAACTCACTTCTCAGCCTACTATTCAAGGCCCGATTTGCCTAATAAGCCAAGTTTTCCTGAATTAATATATTTACTATAATTTTTTTCTTATGAAATGATAAAGCAACCCTTTTCTCTATGTATGAGGTAAATTTTTTTTTATTGGAGTTAAAATTAACGTAGATATATGACCGAACCTAACCAACCCTACCTACCCTAACCTAACCTATATTTATAGGTAAGGCTAGGTTAGGTAGCCAAAAAAAGCTAGGTTAGGTTAGGTTAGGTAGGTTAGGTAGACGAAAAAACTTTAATTCATGAAAACTTGGCTTATTAGGCAAATCGGGCCTTGAATAGTAGGCTGAGAAGTGCGTTCTGGCTATTAGGTACGACATATATATATATATATATATATATATATATATATATATATATATATATATATATATATATAAACCTGGAAATGCCGTTTTGCTAACACCAAACAATATATATAATTGAATAAGGAACAAACGAGACACAGGACACGCAAACAATGAACAAGAGAGGCACAGTGCACGCAAACAATGTACAAGAGAGACACAGGGTACGCGAAACAATGAACAAGAGAGACACAGTGCTACGCAAACAATGAACAAACGAGACACAGGACACGCAAACAATGAACAAGAAAGAGACAGGACACGCAAACAGCACAAAAACCCAACTTTATTGTTGCCGTTTACAGTAAATTTGCTCCGACATCGGGCGTTTATTACCCGTCCCCCGTCTTCAACCCTTCGTCATCACAGAAAACGATGTATCAGCTTGGGGAAAGGGGGATACTATCATGTTTTATTTGGATATAGTGTTTTGTCGCATTTGTCGCATTCGTCACTGTATATATATATAAATACCAGAAGCAATAACACCACCACCAGCCCCTCACAAGAGGAAGAGCGCGGGCGCGCCCGGCGCTGTGACGAACACACTAGATAAGCGTTCTTGAGCTGTCACGGAGAATCCGGATTCGCAAAGATAATCTTCTTTTATTCTCACAAGGCATTCTAGACTCTTACCCAAACTAGAATTGGTCACAGAAGTCTCATTTCTTTTAAATAAATGCATTCTGGAGTTTTAAAATATAGGATGAAAGCTGTAATAATATTCTGTATGTAGAAACATGTTATAATATTCAAAATGGAATGTAATAGTCTTCCATTTTTAATTCTACAAGAAGTTGCACATTCCCTGCACATCTTCCTGGTCCCAGAGCCAGGGAATGTGTGGGGCTGGGACGGAGTCGGTCAGGTTAAGGCAAGCACTGGATGGGTGACTGCACGGACAGCCTAGCTCTTTTGCTAGATAATTATCAGCGGAAAACGCTAAGCCATTATTATTATTTACCACTTGGAAGGTATATGCGAGTAGACTAAGAGCTGAGATCTGAGGGCGGACTGAGAGCTGGGACCTGAGGGGAGACTGAGAGCTGGGACCTGAGAGCAGACTGAGAGCAGGGACATGAGAGCAGACTAAGAGCTGGGACCTGAGGGGAGACTGAGAGCTGGGACATGAGAGCAGACTGAGAGCAGGGACATGAGAGCAGACTAAGAGCTGGGACCTGAGGGAAGACTGAGAGCTGGGACCTGAGAGCAGACTGAGAGCAGGGACCTGAGGGCAGACTGAGAGCTGGGACCTGAGGGGAGACTGAGAGCTGGGAGCTGAGAGCAGACTGAGAGCAGGGACATGAGAGCAGACTAAGAGCTGGGACCTGAGGGCAGACTGAGAGCTGGGACCTGAGAGCAGACTGAGAGCAGGGACATGAGAGCAGACTAAGAGCTGGGACCCGAGGGGAGACTGAGAGCTGGGACCTGAGGGCAGACTAAGAGCTGGGATCTGAGAGTAGACTAAGAGCTGAGACAATAAGACAGACTGAAGAAACAATCCCCAAACACACGGACCAATGGGGCAGCGAACGCCGACCCGACAAGAAGCAAGGCCGTCGCTCTACCGACGATTCTCGAATATTCTAGGCACCTGGAGCACGTTCATTATTATCATAAACATTATTTAAATATTTCACAAAAGAAAACACACACACACACACACACACACACACACACACACACACACACACACACACACACACACACACACACACACACACACATGTCACACATCATACATGTAGTGGTGACTAACACAAATACATACGAATAAAGCAACTTGTCATTTTTCACCTGTTGATTGACGGTTGAGAGGCGGGACCAAAGAGCCAGAGCTCAACCCCCGCAAACACAACTAGGTGAGTACACACACCTGTTGATTGACGGTTGAGAGGGGGACCAAAGAGCCAGAGCTCAACCCCCGCAAGTCCAATTAGGTGAGTACACACACACACACACACACACACACACACACACACACACACACACACACACACACACACACACACACACACACACACCTGTTGATTGACGGTTGAGAGGGGGACCAAAGAGCCAGAGCTCAACCCCCGCAAGCCCAATTAGGTGAGTACACACACACACACACACACACACACACACACACACACACACACACACACACACACACACACACACACACACACACCTGTTGATTGACGGTTGAGAGGGGGGACCAAAGAGCCAGAGCTCAACCCCCGCAAGCCCAATTAGGTGAGTACACACACACACACACACACACACACACACACACACACACACACACACAAACACACACACACACACACACACACACACAACAAAACACAGCTGACCAATAATTAGAAGAAAACGATATTAAAAAAAACAAAATCTCACTATAAGACTAATCGGATTAATTAATAATAAACTCCGTTGAGATGAACAAGGCTTATTTTCGCATCTATTATGTAGGCTGATAATCCTTTGGATTACGGATAGGCTGAGCCGAGTTACAGAGCTAAAGCCCAACATTTACACATAATACATCATACATGTAGTGGTGACTAACACAAATACATACGAATAAAGCAACTTGTCATTTTTTTTACTGAATAGATCACATTTATTATTTTTATATTTTACAAAGTAAAAATGTATTTACAAAGTAATGTAAAAAATGTTCCACAGCCACAAAGTACAAAGATTGGTAAAGATATCTCAACCCATCCTCCTGTTTGACAGCATTTTCTATAATTATGAGGACCATCCAATATACATAAATATACATAATGGACAATTAGATAGTCAAATTTGGTACTATTCACTTTATAGTCTGAAAAAAAGTACAACTAAAAAACCAAACTTGAATATTCCTAGGCCTAAAATTGCACATATATATGTACCATATAAGGCCTCAGATAGCGTGTATTAGGCCTATAGGAAGGCCAGGTTACGTTTTCTTTGCAACAACAAATAAACTCTTCCTGTTTGCCCAAATTCAATAGTACCGATTTCTACTTTCTAATTGCGTTTTACGTCAAAATATGAACGATGGTTCTCATAATTAGACATAATTAACCACTTGCCCAAAACGCTATGCGTACTAGTGGCTTTAGGTATTGTATGTACTATCTCTATCTTTAAATCTAATATTACGTAAGTAACTCAATGTATGGACCTTTACCTGAATAAAACCTCTAAATCTAAATCTAAATCATCGTTACTGTAACAGTACTTAAACTTACAGTAAGTAAGTAACTTACTTACTGTAAGTAAGTAACTTATTTACTGTAAGTATTACTTAAACAGGAAGATGGACTTTACGACACTTCAACAACCATAGGGGCCTCGTAGCCTGGTGGATAGCGCGCAGGACTCGTAATTCTGTGGCGCGGGTTCGACTCCCGCACGAGGCAGAAACAAATGGGCAAAGTTTCTTTCACCCTGAATGCCCCTGTTACCTAGCAGTAAATAGGTACCTGGGAGTTAGTCAGCTGTCACGGGCTGCTTCCTAGGGGTGGAGGCCTGGTCGAGGACCGGGCCGCGGGGACACTAGAAAGCCCCGAAATCATCTCAAGATAACCTCAACATAACCATATTTTGTTTATTTTTTTATTTTTTTTTTTGAGATATATACAAGAGTTGTTACATTCTTGTAGAGCCACTAGTACGCGTAGCGTTTCGGGCAAGTCCTTAATCCTATGGTCCCTGGAATACGATCCCCGCCGCGAAGAATCGTTTTTTCATCCAAGTACACATTTTACTGTTGCGTTAAACAGAGGCTACAGTTAAGGATTTGCGCCCAGTAAATCCTCCCCGGCCAGGATACGAACCCATGACATAGCGCTCGCGGAACGCCAGGCGAGTGTCTTACCACTACACCACGGAGACTGTTTAGCCTAAGTACTTCCACTATTATCCTTATTAAAGATCACTATCTAGTTCACTGACCTTATACAAAACTGTTTTCTTCAAATATGTGAGGAAGAGAAGCCATCGGTTACAAGGAAAATAGCTAAAGAAAACTATTACTAAAGAAAACGGCGTAAGGCATTTCTTGAAGAAAATGACTTGAGATTATCCCCCAAAAGGAGGAGGAATTTACCTACCAGAACAGCCTGTCTTGCTAATGCTTCCCAACGTCAAGAAAATGGTATGTTTAAAGTGTGGTCTTCTAACCTATCAGAGGACCCACAACAGAAAACGGGACAGTACGTCACTTTCGCCAGCCGCTTCCATTTTCTAGTACGACGATTTTTGGCCGTATGTAACGTATACGAACGAAAAGCGACGTTCTTTGTTAGAAAACAGATCGGCCAGAAATGTGTTTCAGATTGTCTGGGTGGGTTTCGGACTGGCCTTAATATATATATAACTTCACATAAACGTTAACTACAGCCATTATTAAAATGGTTGATACATCAAAATAATTCCAGGCCATTCTACAGTGACAACCAATTGACTCTAACGACTATCCAACAACATGTTGTACGTCTCAACCATAGGATTAAAAAAAATAAGAATAATTTCGAGTAATATTTCGTAATTGATGAAACTTCACACCGCCAGAGGGCCAGACATCCTGAATGAACGGCGCCAGGTACAGGCATTAGGCGAACCGTTCCCCTCAATGCCGACAATAATTAATGCCGTTGCAAAACAGTCATTGATGTGCAATTCCTAGCAACCTCGGTACATTTCTCCATCAAGAGCCACGTTGCGTGTGAGTGACGCACCTCTCTCCTTCTCTGGCAGGAGAAGAAAACGTAAGAAAGGACAAAGAAAGGAAGGAACCAACGTCTACACAGGTGGTAGAAAGAAAAAATAAAGACAGAAGAAGGAGGAGGAGGAGGACATAAAAGGAGAAGGAGAGACATTCGTCCCTCACACACTTAGGAGGAAGATGTGATGGGTCTAAGGTCACTCAGGACCATCTTACAAGACCATCCTCCCTCACGACCTTTGGTCAGGGAGGGGCAAGCAGCCCCTTCACCTTCACCTGTCTTCCGTCACCTGCACGAGGTAGGGAGGAGGGAGAGGAGGAGAGGGGAGAAAGCAAAGGAGAGGGAAAGACACGATTATAGAACAGAAACTACAAGGGCCCCAAAAAAATGGAAAGCCAAGAAAGAAAGTTTGATGGAAATGGGGTAAATATATAGAGGATTGAAAAATAAGTGAAGACAAGACAGAATAGAAGAAAAGGCAATATGGCAGGTGGTAGAAGATTGAGAATAGATTACAAAAAAAAAAATTAGGAAAGAGAAGAGGGAAAAGGGAATAAAGCCAAGGAAAAAGGGACCACCAGGAAAAGTGAGCAATACAGGAACTCCAGTATGAGTCATAACCTTTACTCCCATTCGGGGCAAAAAGAAAAAAAGTATTATTGTTAGTGAAAGAATGAAGAAGAAGAAGAGAGGGGGCACCCAAACAGTCCTTTACCCTCAAGATGAATTCAAGAACGCAAAACAAATCCAATAAACTTCCTCAAAAAAAACGCCAACAACAGGGACAAGACTACACCCTCCCCCCCCCACACACACACACACCCACACACACACACACATGTGGTGGAGGCTGACTCCATACACAGTTTCAAGTGCAGATATGATAGAGCCCAGTAGGCTCAGGAACCTGTACACCTGTTGATTGACAGTTGAGAGGCGGGACCAAAGAGCCAGAGCTCAACCCCCGCAAGCACAACTAGGTGAGTACAACTAGGTGAGTACACACACACACACACACACACACACACACACACACACACACACACACACACACACACACACACACACACACACACACACACCCACCCACACACACACACACACCCACCCACACACACACACACACGCACACCCACATACACACACACACACGCACACCCACACACCCACACACACACACCCAGGTCCTCGTAGAGCATCTGGAGGGAAATAACTTTGTAACGCACCACCAACATGGGTTCAGAGATGGTAAATCGTGCCTCACAGGGTTAATAGAATTTTATGACCAGGCAACGAAAATTAGGCAGGAAAGAGAAGGGTGGGCCGACTGCATTTTCCTGGATTGCCAAAAAGCCTTCGACACAGTACCCCATAAAAGGCTGTTAAAAAAAGTTGGAGCAACAGGCAGGAGTAAAAGGGAAGGTGCTCCAGTGGATAAGGGAGTACTTAAGCAACAGGAAACAGCGAGTAACGGTGAGGGGGAAGACATCGGAGTGGCGAGATGTCACCAGCGGAGTCCCACAGGGCTCAGTACTTGGACCCATCCTGTTTCTAATATATGTGAACGATCTTCCAGAGGGTATAGACTCATTCCTCTCGATGTTTGCTGATGATGCAAAAATTATGAGAAGAATAAAGACGGATGAAGATAGACAGAGACTACAGGATGACCTGGATAAACTGGAGGAATGGTCTAGAAAATGGCTGCTGAAGTTCAACTCTGGAAAGTGTAAGGTGATGAAATTAGGCGAAGGGAGCAGGAGGCTGAACACAAGGTATCATCTGGGAGGGGAAATCCTGCAAGAATCAAATAGAGAGAAGGATCTGGGGGTTGATATCACACCGAACCTGTCCCCAGAGGCCCACATCAAAAGAATATCATCAGCGGCATATGCTAGACTGGCCAACATAAGAACTGCCTTCAGAAACTTGTGTAAGGAATCTTTCAGAACCCTGTATACCACTTATGTAAGACCAATCCTGGAGTATGCAGCTCCAGCCTGGAGTCCATACCTAGTTAAACACAAGACAAAGTTAGAGAAGATTCAGCGGTATGCCACCAGGCTCGTCCCAGAACTGAGAGGATTGAGCTACGAGGAAAGGCTAAAGGAGCTGAACCTCACATCCCTGGAAAACAGAAGAGTAAGGGGAGACATGATAACCACCTACAAAATTCTCAGGGGAATTGACAGGGTGGACAAAGACAAACTCTTCAGCACGGGTGGGACACGAACAAGGGGACACAGGTGGAAACTTAGTACCCAGATGAGCCACAGAGACGTTAGAAAGAATTTTTTCAGTGTCAGAGTAGTTAATAAATGGAATGCACTAGGAAGTGATGTGGTGGAGGCTGACTCCATACACAGTTTCAAATGTAGGTATGATAGAGCCCAGTAGGCTCAGGAATCTGTACACCAGTTGATTGACAGTTGAGAGGCGGGACCAAAGAGCCAAAGCTCAACCCCCGCAAGCACAATTAGGTGAGTACAATTAGGTGAGTACCCACACCCCCCCCCCCCACCCCCCCCCCCACACACCCAAAACAAAAACAGGAACATCTTACTCTGCAAGCAGTCAGCGTTGAGGAGGTCCTTGCATTTCTCGTGGCACTTGACTCCACACTCGACGCAGCGGACACCCTGGCGAGCGATGCCCCACAGTAGGCCCTCACACTCGTAGCAGTAGGTGGGTGAGGTGGCCGTCCACATGAGGAAGTTGTGAGGCGTTGTGGAGGAGATCGGGTAGATCAGCGCCTGTAGGGTCTTCTTATACACGTGCATCTTCTGTAGGGGTGCGAAGCAGGTCGCAGAGTGTGTGTGGGTCAGTACTAGATAGTGAAGAGGTTCTTGGTAGAGGGAGGGAGGAGGGGTGGATATGTGGGGGGTTGATGGGGGTGGTGGTGGGTTGTTGATGGTGGTGGGGGGATAATGGTAATGGTATTAAAGGGGTTAGTGAAAGGGGTTATTGTTAAGGGGTTATGTTAAGGGGTTATGAAAGGGGTTATGTTAGGTATTGGTCAGGAGAGGTTATACTAACAGGTCCTGATGAAGGAGTGTAGCTAATTAATGTTAGCTAGAGGTTACTAGTGGTTTGTCATGACTGGATCAAAATAGCTTGGGGGTCGTATTGGCGAGGTTAAAGGTCAAAGGTCACTCTAAAGACCTAAGCAAGACGAGTAGAAAGCATCCTCCACGGGACTACTTAAGAGAAACGAAGATAACTTAACAGAAATGAAAGAATTACTACAGATATAAGATGCCTCTCAGGACACAGCAGTAAGTTGGTGATATCATCAAGGATCATAACTACTTTATAAATAAAAACACTTCAAGATTAATCTGGTTTAAGTGACTTAAATGAGATTAGCAAATTTTCAAACAAAATATTAATTACATAATTTAATTACAGGCTTATTGTGAGACAAATATATATATATATATATATATATATATATATATATATATATATATATATTATATATATATATATATATATATATATATATATATATATATATATATATATATATATATATATATATATATATATATATATATATATATATATATATATATATATATATATATATATATATATATATATATATATATATATATATATATATATATATATATATATATATATGTCGTATCCTAGTAGCCAGAACGCCCTTCTCAGCCTACTATGCAAGGCCCGATTTGCCTAATAAGCCAAGTTTTCATGAATTAATTGTTTTTCGACTACCTAACCTACCTAACCTAACCTAACCTAACTTTTTCGGCCACCTAACCTAACCTAACCTATAAAGATAGGTTAGGTTAGGTTAGGTAGGGTTGGTTAGGTTCGGTCATATATCTACGTTAATTTTAACTCCAATTAAAAAAAATTGACCTCATACATAATGAAATGGGTAGCTTTATCATTTCATAAGAAAAAAATTAGAGAAAATATATTAATTCAGGAAAACTTGGCTTATTAGGCAAATCGGGCCTTGCATAGTAGGTCGAGAAGTGCATTCTGGCTACTAGGTACGACATTATATATATATATATATATATATATATATATATATATATATATATATATATATATATATATATATATATATATATATATATATATATATATATATATATATATATATATATATATATATATATATATATATATAAGTGGAAGGATTTAGGGGCAGGTAATTTCTTTTGGAGAGGAATGAGAACAGAAATTTGCTAGATGGAATTACATTGAAAGTTGTAATAACAATGAATGTAATAACAGATCAATTACGATATGGGTACTGTATGAAGGACATAACCTTAGAAGCCACCCTTAATTAACACAGGTAACCACCCGAAGATACTAACAAGCAATACAGTATTCTCTCATGTTACTCATTTCCAATAGAAAGTTCAGAGTTGTACTAGAAATGCCAGTTCTAGCAGTGTTCTAGTAGGAAAAAGGCTAGAGTATTAATAATTAACTTATGATACGGAATTAAAGGTAAGACTGAAATATCTGATACAGCAATACACAAGTGGGTGGTGTTTTCATTCTTTAACGACTGTAACATGCTAGTCTCCTAATTCTGTAACCGGTTGAGGTCCCCTATGTACCACACACACCAGGAACAAGTTACTGTATTCATATATATATATATATATATATATATATATATATATATATATATATATATATATATATATATATAAATATATATATATATATATATATATATATATATATATATATATATATATATATATATATATATATATATATATACTTACAAGAAACCTAAGAGAATAAACAAGGTAGACACAGGTAGAAAATTTAGCACGGAAGATACAGGTAGAACTTGTATCTAGGACATAGAGGGAAGTTAGAAAGAACTTCGTAAGTGGCTGAGTAATAGAGGTTATGAACACGTAAAAATAATTAGTGAAGTGGAGGAAGACTCCATACATCTCTTAAAAAAAAAATAGACATGCGACAGAACCCAAGAGGTACCAGAACGTGTCTACAGACGAATGAGAGGCGGGAACCAAGAGCTTATGTTCCATCCCAGGAAGCACAGTTAAGGGAGTACATAGATACACTATCACGCATAAACATTCACACCCAATAGAACCCAAAAGGTTCAGGAATCTGTACGCCAGTTGATTGACAATTAAGAGGCAGGATCAAAGAGCCAGAGCTCAACCCCCACAAACGCAACTAGGTGACTACACCCACACAGGATGAAGAGAGATATTATGGAAATTTAAACCAAGATTACATGTTAGAGAAATCAGAGAGAGAGAGAGAGAGAGAGAGAGAGAGAGAGAGAGAGAGAGAGAGAGAGAGAGAGAGAGAGAGAGAGAGAGAGAGAGAGAGAGAGAGAGAGAGAGAGAGAGAGAGAGAACTCTTTACAGAGTCTGATTAACCCATAACCTCGTTATATGGCTGATTAGTTGATTAACAGGATATAATGCTATTCCTTTATGTGTACCAGGGCATAGAATCCTGGTAAGATTAAGATTAACAAAGGGTCAAAATGGGACAAAAATGGGACTAAATGAGTCAAAATGAGTCAAAATGGGTCAAAATGGGACAAAATGGGTCAAAATGGGTCAAAATGGATCAAAATGATCCTAAACTGATGCTCCACACTCATTCGAAACCCAGAGGACGAAGAACTAGAGCCTCACAAAAGTTAACAGTATCCCAGAAGGAGGAAGAGCAAAAATGAGAAAGTGGAGAAGGAGAACTCGAGATGATGGAGACGCTGGTTCATTTAGACCTGTGGCAAGTGGATTACTTATAACGAAGTGGGGGATGAAACTATGCATAGAAAATGGGATAGTGTTTGTGCGCCCCGGATGAAGCAATCTTACACACACAGCCACGATCATATTGATTTCTGAAAGAATTGGAAAATATACAGACTTTTTACTTTATATATATATATATATATATATATATATATATATATATATATATATATATATATATATATATATATATATTCTTTATTTATGAGCAGGAAAACTTCGGAAACAACGCATAACATACAATGAACAGTTACAGAACATAGAACAACACTTACAGACAAAAGAGCAATAAATGGATCAATCAGACTGTGAATAGAATGAAGGACAAAAATCTGACTGTAAAGCAATATTACATAATTAATTAGCAGTAGAAAATACAGAATAAGTAAGAAAACGGGGAAATAAAATGGTTTAACATAGACTATCATAATTTCAATATCGGGGAAAAAATGACTATTTAGTCAGATATAATTCTAAACTAAATGAGGCGTCCCTTATAATGAAAAAGACGTGCGGCCCTCACCTCACCGTAGACAATATTAAAACAACATCCATATCGTAATTGACCTTTCTAAGTCTTATATAATTATTCTGGAGGATGGAGTCTTATTACAGGGAGCTGTCTTTGATAGTGGTGGTGTAGGGAAGGGTGGTGGTGGTGTAGGGAAGTGTAGTGGTGGTGTAGGGAAGTTTGGTGGTGGGGAAGGGTGAGGGTGGGGGAAGAGCGTCACCCTATAAGGTAACAAGAGGATGTAACTTACACAGTGACGTACAATGAGGCACAATGAGAAGTCAGTGAAGGGCAAGGTGTCGAGTCAGTGTGATGGGGGCAAGGAGAAGGACCCGAATGAAGGAACAAGGTGAAGGGACAGTATGATAGACAGGTGACAGGGGGGGGGGGACAATACAGGAGTGCAGAGTGCAATGCGCTTGGCGTGGTTTACGCACCTTGCAGACCACGGGTGCTAGTGAGAAGCCATTGCATTAAACAAGTGATCAGTTGCAAAAGGGGCAAAGGAAGGTAGGGGCGGGGCGGAGCGCTATGAACAATGCAATAGACTATTAACATAGCACCTTGTGGCTCGTATCAGGATAGCCAAATATCAACAACAGCTACGCTATCAAACATTACCATGTTTAGTTATCTCAATTATGGATCGCAAATATCAAACTCTGTTGCAAGCAAATGAGTCAGCAACAAAATGAATCAACTAAGCTACGAAGCTTTACCATACAAAATATATAAAAAAAAAATGATTAAGAGCTATTCTAGCTTTTGACTGGACAGTAGCAAAGTATAGCTCATTCTATGCAGAGAAAAAACGTCATAATAACCTGGTTGATCATGTCCAAACCAGCATTCATCAGGCATTTATACCCCCAACTACTTACGAAAGCAGTACATCTTTCCTCAATCACACCGGCTTGGTTAAAAATTAAACACTTTACAATCACCGGAGTTCAACGTAATCCCCCAAAACCCTAACTGATTGTTAAATCAACATTAACCAAGCCCACATGATTCAGGAAAGATATAGAGGTTTCGCAAGTGTCTCATCAAACTTGATGAGTTTCGTGAACACTCATCGAGCCTGATGAGTCTATACAAGGTGCACTACGGCCAAATAGTGACCTTAAACGGACCATTTCACTACCTCGCTTCTCTGGTCTCATTCTCTAGGAGCAAACATAGCAAAATGTACAAGCTGTTTCTAGTAAGACTCATGCTGAGTGTGGATGGAAGATGAGTAACGTGCTGTGAGATGAGGCATGAGTTGTGGATGATTGTAGTGTGTTGGGGTGATGAGTTGTGTGTTTGGGCGATGAGTGAAGTGATAGTTGATGAGTGAAGTGATAGTTGATGAGTGAAGTGATAGTTGATGAGTGCAGTGTAGTGGGTGGGGAGTACACTGTGTTAGGTGATGAATACAGTGAGGTAGGTGATGAATAGAGTGATGAGGCTTCAAGATGAATCACATTACAGTGTTCCAAAGGTTCCAGCAGGCCTCGATGCTCCGCTTGCAAAGATTTCCACGTACACATGTGTATATATATATATGTGTGTGTGTGGGCCACATGTGTGTGCACAGGTTGGGCGAAACGGAGGAGGAGGAGAAGTCAGGTATGCACCAGAAGACAAGACTGAATACCAGGTGTAACCTGGAATATGTCACAATCACATGTACATCCTTAAGCGTGTTCAGCGCTACGGGAGACTTGTATCAGTGCAGTCCTGTGTACAGAGTGGCTTACATGTGACGGCACATGTGACGTACATGTGGCGTATATGTGACGTACATATGACGTAACTATTGTGTCGTACACCGGCTGACGAAGTCGTTTTTGATCGTTACAGAGAAAACTATTATCACTAATAGATGGAGAAAATGATTGTTAGCGTGTGTATACATAACCAGACGTGGATACATAGAAATAAGTATATGTATACAAGATGGGCGTGTGGATACATGCTGGTACGTGTAGATAGAAGATGGCATGAACATGTATATACTATAACATGAATATGTCTCCATGACGGCATTAACATGGATACGTGATGATACATGTGTAGTAAATGTAAACATGACAGCATGTATGGATGGGCAGATGGATTTGGGGTGCGTGGATAGGCATGAACAGAGGATAGTTTAACCATCGCAGCGGGTATATCCATAAGTATATGAAGAATAACAATAGCAACATTGTACTTACTGGAACCTAAGCCCAGGAAAGGAGGATACAGAAGAGAGAGAAGAGAGGAAGATGGAAATGAGAAACTGAGCGATTAATAAAGGGATCCCCCCTTTTAACTACCCCTTTTGGATGGGCGGGTCACATCAAGAAGGAGAGAGAGAGAGAGAGAGAGAAGGGGTCGTGACCTCTTAGATGGTGGTGGTTAGAGAGGGGGGGTCATGACCCCCCAGACGTGACCCGCCCCCCCATTGGTCACCTCTTAGGTCACACCCTATTGTAACGCACGTCCTCCCGTCTCAAGAAGAGGGCTAACTACCCCATTCATCTTGTCTAATTTAGTTTCAGGGAAGAGGCAGTACTGTGTTAGATTATTCAACACGTTAAACACTTAACTTATTTCATGCTTATACACAGAGGCGTATTCGCCTGAGAAGTATACTGCCATATACAAGGAGTATACTGCTATCCTGAATTATGTTCGGGATTGTAGTATACTCGAAGGGTAGGCCTAGATGAGGAAAGGAGGTAGGAAGGATAAGGTAGGGAGTATAGGGCTTAAGGTAAAGTAATTACTTACCTAAAAGAGGTAAGTGGTAAGAGCCTAATTGTAGTGGTTATATCCATGTGGTTTAAACAGTACAAAAACTTTAACCATTTGTTGTATAAACAGTACAGGAACCATACAAAGCTGCAACGTTTCAACGTATATTTATAAATCGGAGAAAAAAGTGAATTTTATAAAAAAAAGAGTGTTGACCAGACCACACACTAGAAGGTGAAGGGACGACGACGACGTTTCGGTCCGTCCTGGACCATTCTCAAGTCGGTTGTGTGAATGGTCCAGGACGGACCGCAACGCCGTCGTCCCTTCACCTTCTAGTGTGTGGTCTGGTCAACATATTTCAGCCACGTTATTGTGACTCCTCGTCTGCTTATAAAAAAGAGTTTTACAACCTCACAAGTAGTGAGAGCTTAACTCTCAAGAGACAGAACCCAATTCAGGATAACACTTTGGAAACCCCTTGAGGGTCATTAACCCTAGTGGCCTCGACGAGGACAGGAAGCCGGCGGCTTGTCGAAGGTCCCTCTCTCATTTGTCTTAACCCCCTCGTTCATAAGGAGGAAACAAACCTCTTAATATTATGAGAAAGGAAGACAATCGTCTTAAAAATCATCATAGACAATCATCAAGACATGATGATTGTTTTGATAGAGAGAATCATCATAAAAGGAGGGCAGATTTAACCTTGAGAAACAATATAGACGACAAACCTCTTATATAGACTGGAGTTACAATACCCTGAGTTACCATAAAAGAGGAACATTAATTAATTAAACAGTTCTAATGGCAGAAGAAAACATTATTTTTTTATTAACACGAGGAAGACGAACTCCCTCATTAAAAATAAAGACAAAGAAGGGACTAATTCCTTATTTATAAATAAAGAAGCAAGACCAATAAATAGAATAGAGTTAAGGGCAGAGGAAACAAATTATAACAGATAATTTATACTGGAAAGTATAGATAGTACAGAAAGTATCTATGCCTCTATATTATGTGAGGTCATCCTTAAGGCTAGGTCATCCTTAAGTGAGGCTAGGAGGTCATCCTTAAGTGAGGCTAGGAGGTCATCCTTAAGTGAGGCTAGGAGGTCATCCTTAAGTGAGGCTAGGAGGTCATTCTTAAGTGAGGCTAGGAGGTCATCCTTAAGCTCCTTGTCGAGAGATAGATTGGCTGACCTTGGTCACCAATTACAAGGTGATATGACAGACTAGAGTGGAGAGAGAGGGAGGGGACGGCGATTTGTACCCAATTTTCCTGTTTTAAGCTCCGAACAGGAAATTGGTTCTGGCGTAGACAGGGTCTAGTCACTTACCAGTGCTGATTGTAGCGTCTAGCAATGGCTCTTGGTAAATCGATAACGATTTAATCGTTATCGATTTACCAAGAGTTAGGAGTTATCGGGGGAGAATCGATAACTACCTACGCCTGCGTTGTAAGCAATCCAGTGACTCAAGTCAACACTTGACTCATCGTCTGGTCAAGGTATGATGAGTTACTGTCTGGCCTGAGTCATTCCGCCTTCTCGAAGACTGAATTACCGTAAACATAAAACCACTGGTTCAACAAGTTACTGTCTAACGAATCAAGTTACTGTTGACCAAACCACACATAAGAAAGTGAAGGGACGACGATGTTTCGGTCCGTCCTGGACCATTCTCAAGTCGATGTGACTTGAGAATGGCCCTGGTGGATTGCTAGGTAGCAATCAATTCCTACCTAGCCTGGCTTAGCATAGCTTAACCATAGCCTTTTCTACTCTCAACTGCATCTCCTGCCAAGTGCGCCAACCAGCAAGCATCTCCAAGGGAATTTGATATTTGTAATAGAGTGTAATAATGACATTATCTATCAAATCAATTCATATATATATATATATATATATATATATATATATATATATTATGGTCTGGTACATAGGCCTAGTGAAGATAAGGTAGTTTGGTTACGTTAATTATGATAATTTCTATACGCAGGTGAAGCAATTTTCAAACCGAGCGAATCACTTTTCGAGGAAAGCTTCTGGTATAGTCAGCTGCGAGGCTGCAGGTGTGTGTAAATGGCAGGTGTGCAGCCTGCAGGTGTGTAAATGGTAGGTGTGCAGCCTGCAGGTGTGTAAATGGTAGGTGTGCAGCCTGCAGGTGTGTAAATGGTAAGTGTGCAGCCTGCAGGTGTGTAAATGGCAGGTGTGCAGCCTGCAGGTGTGTAAATGGTAAATGTGCAGCCTGCAGGTGTGTAAATGGTAGATATGCAGCCTGCAGATGTGTAAATGGTAGGTATGCAGCCTGCAGGTGTGTAAATGGCAGGTGTGCAAATGGTAGGTGTGCAGCCTGCAGGTGTGTAAATGGTAAATGTGCAGCCTGCAGGTGTGTAAATGGCAGATATGCAGTCTGCAGGTGTGTAAATTGTAAGTGTGCAGGCTGCAGGTGTGTAAATGGTAAGTGTGCAGCCTGCAGGTGTGTAAATGGCAGGTGTGCATCCTGCAGGTGTGTATAAATGGTAGGTGTGCAGCCTGCAGGTGGAGTGAAGCCCTTGTTTCGCCTAACTTTCTGGTCGAGCGGTGATATGGGTATTAAGGTCTTTCACAAGCTAGTTAACGACTGGCTCAGTCGTTCATTAAACGACAAACTCTTGCCCAATTACAGGACGAGGGACCAGTTATGAAGCTGGTTTGATGGTTTTTGTTAGCTGGAGGCCGAGTCTCTGTGCTTCACTTATTACAAAGATTATCAAGCGAATTGGCAATTAGAGTACCATGCCTCTAAATTGGTACATGACGCAGTTCAACAGCCTACGATTCTTGAGATTATCTTGAGATGATTTCGGGGCTTTTTAGTGTCCCCGCGGCCCGGTCCTTGACCAGGCCTCCACCCCCAGGAAGCAGCCCGTGACAGCTGACTAACACCCAGGTACCTATTTTACTGCTAGGTAACAGGGGGCATAGGGTGAAAGAAACTCTACCCATTGTTTCTCGCCGGCGCCTGGGATCGAACCCAGGACCACAGGATCACAAGTCCAGCGTGCTGTCCGCTCGGCTCCCTATAACGATAATGTTATCTAGTTAATAAATGAACTACAAAAGGATTACTGAATAACCATAAGCTTGGTAAAGGAACTTAAATACGAAACAGCTTAATTCCCGTCTGACTAGCAATTAATTTGCGCTGGTTTAAAGAGCTGTCAGTATTGAAGTGATTCACACCAATTAACTATAACATGTAAACCAATATCAGGTCAAATCTCAAAACTCTTACATCAAGAAAACTTAAAAAAATAAATTAGCTAAATGCACATTAATTGGTTTGATATAGATAAATGCATATCCATTGTTTGGATATAAAATAAATTAATGAACCCGTACTCTAAATGACAAAATCCATTTCCTTTAGCTACCGCCATAATTACTGAATGAAATGCTTTGTTCACAACTTTATTCATTTCTCAACTGATTAAACATTCAAAAGCTTTCTCAATAAGTACTTCGCTGATTCTCTGTGTTCAAAGCTCACTTCTCAGAACACCAGAACACTTAACAAACTTACTTTAATACAAAAATAACAGGTTAGTTATTAAAATGGGGGCCTGACAGCTGAGTGGACAGCGCTTCGGATTCGTAGTCCTGAGATTCCGGGTTCGATCCCCGGTGGAGGTGGAAACAAAATGGGCAGAGTTTCTTTCACCCTGATGCCCCTGTTACCTAGCAGTAAACAGGTACCTGGGAGTTACACAGCTGCTACGGGCTGCTTCCTGGGGGTGGAGGCCTGGTCGAGGACCGGGCCGCGGGGACGCTGAGCCCCGAAATCCTCTCGGGATAACCTGGTGCCTTACGAACTCCAGGCCAGTCATGAAGCATCTACTCTTCCTTGTGATCCTGTTTGACACATCATGGTTCAGTCGGTAATACGCGTGCGCCTGAGGTGTGCACGGGAGCACGTGCTATTTTTCTCATAGGTACGTAACGTTCCGGTGATTTTAATGTGTACCTTAACCTTACCTAGGAGTTCCACCTGCGCTGCCGTTGAGTGAGGACGTGTCGCTTGTCCGCTCCGGCAGTTTGTGATCGTTGCCGTTTTCGCCGGCAGGGGGTGTGGGGGTGTTTACCCTCCCTGCTGTTCCTGGTGGTGGAGACGTGGCGTGTTTTGCGATGGGCGGCCCTATTCCCGCTGTCGTGCGGTTAAACTCCATCGGATTGGAGTTTACTGGCCGTGCTGGTTACCCGCTGGTGGACGTGGTGTTGAGTGACATGCTTCGTGTCCCGGTTGGGGACGTATATCCCGCCAAACACACACCGAAACTACGACGTTGGTACAACGTTCGAACAAGTTTTAACACCTCCTAACCAGTTATAACAACCAATATAGCAAGTTGTAACAACGTTCTAATACGTCATAAATACGTTAAGCCAAGATGTAACAACTTTATTACAAGTTGTAACAAGCGGAAAATAGAGACAGTTTCGGTTTGTGTTTCCAGGGATGGCATTGAGCTGGTAACTGCTCACCGTGTTGTTGTCAAGTTTGTGGGTGAGGCGGTGTACCGTGCTTTCTTACGGAGGTACGAGGGACGTACTTTGCAGTTACAGGACGGCACCGGGTCTGTAACCATTTCAGACCGTAGTGGCGCTGTGACGTATGTCAGTGTTCATGGCGCCCCCATGGAGTTTCCTGAGACTCTCCTCCGGCGGTTCTTCCAGAGGTACGGCTCCGTCGTCAGTGTGCGGATGAACTCACTGTCGTCTGGCACGTATTCGGGTGTGAAGACTCACATACGGACCCTCGGGATGCGACTGAGGTCGGACATACCGTGCTCTGTCCGGCTGTTGGGGTACTACGTGCGTGTGTTTTATGTCCGGCAACCCCGTACTTGCTTCCGGTGTGGCTTGTTGGGGCATCAGGCTGCCGGGTGTACTGCTGATCCGGTCGCTCCTGTGAACTTGTTCCGTGAGGAGGATTTCCCGCCGCTCCCTCTGGAGGAGGACTCCGGGGGTGAGGAGGTGAGCGTCCCGTTCGCTGCTGCAGCTTCCCCGGCGGCGCCTGCCGTTCCTCCGGTTGTTGCCGTCCCTCCTCCGGTTCTTGAGGTCCCGTCGGTTGGTCTGCCTGATCCTGTCGCTGTCCCAGCTGCTCCCGTGGGCCTTCCTGGAGCTCCCTGTGTGGCGTCGCTGTCTTCTCCCTCGTCTTCTGCTGCTGCGCCTGGCCCTGTGTCCGTGACTCGGGCGCGGATGTGCTTGGTGCTGGGGTGGCTGCGGAGCCTCCTGCTGTGTGTGGCCCGGTTCCCCCTGTGGTAGAGGCTGCTGCCGTCCTGGCGTCGGTTCCTCCGGCTCGTGGTACCCGTGTTTCTGGGTCACTTACCGGCTCGGACGATATCCGGCCGGTGCCCAAACGTTCCCGGCGTTCGTCTTCTTCCTGGGCCGACGTTGGTGACTTCAGTGACTGTGGGGCTTCGGGTGTTGACAGTGTGGATACGGATGCGTCGATGTCTCCGCGGTTCGTGGTGGCGGAGGTCCATGTGCCTGCCGGTGCTGGTGCCTGTGTCTCGGACGTGCCTTCGGTTCTCTCTCCGCCGGGGGACTCCACAGTGGGGGGTGGTGGCTTCCGCTGCCAGGGATGGTGTGGACGCTGGTGCTGGGCGTGGCCTGGTGGTGACGTTACGGAAGGATGCGCGCCGTCCGGGTTCCCTGCTGTCATCTGGTGGTGTGCCCGGGGCCGCGGGTACCCCTGTGGTGCGGGTGCGCGTTGGGGCCCTGGGGGACGTGTTGCCGGCGTCTGTGATGCCACCGGGTCACTGGTCGAAGATTGCCGGGTTGCTGCTGTCTGACGGACCGGAGTGCTTTCGTGGGGGGCAAGTTCCCTTCCTGTGGGGGCGAGTGGCGACTTCTCGCCTCATGAGTACTACCATCTGGGTCCCCAGTTTGCGGGCGTTTGTTGCCCCGGTTCCGGATGTTATGGCGTCCCCGGTGGATGGACGAGACCCTTGGCAATGGGTGCTCTGGGAGGCGTTCAATGTAAGATTCCCGCGGGCCAAGTTCCCGGGCAAGTATGTGCTCTGATTTCCTGTGTATTTGCTCTGACATGCTGTGTGCCCTTCTGGCTGTTTGTTTGCCCTGTTCTGTTATGTGCTTCTGCCTCTCCCTTTGTGCGTAGCTTTGCCGTGTGGCATATTAGTTTCTAGTGCTTGGCGTCACTCGTTTCGCGTTTTGGCTTAGCATTTCGCCTTTCCTGGCTTTGCGATTCACCCTTCACGGGTACGCCGGGGCGCATCCGATCCCACGATCGTCGTCGCCCCTAACTCAACAACAACAACAACCTTACCTAGGCCTATGACACTCGTACTATAATTATTAATGTGTTTAACAGGTAATGCCACAATAATGAAACAAGTATGTTGTAAGGAATATGTCGGCCTACTCCAAGGAAAAACAATTCTAGATCAAGCTATTACAAGTCTGGGGGTCAGATTCACGAAGCAGTTACGCAGGCACTTACGAACGTGTACATCTTTCCTCAATCTTTGACGACTTTGGTTACATTTATTAAACAGTTTACAAGCATGAAAACTTGCCAATCAACTGTTGTTATTGTTATAAACAGCCTCCTGGTGCTTCGGAGCTCATTAACTGTTTAATAATTGTAAACAAACCCGCCAAAGATTGAGAAAAGATGTACAGGTTCGTAAGTGCTTGCGTAACTGCTTCGTGAATCTGGCCACTAGTCCCTGGCCAGGCTTGTGGAGTATAACTCCCAGACCCAAACTACAGGAATATACTCTAGATATACCCCTTCGGAGACGAAAGCTGGAGTTATGAGCCTTGGGGTTCGACATGGGTAGGCATCAAAACACCTAATCTAGGGTTGAACCCAACGATAACCGGTACCCAAACGCTGGGTTACTGGGCAGAATGTTGGAATCCAGTGCTTCACAAGAGGTAGAACCACTGCTTCACAGGACTATGAACCACTGCGTCACAAGAGTCAGAACCACTGCTTCACAGGACTATGAACCACTGCTTCACAGGAGTCTGAACCACTGCGTCACAGGAGTCTGAACCACTGCTTCACAGGAGTATGAACCACTGCTTCACAGGACTATGAACCACTGCTTCACAGGAGTCTGAACCACTGCTTCACAGGAGTATGAACCACTGCTTCACAGGAGTCTGAACCACTGCGTCACAGGAGTCTGAACCACAGCTTCACAGGAGTCTGAACCACTGCTTCACAGGAGTATGAACCACTGCGTCACAGGAGTCAGAACCGCTGAAAGTAGGTTTAGGTTGTTTACAAGGCTGGGAATATCTGGGAGAAAGGAAGAAAGGACAGAAGAGGAAAAAGCTGCAAGCTTAAATTAAACAAATTTCAAAAAGCGAGGCATTAAGAGGCCGCCTGCATAAGTAACGGGGTCACTTGCGGTTACGCAAGGGAGTGACGCAAGTGCGCATGTGCCAGTGGCGTAAGAGGCAAGTGCGCATGTGCCAGTGGCGTAAGAGGCAAGTGCGCATGTGCCAGTGGCGTAAGAGGCAAGTGCGCATGTGCCAGTGGCGTAAGAGGCAAGTGCGCATGTGCCATAGGGAGTGACGTGGGGGTCCTCTGAGTTCCTGCAAGCTACAGGTAAGATAGCACAAACAGAACCAAACTGCTATCATACTGTGTGTATTTACAATGAGATTGGGTGTGGGGGGAGAGATGGGAAGCTACGAGAAAATAGTATACCAAACAATACTGTACTTGAGAATCTCTCACATACACACAAGACAACCTCTGAGTGTATATATATATATATATATATATATATATATATATATATATATATATATATATATATATATATATATATATATATATATATATATATGTCGTACCTAATAGCCAGAACGCACTTCTCAGCCAACTATGCATGGCCCAATTTGCCTAATAAGCCAAGTTTTCATGAATTAATGTTTTTTCGACTACTTAACCTACCTAACCTAACCTAACCTAACCTAACTTTTTCTGCTACCTAACCTAACCTAACCGATAGAGATAGGTTAGATTAGGTTAGGTAGGGTTGGTTAGGTTCGGTCATATATCTACGTTAATTTTAACTCCAATAAAAAAAAATTGACCTCATACATAATGAAATGGGTAGCTTTATCATTTCATAAGAAAAAAATTAGAAAAAATATATTAATTCAGGAAAACTTGGCTTATTAGGCAAATTGGGCCTTGCATTGTAGGCTGAGAAGTGCGTTCTGGCTATTAGGTACGACATATATATATATATATATATATATATATATATATATATATATATATATATATATATATATATATATATATATATATATATATTTAAGCACAACAAATCAAGCTGGAATATAAGAGGGGGAAAATAGGTACAATCCAGCAAATTTTGTTAATTTGTAAAAATAGGGGGAGGAGGCTAACTTCTTTTATATACGATTTTAATGGTTATAAGAGACAAGCAGTGATTTACCTGATAATTATTTACAGGTGAGGACAGGTTTTTACAAGCATTTACTCCAAACACTTTACGAAACCTGTACATCTTTCGTTAATATTGTTTACGTTCAACGTTTCTGAGGTACAAAATACTAAGAGGTTTGTTTATAAACATGATCATCTTAGCATGTGTAGTTTAGAAGTTTGGTAAATTGTTTAGTGAAAATAGAGTAAACAAAGTCTCCATGATCGAGTGAAGATGCAGAGGTTTCGTAAGGGTAAATACCTGACAAATACCTGTCCTGGCGTATATATTACCAGTGATGGTAACTTATATTGAGAAGATAATTAATAATAATGTCACTTGACTCAAAAAAAGAAAGAACTGGTATAGGTACAAAGATTATATCACAATACACACACACACACACACACACACACACACACACACACACACACACACACACACACACACACACACACCCACACACACACCCACACACACACACACACCCACACACACACACACACACCCACACACACACACCCACCAGTCCAACCCTTCGCGCGTCAGGTGAATGACCCTGAACCAGCAGCAGATCCGAGCTCGCTACCCAGAGCCCCTTAGAGGCGCAGAGCGAGTACTCACCAGTTCCTCATCATTGAGTGACGCCCTCGGTACAGCAGACGTCAGCCCAGCATTCCTCTTCGTCGCTGCCATCGTCTGCCCTCCGTCAAGGGAGGAGTGGAGTGAGAGAGAGAGAGGGGCAGGGAGGGAGAGAGAGATGAGAGACTTGAATTAGTTACATCGTTGTGGTGTGGGGGAGAGAGGGAGGGAGGGGGAGAGAGAAGGAAGATGGGAAACAGAGATAATGGAGAGAGTGTGTGAGAGAGAGAGAGAGAGAGAGAGAGAGAGAGAGAGAGAGAGAGAGAGAGAGAGAGAGAGAGAGAGAGAGAGAGAAAGAGAGAGATAAGAAGAGACAATGAAAGGGAGAAAACAAACTGACCAAGAACCAGATAAGAATAAATAAGAAGAGAAATATGACCATTATAATGGAGGTCATAACGAGAATGGTAGCAGTGATAGTAATGGTAGCAGTGATGGTAATGGTAGCAGTGATGGTAATGGTAGCAGTGATGGTAATGGTAGCAGTGATGGTAATGGTAGCAGTGATAGTAATGGTAGCAGTGATAGTAATGGTAGCAGTGATAGTAATGGTAGCAGTGATAGTAATGGTAGCAGTGATAGTAATGGTAGCAGTGATAGTAATGGTAGCAGTGATGGTAATGGTAGCAGTGATAGTAATGGTAGCAGTGATAGTAATGGTAGCAGTGATAGTAATGGTAGCAGTGATGGTAATGGTAGCAGTGATAGTAATGGTAGCAGTGATGGTAATGGTAGCAGTGATAGTAATGGTAGCAGTGATAGTAATGGTAGCAGTGATAGTAATGGTAGCAGTGATAGTAATGGTAGCAGTGATGGTAATGGTAGCAGTGATAGTAGTGGTAGCAGTGATAGTAATGGTAGCAGTGATAGTAATGGTAGCAGTGATAGTAATGGTAGCAGTGATGGTAATGGTAGCAGTGATAGTAATGGTAGCAGTGATGGTAATGGTAGCAGTGATAGTAATGGTAGCAGTGATGGTAATGGTAGCAGTGATAGTAATGGTAGCCGTGATGGTAATGGTAGCAGTGATAGTAATGGTAGCAGTGATAGTAATGGTAGCAGTGATGGTAATGGTAGCAGTGATAGTAATGGTAGCAGTGATAGTAATGGTAGCAGTGATAGTAATGGTAGCAGTGATAGTAATGGTAGCAGTGATGGTAATGGTAGCAGTGATAGTAATGGTAGCAGTGATAGTAATGGTAGCAGTGATAGTAATGGTAGCAGTGATGGTAATGGTAGCAGTGATAGTAATGGTAGCAGTGATAGTAATGGTAGCAGTGATAGTAATGGTAGCAGTGATAGTAATGGTAGCAGTGATGGTAATGGTAGCAGTGATAGTAATGGTAGCAGTGATGGTAATGGTAGCAGTGATAGTAATGGTAGCAGTGATGGTAATGGTAGCAGTGATAGTAATGGTAGCAGTGATAGTAATGGTAGCAGTGATAGTAATGGTAGCAGTGATGGTAATGGTAGCAGTGATAGTAATGGCAGGAGGTTCGTAACTAGGGAATAATTATTGTAAAAAAAAAATGCTAACTGATCACATGACCAACATAACTATTCAGGTATATTAACGGAAACGATTGGGCTTGCGAATTAATGCCATGCTTGGTGACAACAAAAACAGTTCTGGTGATCGAACGAGAGGTTTTTTACTAAGAAAAAAAACTATAAATAAACCAATAAACTAATTTTAAAAGATGTTTATAACTTTTATTTCTCGTCGGCCCAAAAGACGTTAATTTTCCAAATCTATTTCAAGGAGACAAATGATTTGCATATGTATAAGAAAAGGTATAATCAGTATACCCAATTCCTTGACGCACCGGTGCTGCCTGACGGACGATAACTGGTCCCGCGAGATTGGCCAATCACAAACATGGTTTCCATCCCAGGAAAGAAAAAAAACTTAGAGTCCAGTTGGAAGAATTTTCTTCAAACTCAACCGAGGGGAAGAAAAAAACCCGTGGACCCGACGTTCAAGAAACACAATGGATGCTCTCGGACGCAGGTTCGAATCCTCGTCACGGCCCTTGTGGATTTGTACACAATGGCAATACTGTCTTCTCTCTCAATGCTCAAGATGAACGAGGTTGCCCACTTCTAAGACATTTATTGCCGCTTGAAGCAAACAGACGGACGCAAAAAAATATATTTAAACCGAACAACATTCAGGTATTTTTCTGGGGGCGGAAGAATTCATTTAAAAAATGACGCATTGGGAGGTAATTAGATTGTAGTCTAAATCATTGCACTAGTAATTAGTGAAGTAATGGTCGTATTTACCATGGGGCGGGAGTAGGAAATGAGGGAAAAATGCACACGCCAATGTTCGAATCTCCCCCACGGCTCCCTACTGATGTTCTCACTGATACATGAGGGTAAAAACATGATACATGTATGTGATACACGAGTGATACAATTGTACATGGCGGAAGTAGGTGGTGAAAGTGACGGTGATATGAGGTAGTGACAGTGAAGAGAATATGAAGCAGTGAAAGTGACGGTGAAGTGAAGCAGTAATTATTTAAGTGAAGTCACGTAGTGAAAAATTAACATGTGAAGGAAACAATGTGAAAGTGAGTGAAAGTGAGACGAAAGAATGAGAAAACAAACATGAGGGAGTGAATGAGGATGAAAGTGAGAGAGAAAGTGAGGTGACGAACAAAAAAAAAAAAAACAGAAAAATTCGCAAATGTTTTACAATGAGTTACATAATACGATGATGATGATGATGATGACCTTCATCATACATTAATAGTGACGAGAATGATTAAGTGATGACAACACATGACAGATGAACATTCATTGTAGACTGTGATGAGATGATGAATATAGTGACGATTCTCAGTGAGTCACCAGTTCAATTTACATATTGGTGACTTGCTGGGCTCAGTATTGTGAGTGACGGTGCTGTTCACTATCTCACTTTACACCGTAGTGACTCACTTCAGACTCAAATGTTTCTCATAGTAAGTGTGCACAATACACCGTCACTGTTCACTGTACTGAGATCAGCATACACTATACCGAGTCTTAATCTCCACTACACTGTAAAATACATCAAGTCACTGTAACAATACAACAAGTCACTGTATAGAGCTGCCGGGGCATACAGCTGACCAGTCACTCAGTGTAGATTCAGGACACTGTACTCGTACCATACAGGTCAGCCAAAAGGTCAGTTTATGATAACCGTTTTGAGTTATATATTCCTGCAGAAAGGTCAGGTCATTGAGGTCAACCTCGTAAGATGCCATGCACAAAATAATTAGACGCCATGCAAGGTTAAAAAACCCCATAATATATATATATATATATATATATATATATATATATATATATATATATATATATATATATATATATATATATATATACTAACCCATACGGCATGCACAGACGAAAAACAGCACTACAGTGAACAAGCATTAACTACCCAATCACCTTCTCACAAGGAAATGGGATCGGGGGGGGGGGCAGGGGGTGTTCTGGGAGGGTAGTGGAAAGATGGGAAGTTAAATATTACTTCCCATCCGGAACAGAGATGGGAAAGAAGGGGAGGAGGGGGCTAGAACAATGCCATTAATGGTAAGGGAAACTGCTTTAAATTGCCAAGGTGGAGTTCAACATAAGTGGGGGGAGAATGGGGGAAAATGGGGGAAAATGGGAGAAGTTTGTAAAAAACGAACCACAATATGTATTATCATGTTTGTAAACAAAGGGGATGAACTCATAGCATATTGGTAAACACAGACCATAGTGTCTTCCAACCCACATTTCACATCTCAAATGTGAAGCTCTTCTTCACATGTTAGAAAACAAATTGCAAGATTCCATTCAGACAGCATCTTCAATGATACCCAATTCATTCACTCGGCATGATGCACTTAAGAGGAACAAGAGTCGAAGTTGGGCACCAAAATACCACAGGAGTATCTTGGAGCAGGTAAACATTACTCAGAATATGATGAAAGAGGAGCATCATCTTCATGCTGTAACGAGAACGATTGTGCATAGTCCTTATAATGTTGGGGGTGAGTGCCGGTACTCTGAGGGATGGGGGGTGGGGGTGATGGGGCGCAGCATGCAGGGGGGGGGGGGTGTTGGCATGGCTCCACAGAGCTGCTTGATTACAACCATGTGCACTCGACTGTAACTACCAATTAACGACGAATTACACTTCGCTAACCGGTCGTGAGTCTCACCTAACGAGGTACTCACTACTGAAACTAAAGGTGCTTCACACCCCCTCACATCACACGTTACCGACTATAATTATCTTAATCTAAAGCCAAGTAGGACCTTAGAGATACTAAAAAAGTACACTTACAAATATTAGTGCGAACACTGAACGGATTCGGTTGACAGACGACTAAGATCTACTACACAGACTAATCCGGAGAAATATTTCTCGTGAGAGGAAGAGCGAGACACTTAACGAGGCATCTAAACACTTAGACACTAACTAAACTACACTATCAGACAAAGGGGGGGGGGGAAGAGGTCAAGAGGTCAACCTGTGATTCGTAATATGACGTCACGAGACGTAATTCCCTCATGGAATTGGGCAGGTTAATTGGGGTCAATATTTACTATCGAAATGATATAAATACATAATATATCAATATATTATATATATATAATATATCTGATATATATAATATATCAGCAATGTAAACTGGGAAAAAGTAGATTGAAAATTTACGAGAGAAAAAAAGGAAAATGGTATGTTCTTGTTACCAGCAATTTACAAAAAAGTTAGTGAAAAATGACGAATATATGAAATAATTATAGTGATGAATTTTAAATGTGCTAATTTCAGAATAGCAAGTGCTGAAATTGTAATCGCCTTTAATGATTTCAGAATAAAATCTTAAAAATTTGATTTCACCCGATTCAAATGTTAAACAAATTGCAAACGTGTTTTTACATTAAATTAGATTTAACGTGAAATTTTAATAAACGTTACGAAACGTTTAATAACGTTAAAACGAAAATACGAAACGAATATATTCGTTAAAAAAATACGTTACGAAACGAAAATAACGTTAAATTTAACGTGATATTCGGTCGGAAACTCTGGTCTGTAAGGGTTCCTTAGGCCCCAAGCACCAACCAAACGCAGAGAATTGTCTTGAAATGACTAATAAAAGTTGTCTTGGAGCAATGATTCGCCAAGATTATGGTTGACCAAGCAAACGGTGAATAAGGGAAAATGAACAAGACAAAGACAAATGCCAACAAGACATGAAACTAAACAGAGAGACACATATTCATCATGGGGTTTGGGGGGCACTAGTCTCGCCAGCTATGTTTTGCTGTGGGCACTAGTCTTGCCAGGTCTGTTTTGCTGTGGGCACTAGTCTTGCCAGGTCTGTTTTGTTGGGGACACTAGTCTCGCCGGGTCTGTTTTGTTGTGGGTACTAGTCTCGCCGGGTCTGTTTTGCTGTGGGCACTAGTCTCGCCAGGTCTGTTTTGATGTGGGCACTAGTCTTGCCAGGTCTGTTTTGTTGGGGACACTAGTCTCGCCGGGTCTGTTTTATTGGCGGCACTAGTCTCGCCAGGTCTGTTTTGTTGGGGGCACTAGTATCGCCGGGTCTGTTTTATTGGCGGCACTAGTCTCGCCAGGTCTGTTTTGTTGTGGGTACTAGTCTCGCCAGGTCTGTTTTGTTGTGGGTACTAGTCTCGCCAGGTTTATTGCATTAGGAAGGCCCATGATGCCGCCAGCATCCTCCCAGCTACCAGTGGCAGACCCAGATGAGAGAGATGGTGAGAAAATATGTCCAGATGAAGATAAACTGAAAATACTGAGTAATGAAAGAATTCAAGAGTCAATATGACATTAGTAGCTATTGAAGTATGCAGGACGAAATTATTTACCAATAAGGTTAGTGAAGACGTAGAGATGAGTGATTATGGCATCAGTTGAGTGTGATTTCAGGAGTGGGTTACAGACCTATGATACATAGGGCAACTTTGAATTTTGCCATCATCCGGATACGAGATGATATAAGCAAATATACTATGTAGCCTTCCGCGTCGCTTAATGTGGATACTAAACTGATGATTTCTGGACGACGTGCACGGATACATACACAACGGCAGTAATTATGAGCTACAGAATAACTTAATTGTGGCTTTCTAACCGATATCAGCTGATAAATAACAGGTGATGAGTAGAATCTCACGAGGAACAGTGGAAGATTAACTCTGGTGAGGATTCCCCCTGCTTAGTGGGGGGGAAGGGGGAGGTTGGAGGGGAAAGGGAGGAAGGTAGAGGTAGAGAGAAAGGAGGAGAGGTGAGAAGAAAAGAGAAGTGAGCGCCCTCTCGTGGGCGAGTAGGTCACGATGGCACCAGTGCCACAACTCCAAACTAGTACCCATACCGAAAACTGCAAGATATATTGAATACCTGTCAAAGGGCTCTTATGAAGAGTGGAAATACACCCTGTATCAACCTATACCATGGGGGGCTATATGAAAGATGACATCATACTTCGAAACTGAGAAGTCAGAGGTTTTGAGGCACCACTAAAAGTCCTGGAGGAGATGGCAAAGGGAAGGTATAGTCGGCGATGAGTCACAATAACGTGGTTAAAGTATGTTGACCAGACCACACACTAGAATGTGAAGGGACGACGACGTTTCGGTCCGTCCTGGACCATTCTCAAGTCGATTGGGAATGGTCAAGTCACAATCGACTTGAGAATGGTCCAGGACGGACCGAAACGTCGTCGTCCCTTCACATTCTAGTGTGTGGTCTGGTCATCAAGGTATAGTCCCTCGTCTCAGTCAAGTTTCCCTTCCCTTGCTCCGTCAAGACCGTATTATCCCCCTCCCACCTTGACCCCCACGTCAAGGCGAGACTAGTCCCCATGCCCCACTGGTCTGTTGGGCGACTCATACTTACAATAAACTGGACACAGAGGAGTGGAGGAATGAGGGAGACGCACCATAACACGTGATAATCGAGAAAACACACGGACGATGAGGGCATGTGGTAGGTGGACACGTACATGGCAGAGAAGAGGATAATAATTGGTAAAAAAATGATTAATTACATCTTCTGCTTTAGGGGGAAGGGAGAGGGGAGGGGGGGAGAGTTCTCAGTAAACTCACAGAAGGTATACACGAATTATCAAAGGGACAAGCATGTCTATATTATCACTGTGCATTCTAGGATTACATATGTAGATATGTAATTACATACATATGTAATTAGTGCTATTAATATTAGTAATATTACTTAATCATTTATAGTATTAGGATAATTGATTTACTGCTACTTATATGAGTTAAGAGAGAGTTCAATAAATATTTAAGAGGGGGAACAGGAAATTGATATTTCCTGTTTAATTATTTACTGATATTTTCTTTAAAAAAAGAGTTTAATCCTTATTGCATTATTGGGCACACGATAATATAAATATTATCTGTCTCGTGATACGAAGTGATCTGTGTTGTCAGAACTAAGACTGTCAGCCGGGCTTACAAAATCAGAATAAAAGTACGTCAGAATTGGAACAATATCAGACTAAAGAGGTATCAGATTTACAGAGGTCAGAGCAGTGGAATAAGACTGTCAGGAGAATAAGAACGCATGTGTTAGTTTAGAGGGGTAGAGGATCACACCAGAGGAACCACTTCGTCAGACTGCAGGAGGATTAGACTGGTATAGTGTCCAGTCCAGGACACTGGTATAGTGTCCAGGCCAGGAGACTGGTATAGTGTCCAGTCCAGGACACTGGTATAGTGTCCAGTCCAGGAGACTGGTATAGAGTCCAGTCTAGGACACTGGTATAGTGTCCAGTCCAGGAGACTGGTATAGAGTCCAGTCTAGGACACTGGTATAGTGTCCAGGCCAGGAGACTGGTATAGTGTCCAGTCCAGGAGACTGGTATAGTGTCCAGTCCAGGAGACTGGTATAGTGTCCAGTCCAGGAGACTGGTATAGTGTCCAGTGGGAGACAGGAGAGAGTGACGTGAATGGACTCCCAGTAAGGGAAGGAGGTCAGGTGTCAGGTTTGGTCACGTATTAAGGTTAGAGGGTCAGAGACGGAAGATTATGGGAAGAAAAAGTTCACACGTCGTACACCAGCGTACGTATGAAAGGTCATACATCATACACCAGCGTACGTATGAAAGGTCATACATCATACACCAGCGTACGTATGAAAGGTCATACGCCATACACCAGCGTACGTATGAAAGGTCATACATCATACACCAGCGTACGAATGAAAGGTCATACATCATACACCAGCGTACGTATGAAAGGTCATACGCCGTACACCAGCGTACGTATGAAAGGTCATACATCATACACCAGCGTACGTATGAAAGGTCATACGCCGTACACCAGCGTACGTATGAAAGGTCATACGCCGTACACCAGCATACGTATGAAAGGTCATACGCCGTACACCAGCGTACGTATGAAAGGTCATACATCATACACCAGCGTACGTATGAAAGGTCATACGCCGTACACCAGCGTACGTATGAAAGGTCATACGCCGTACACCAGCGTACGTATGAAAGGTCATACATCATACACCAGCATACGTATGAAAGGTCATACGCCGTACACCAGCGTACGTATGAAAGGTCATACGTCGTACACTAGCGTACGTATGAAAGGTCATACGTCATACACTAGCGTACGTATGAAAGGTCATACGTCATACACTAGCGTACGTATGAAAGGTCATACGCCATACACCAGCGTACGTATGAAAGGTCATACGCCGTACACCAGCGTACGTATGAAAGATCATACGCCATACACCAACGTACGTATGTAAAGGCCATATACGCCGTACGCCAGACCGGCTGCCAATCTTAAAACACCCACAGACCACTCCGAGGGGGGGTATAATCAAAAGCAGAAGCAACAACTAACAGCTTGAGGGGTAGTTGGAGTAGTAGGGGGGGGGAGGGAATAACCAAATCATAACCACACACAAAAAGAAGCATTAATGACCAATTAATTTATCCGACTAGCCGCAAGGCTAGCGTAATTCCCTTATAACTACCCAGCGTAGTAAACAAAACAGCATCAGCTTTCTGCCCCCAAAAAACAACATATTAACAAAAATCTACAATAGCTTTTAATTTTTAACTAATAAGCTTACAACCCTTAAGATTTACAGCAAAACATATGCTTAAATAAATGATATAATAGTCAGCCTCCACTATGATAAAACAGTGCAGAAGAACTCCTTGAAATGAAAGTGCTAAGACCAATAGAAAATTTGAGCAATACTTCTTGAATGACACATCTAAGATATGAATACTTTCTTGAACATTTATAATGTTAAAACACCTGCAAATTAAACCACAAATCTTTAGCGTTTTGACTGCATGCTTAATTGCTACATAAACACCTGTTCTCACTATATATATATATATATATATATATATATATATATATATATATATATATATATATATATATATATATATATATATATATATATATACATATATATATATATACATATATATATATATATATATATATATATATATATATATATATATATATATATATGCATATATATATATATATATATATATATATATATATATATATATATATATACATATATATATATATATATATATATATATATATATATATATATATATATATATATATATATATATATATATATATATATATATATATATATGACTTTATTAAATCATTTTACATAGTAAGACCTGACTCTAACATGCTGAAGGAAAGTCTTGAAAATCTGTTCTGCTATATTAGCTGCTTATGTGAAAGACAAATAGAGATAACACTCTGATTATGGACCCACGAGTAAAACTGCATTAAGGGATAAAAATACGGTATAAGACAAAACAAAACAAGATCAAAACACACACACACAAACAGAAGAGCAAGCGAATAATACCTTAAGCACCTGCAGCATGAAACACACAAGAAAAAACACACACGTTAATTAACATACATAAATGTAAATATGATGAACACATGTGTAATAGACAGAAGGAAGTATAATTAACACACGTATTTGTAAATATCATTGACAACTAGTTTACAGACTCCTAATTGCACAACTTCACGCCTCTCCTAGTATCTACGGGCTCACCATAGCCCGTGCTACTTGGAATTGTTTGTTTCAAGTAGCGAATCTTTAACCACAATAACAGCCTCTCCTAAATCGATAAGTAACATATATATAAGTAATTAACTGCTTTTTCCTGGTGTAAAATACACTCTCCAATCGACAGCTTACCCACGTGACATTAATGTTTATCCCTGCCACCGGTTAAGAGAATTGGTATAAAATTATTGGTAATTATTAATTATATCTTCTGCTTTTGGGGGAGGGAGAGGGAGGGGGGTGCTTCAGTAAACTCACAGAGGGTAGTATTATGAGGGGGGTTATGAAGTATACCTCGCTCACTACACCAGGATATACATGGGTAAACCAACAGTGCTGCAAACCATAGTTATAGTACTTTAAACTTCACCGTATGATACAAGTCCAGTTACTTTAGTACTTAAATCCTAACTGTAATTAAAACGTATAAAAGTAAATAATATTATCCCAAATGCCTGAACAAAAGAAATTTGTGAATTTCTTATTAAAAGTGGGAAATATGGCACGAATATATAACCAGGACAGAATAAGTCAAACATGGGTGGCAAACACCCTAGACTTATGCTCATGGATTTATTTTTATTTTCCTAAATTTTGTTATCCCTCGAGCCGTACACTATGTAAGCAGGAACTAGCTCATGACCTCACACACTACAATATTAAATATCCAGTCATTAGACACTTCAGGCTTGCCGACAAGGAGTTACTTAGCGCTTTGCAATTACTTTATTAACTCAAAAGGTATTGATAATATCCTCATATTGCTCCCAAAGTTTCCCCGGAGTAAGCTATTGATCACATGGCCCCTGTGTGACTAGCCATTCCTGCAAGATGGGGACATTTTGCATCACCCTGTAGCTTGTCCTTAACACACTATGTAACCCTTCTCAGGGTCTAGGTACAGCTACATAGATACAGCTGTACCTAAATATAACCAATTATTTAAATTTCTTGATTTAGCTTTTAATTGGTTTTATAACGAGAATAATAATGATAATAATTATTATTTTAACCTAATTATATTATCAATGCGTCGACCTCCATATATATATATATATATATATATATATATATATATATATATATATATATATATATATATATATATATATATATATATATATATATATCGCTGCAATCCTTGTGCCCTACAAGCTGGGAATATCTGCATTCTCTGTTGCAGGTATTCACAGTTTGGTAAGTTATGTCAAGATACGCATAAAGGTGTGAATTAATTAGCACTATAAGACAAAGGGGTCCAGTCATAATTACCTCCATACCTAACTAGAGACCCTTAGACACGTAAACATGACAATCGTCAAGTGTGCGACAGGTGTGTACCGAGTTGCACATATATACACACACCTGACAATCCCCAGGTGTCCCGCTGTCAAACAGGGGGACAAATCAATCAAATTAACTTAATGCGATCAACTTGTAAATTATCACAGCTTTCTTAAATAAAATTGATTCAACTGTGCATGTTAATTCGGTTATATTAACTATAAATATATTAAATATAATATGAATTAATACAATTACAAATATGAAGACACCTTTGTGAGAGTTAACTGGCAAACCCCCAAAGGTATCAAGCTTTAATATGGTTATTAAACTAAATGATCAAAAGCTGAAAATAGACTATTGATGAATATATTAAGAAACGTTCTACCTTGTTCAAAGTGATTTTAAATATATTTTGTAATGATATATATATATAACACACTCAGGAACTGACCCCCCAATGTGTGTGTGTGTTTAATATTTTCACTATCACAGGATGGGTATGGGGTTCACTACACCCTCCCAGAATGGGTATGGGATCCATTGCCACTCACAGGATGGGTATGGGATCCACTACCCCCTCACAGGATGGGTATGGGATCCATTGCCACTCACAGGATGGGTATGAGATTCACTACCCCTCACAGGATGGGTATGGGATCCATTGCCACTCACAGGATGGGTATAAGATCCACTCCCACTCACAGGATGGGTATGGGATCCACTACCCCCTCATAGGATGGGTGTGGGATCCCTTACCCCTCACAGGATGGGTATGAGATTCACTACCCCTCACAGGATGGGTATGGGATCCATTGCCACTCACAGGATGGGTATAAGATCCACTCCCACTCACAGGATGGGTATGAGATCCACTACTCCCTCACATGATGGCGTATGGGATCCCCTACCCCTCACATAATTGGGTATGGGATCCACGGCTACTCATGAGTGTATCCATAGTGAATAATAAATTACCCAAAAACATTAGTTTTAATTAGAACATTTCAACTATAGTTTATTTCAGCCACAGTTTGAACCAATAAATTATTTCAGTACAGATATTAGGACTAATAAATACATTATACTATTTATTTAAAAAAATCCCCTTTACGATTGAATAAATCTAGTAAGGAATTTCAACATAAATCAAAGAAAAGGAATCCACCTTATCATGAAAGTTAGCCCGCCACCCCGCTAAATCTATAATTATAAGTTAACAGCCTCTAACTCAATCCCTGCACTGTAGTTTATCCATGGGGCACTGTGATATATCCATGGGCACTGTGGTATATCCATGGGCACTGTGGTATATCCATGGGGCACTGGTATATCCATGGGCACTGTGGTATATCCATGGTGCACTGTGGTATATCCATGGGGCACTGTGGTATATCCATGGTGCACTGTGGTATATTCATGGGGCACTGTGGTATATCCATGGGGCACTGTGGTATATCCATGGGCACTGTGAAGCGTGGACAAGTGGATAGAGCTGTGGGTAGGTAAGATAGAGTTCAACGGCAGCACTAGTGGTGGCCACTATGATAGGTAACCCTGCAGGCTAAGGAGTGGGAGGAGAGGTAGTAAGCCATTACGGAACGGGGAGTGGGGAGTGGGGGAGAGATAATGGACACTCACCAGCTCCGAGACGAGAGGTATAGACTTCCTCCTGGGTCGAATGTCTGGCATACTGTCGATATTGCTGTAGAACGGGTTGTCTCCCGGCCTGAAGGAGAAATCAAGAGAAACAAACAAACATTAGATCTCAAAATACTCGCGGGTTCACCCAGGCTCGCAAAGCCATAACAATTTTTTTTCCTTCTAAGACTCTAGAAAACCGAGATATATAATCTTATAACTGCTGACGAAACAAAACATGCCTAAAATAACTATTTTTTTTAATATATATGTTGCTGAAATATACAGAATGTTGGTTTTTTGTTCAAAATCAACCGATTAATCTTTTGACAAAAAAATTCAGCAGTTTTGAACTGACTATAAAACAATTGAAGCTGACGAAACCATTAGGTAACCGTGCATGTTATTGGTGAGCTGCCTCCACAGTTGCTCCTCTTGTCTTAAAGAGTGTTGCGGGCATTATAGAGGACAAGGGTACAATACAGCACTAGTAAATCACAGGATACACAAGCGTTTTATCAATACATACTATTTAACTGTTAAAAAAAAAATAAACAAATATTATTGACACATAAAAAAAAACAATATTGTTTAACCATCTTACTATACACACACACCACACTACAGGAAACAAACAGCTTGATATTTAATGACATCTCCGGTTGTGTGAGTTTTCCACACACCAAGAGCCTTTTTGCTGCGCTTTCAACAATCACTCGAGCAATCGCTCGCTGTAAGCGGCCTGTATTGAGAGTATGGCGGACCCCAGGTCATTGCTCAAAGTAGCAGGAAGCTTGGTGTGTAGTGAACTCACACGATAGGGAGATCCCCCACAACACACACAACCTAACTACAACGTCGTTGGGTTGTTAAAAACCCCCGCTGTAGTTACGTTGTTTGTTTACTGGGACGTCTGGGTGTGTGTGTGTGTGTGTGGCCGTAGCGACACTGGGGGGAAGGGGGGGTGAAGAACTCTCTGCTATGTCTACTGGGATTCGAGCATCAGTTCGTGCCAAAGTAACTGTCTCATATGTCTTTGTTTTGGCAGACATGATGATGGACGAGCCGCAAGCTTCTCTCTCTCTCTCTCTCTCTCTCTCTCTCTCTCTCTCTCTCTCTCTCTCTCTCTCTCTCTCTCTCTCTCTCGCTATATCTGGGTGGCGTTCAGCCTCTCCCGTTCACCTATGTTGACTCAATGTGGAGGAACTGTGAGGCGAGGCTTCCTCATTGGCGTCCTCTGCTGCCGATGTTGCTGACCTCCTCGATGAGTGACCTTGCCCTCCTGGCTACCGTAGTGACCTCACACACCACAAAGGTCACACCTCCAAGATAAACTCCAGATTAAGCACCCTCTGGTGTATGGCCAGCTGGACGAATCAGCACTAGATAAGCATCCAGGAGACCTAAACAACAGTGTACCTAACGACCATCACGCTAAAGTTAGGTCTCATGGAGCGACTACTTGGACCGAAGGATGAGGAGGTAGCACCTCATCGTAAGAAGCGATTTCCATGAGGTGATCCCTCACAAACCAACCCGTCCTCTTAAAAATAGCGTCACTTTTGGCTCGTATGCGCGCTATTGCCAAATTTGGACGTAATTTGAAATGAAATCGACTCACAAAAGTGACGTACTGTCCCGTTTTCTGAGTCGTCTGGCTTACTCGGTAAGGTTAGAAGAGGAAACTTTCAATTAACGTTTTTCATAACGTTTTGAAACTTTATGAGAATTTCCTGCCCACCTAACCTATCAGAGGACCCTTAACTTACTGTTGCTGAAAAAAAAAATCCCAAATTTATTTTAATTTTTTTTTTAATTTTTAAATTACGTCCACTTTCGGCCATACGGGCAAACGGCCAAAAGCGACGTTATTTTTAAGAGGACAGGTTGTCGATGTTGGAAAGAACATGGGGGCAACGCTTGACCCCACACTCTCACAGATTCTAAACTTTGCTTCTCTTACACGAGCCTTATAGTATTATAAACGTCACCGTATTTCCGCAATTATCTCAAATGACCTTCAAATAGGTGCCCTGGCCCAAAACACTCTCCCTCAACACGGCTGACCTGTCCTCCACAATTAGCCCTTAATTGGGTGACCTGACCAACAGCCCTTGTCATCAACTAGCTGACCTGCCTTCCAACACTCGAACGAACCAACTTGGCCTTCAAAGTTCTCCCTAAGCTAATCTGACATCATGCACTCTGAGGTAATATGGCACTATGCACTCTAAGCAAACTAATATGTCATCCTTCACTCTGTCTAAACTCACCTCCAGTAATCACTCTTAAGTAAATGATCTACACACTTCCACTTACTCCTGAACCACTCGTTAAATATATATATACACTTACCCAGCATCTAGAGTCCTAGTGTTGCACCCTATATGCAAACTCATGTCTTACAAAGTACACTGACGACCTTTAACTTAAGAGTTTAATCACTACACACACACACACATATAGACACACACCCACACACACACATATAGACACACACCCACACACATATAGACACACACCCACACACACACACAGCTAACTATCATCTCGCGATCAATCACCAGACGTAACCTAGAGTCCTAGATATATATATATATATATATATATATATATATATATATATATATATATATATATATATATATATATATATATATATATATATATATACCGTACAAACAACTCCCATCAAGATAACCAGCAGGAATATCCTAAATGTTATATACGATTGCATAATTATGAGACATAACCACAAACGATAACAAGTCAAACCGGTAAAATCATAACAGATGGTTGTATAGAAATGTATTTATTGAAAATCTTTGAGACTATTCTAGTTTACATTTATCCCTCGTTAATGATAGCAAACTCTTGAAGAGATTCATTTTCAATTCTGAATTCAAGTTAGGTCTGTACGATTTAATATTTGATCACTCGGGTTTCGAAGCTTATTGAATGGAAGTATTTACACAGTATCGAAAAAATGGTTTCAGTACGATATTGTCAAGGGATTATGACCATCAGATGAGTTTCTCATAATCGGTATTGTGAAGGACACACACACACACACACACACACACACACACACACACACACACACACACACACACACACACACACACACTTCCCAGCACAAAGAGTTCTGGGAAGACGGGACACCACGAGCGTAGCTCTCATCCTGTAACTACACTTAGGTAATTACACACACACACACACACACACACACACACACACACACACACACACACACACACACACACATTTAAACCTAGATAAATATGCATTCAAGGTACGGAACACAACCTACGTGAGACCGGTAATAGAGTATGCAACCTCGACGAGAAGCCGAAACTTAAAAACGCCCAAAACAAAACTTGAAAATGTCAAACGATTCCTAAGAAGCTCGTCCCGGAGCGCAAAAATGGGAACTTTTCAGAACGTGCATTGATAGAACGAGAGGGCACGAATAGACGATAGAACAGAAGGACATGAATAGGCAATAGAACAAGAGGACATGAATAGACGATAGAACAAGTCGGGCATGAACAGATAAGAGAACGAAAGGGTAGATATGGACGCTAACAAGCCATTTAGCCACAGAGATATCAAAATATCGTGGCTATATATGAACCAAGGAATAACACAATGACTTAAGAATCAAGATGAATCCAACTCCATCAACATGATCCATAAACCGAAATCACAGGAATATTATAGAGTGGGAATCACTGCATCAGACAAAACACAGCAAATGCAAACAATCACAGGAGCTGAAGCCCAACCTGCATCGAGGATTTGGTGTTTACACTCGCTCGTAGACGAGTAAAGGCTACCAAAAACAAATTACGAGTCAGAATCACATGAATAAATCCCTTGCTACGCCCAGAACGGATCAACAGATTTCAATTCGACTTCTCAGAACGTGAAACCCTATTTATCAAATGTTAACATTATGGGAAACAGGTAAACATGAATTGGACATGAAAGACTGCCAAATTGTTCCGTCTTAAGGGATATTTGGAAGAGTAACAGAAATGAGAAAGACTAATTTGCCTCCTAGACGTAATTATTAACTCGTACTTAACACTTACTTAAGACGTACTTAACACTTTCATGAGGAAAAGAATATTGATTAATAATCTTCCTATTTTAAGACCAAATTGGCAACTATTCAGACTCTAATCTTGCAACCACAGAGCTTAACTACCTTGTTGTCTCCCTTGTTACAGCTTGTAATTGAGTAGTTATGACGTGCTCGAAGGTTACCACAACTGGTTACATTGCTTGTTATAACTTTGTTATATTGATTGTCACAACTTGAAAGAAGGTGTTTCAACTTGATCGAACGTTGTTGAAACATCGTAGTTTAGATTTTATGTCTGGCGGGCAGAGAACTAACGGACAAGATATATAAGAGAAATTTATTTCTCTTTCTTAGAAGAGAAATAACAGACCATGAGAGAAATAAACAAGTTTTAAAACGGTATGAGAAATAAGGTCTGCAGACCATTTTTTTTTTTAACACGGGCGATGGAAACTATATATAGGACTTGAGGTTCTAGGTTATATTCTCATGAGGTTAGAGGTCAAATGGAGGATTACAGACAATAGGACAACATAAAGATCTGTACCAATAAGAAATGTAACATTAATATTCCTCCCATTATTAATGGGGAAGTGTAGCACGCGCTGCATATATATATATCTCTAAGGAAATCTACCTATCCATGACGCAATTTAAAGATGATTTAAAACCATACTTTGCCATATTGCAAAGATGCAAAGAAGATTGCAGAAGACAACATCAAGGCACAAGGGTTGTGGAACCCGATCGACATGTTAGAAGATCCAATGCTAGAAAGATTATTACCGTGATGAGACGTCTCACTCCCTCCCACAGCTGGAGGCCCAAAGAGCTTTTGCAACAACTCCATGGAAACCAAGCCCCCAATTTCAAAAAGACCTTTGAACACATGTACACAAGTACCTTGTGGAGACGAGGAGTCACAGTAACGTGGCTGAAGTATGTTGACCAGACCACACATTAGAAGGCGAAGGGACGACGACGCTTCGGTCCGTCCTGGACCATTCTCAAGTCGATTGTCAAAACGACGTCGTCCCTTCACCTTCTAGTATGTGGCCTGGGCAACAAGTACCTTATGGACTGGTTCATGTACACAAGCATCTGAGTGTTATATGTGACCGCTACACGGTATTCATGTATAGATGTCCAGATATTTTGTAATACATATGAGGTGCTGAATCATACTTTCCCCTGCAGGAGAAAGCCAGCTTAACTACCACTCACCACCTCAGCGTGGCAGCAACGATTCACAATTCACACCATAGTTCCACTTTCTAAACTATTCCTTAATATGAACTAGTCCATCTTCTTCCCCTCATCTTTCAAAAAAAAAAAAGAAAATAATAACCCTCCCTCCTCCTCTACTTCACAACCTTTCCCTTCTCTCTCTCTCTCTCTCTCTCTCTCTCTCTCTCTCTCTCTCTCTCTCTCTCTCTCTCTCTCTCTCTCTCTCTTCCCCGTCCCTCACCCTCCTCCCCCCCTTCACCCATCACATCCTGACCCCCCTCCCAGCGCCCCAACACCAAGGGGATGGCACCCCTGAAGAAGGATGATATAGAGTTTGCCAAATTACTTTCAAGATGGGATTCCAGCCGTCTGCTTGCTATGTGTCAGAGAGAGAGAGAGAGAGAGAGAGAGAGAGAGAGAGAGAGAGAGAGAGAGAGAGAGAGAGAGAGAGAGAGAGAGAGAGAGAGAGAGAGAGAGAGAGAGAGTTATCAAGGGGAAAGCGCCAAGTCATTACGACTATATAGCACTTGGAAGGGGTCAGGATAAGGATTTGGGATGGGACGGGGGGAAAGGAATGGTGCCCTAACCACTTGTGGACGGTCGGGGGATTGAACGCCGACGTGCATGAATCGAGACCGTCGCTCTACCGTCCAGCCTAAGTGGTTGGGCAGAGAGAGAGAGAGAGAGAGAGAGAGAGTGTTAATGTATGTGTTGTGTGTGTAAACTCACCTAGTTGTGCTTGCTGGGTGTTGAGCTTTGGCTGTTTGGTCCCGCCTCTCAACTGTGTGTGTGTGTGTTAAGTGTGTGTCTGCGTGCGCGCGTGCATGTATCTTCATGTGCCCACATTGCACAATTTTCTCACAAACATCCACACACACACACACACACACACACACACACACACACACACACACACACACACACACACACACACACACACACACAACTGACCTCCCACGAATGTCTGCACGCTCTCCACCAAGAGTGGAGATATATATATATATCGATATATATATATATATATATATATATATATATATATATATATATATATATATATATATATATATATATATGTCGTACCTAGAAGCCAGAACGCACTTTTTGGCCTACTATGCAAGGCCTGATTTGCCTAATAAGCCAAGTTTTCCCTAATTATTATATTTTTTGTAATTTTTTTCTTATGAAATGATAAAGCTACCCGTTTCATTATGTATGAGGTCAATTTTTTTTTATTGGAGTTAAAATTACCGTAGATATATGACCGAACCTAACCAACCCTACCTAACCTAACCTAACCTATCTTTATAGGTTAGGTTAGGTTAGGTAGCCAAAAAAGTTAGGTTAGGTTAGGTTAGGTAGGTTAGGTAGTCGAAAAACAATTAATTCATGAAAACTTGGCTTATTAGGCAAATCGGGCCTTGCACAGTAGGCTGAGAAGTGCGTTCTGGCTACTAGGTACGACATATATATATATATATATATATATATATATATATATATATATATATGTAACCCTGACCACGGTACGGCCCCGTTCCTTGCCGGCACGGCACTTCCCATCTCCTGCTCGTCCCCGTTCCGTTCCCACCTCCCATTTCGTTCCGTTCTTCCCATCTCCTGCTCCAATCTCTCTCTTTCTCCTCCTCTTCCTTCTCCTCGTCTTCCTATAACAGCAACATACCCAGGAGTCATACCAACTAACGAGGAATCATATCAACGCAATGACAACATCCACAACCTGTGTGCTTACTGCGTTACTGGACGATATCAACGCGAATGCTGGACGATATCACTAAATCCTGATCCCCAGGGGACATAGATATCGCGGCGGGAGTTCACTTCATCCTGTGAGATCACAGAGATTCAAATTTAAATTTCTGAACTAACCATGGCGCTTAATACGAGGATAACGTTTCATTATACGAGCTACATACGAGGCTCCTACATAGATGAAACGCCCCCATGATACGAGATCGTAGATAACGTGGTCGTAAGTCGTATCTTGTGATCGAGAATATTCTGAGAGAGTTCCATATTTTCTCCAGTCGGTCTGTGGCCTCTGCAAACTTTGTCTTATAAACTAGTCTTATCTCCTTTTGGGAGATAAGACTAGTTTATAAGACAGTCTGAAATCAACAGTCTGTTTTGGAGGGTAAAGATGAACTGTTTTCGTTTTGTTAGACTGAGATAATTATTTTGGCTTTTCAGCGAAATTTAAATTAGTTAAAATGTGGGATCCAATATTTTATGTTGGGTTATGTTAATCCTCTTCATTATTTTCTTTATTATTCCTCTCTCTCTCTTTCTCATTATCATTCATTTTTTCTGTTCCTCTTCCGCTTCACCCTATCTACTTTTCTCCCTCTCTTTGCCTGTCCGTGTGTCTTTTTCCCTTTTTTTTAACTCACCCCCTTTCCTTTCATATTAATTTTACATGATTCTTAATTAATTTCGCTTCCCTTCCCTCTCCCTCCACCTCTCCCAGCACCTCTCCCTTGCTCATGTTGCCTCTCCAGCATTCCCCTCTCCACCCTATCCACTCTCCTACATCCCTCTCCCTCACCTCTCTCCTCTCCTACACCTGCGTCCCTCCCTCAGCCTCTCCAGCATCTACCTCTCCCTTTCTACGACTCCTACTCCCCTCCCTCCCTTTCCCTCTTCACCTCCACTTCCCCCTCTGCACATTGCAAGGAACACCTCATTAGTATGTATGACCTCAGCTTGCAATACACCGTCTTACCCCCTCCCCCCTCTCCCCCCCCCATCTCCAGTTTGCACGCCCAGACAAGCCAATTTACTCTGGTAATTACAGATGCCTCCACCTTCAGCATACTAATTAGTCTCTCACACCTGATGCTCGCCTCACATCTGTGCTAATGTCAACACCTTACGAGAAATAACAAGTCAAACTATTGATTACAATCCTGGTGCTAGTGATCAAGAATGTCGTGAACATTGCTCTCCTCTGGCGCGATTGAACGAAATTATGACGCCAAATAATCCCATCTGAGACGGCAATCATTGTCTGGGAAGATTTGATTATGTTTGCAATGTAAATTATTATTTTCCAGGAAAGCAAATTGACATAAGATTGCAAAACGCTTACAAATGATTCGGTAATGATCCAGACTGACCTAACAGGCTGACCTTATATAGACCAGCCCATCAACAAAACAAAGAAGTATGAGGTTCACAGCCTATAAAGTCAAATATTGACTATACAACTGAACACAAGTCAGTATTCGGACTTAAAAGTCCACAGAGCCGCGTTCGAGGCTATGACTAAATTTTTTTATTGACGTGATTCCATCAAATTTCACTTGCTGACGAAAGTGTTGCTTCCAGGGATCAACAGCCTCACGGCCCGGTCTCCAACCAGGGAAAGATGGAAACCAATGGAAAGACTTTATATATATATATATATATATATATATATATATATATATATATATATATATATATATATATATATATATATATATATATATATATATATGTCGTACCTAGTAGCCAGAACGCACTTCTCGGCCTACTATGCAAGGCCCGATTTGCCTAATAAGCCAAGTTTTCATGAATTAATGTTTTTTCGACTACCTAACCTACCTAACCAAACCTAACTTTTTCGGCTACCTAACCTAACCTAACCTATAAAGATAGGTTAGGTTAGGTTAGGTAGGGTTGGTTAGGTTCGGTCATATATCTACGTTAATTTTAACTCCAATAAAAAAAAACTGACCTCATACATAATGAAATGGGTAGCTTTATCATTTCATAAGAAAAAGATTAGAGAAAATATATTAATTCAGGAAAACTTGGCTTATTATGCAAATCGGGCCTTGTATAGTAGGCTGAGAAGTGCGTTCTGGCTACTATGTACGACATATATATATATGTCGTACAATATGTCGTACAACACAAGAGGAGTGTTGTTAACGCATACGTCGACCGTGCTCTCAGCCACAGCTCAGAATGGAAGCAAGTCGACGAAGAACTCTGTAGGGTAAGGCAGGTTCTAGTCAATAACGGCTTCTCCAATGGTTTCATCGAAGACATCATAAGAAGGAAAGTGAAAAGCCATGCAACCTCCGAAGAGACAACTAACACAACACCTATACCCCCTATTAGACTATTTTACAGGAACTTCTTTTCCACAGCTCATAAAACAGAGGAAAGGGTCCTGAAAGATTTTGTTAATAGAAACGTTATCCCTACAGACAAAAATCAGAGGATACAACTGACGATTTACTATAAAACCAGAAAAACGGCCAGCCTACTCATGAGAAACTCTCCAGACACGAAACAGAACGCTTTAAAAGAGACTAACGTCGTCTATGCCTTCAAATGCCCACTTGGGGACTGTAAGCTCCAAAAAACCCAGTATATAGGCAAGACAACAACATCTCTTTCTAGGCGTTTAACGATGCATAAACAACAGGGCTCCATTAAGGAACATATAATCTCTTCCCATAACCAAACCATCGCCAGAGAAATCCTAGTAAACAACACAGAAATCATCGATAGATACAGCGATAGCAGGCGGCTTGACGTTTGCGAGGCACTACACATCAAGAAGTCAACACCAGCAATCAACAGCCAATTATTGCACAACTATATTCTACCCACCTCAAGACTCCGCTCCAATATAGAAGCATCAAGAAATATGGACCAATAGGCTTTCTACAAACACTTCTATTCAATAACCATTGTTTCTGTTCTGTCTTGTGTTGATACTTTTAATACCCTATTAATATCCTCTAGTGTTCTGTCTTGTGTTAATGCCACATCATCCTTCCCACCTCACTCAAATGTAATGCCACATCACCCTTCCCACCTCACTCAAATGTAGATATAAAATCAGGGAAACGCAAGTTCTAATCAGTTGTGTATTTGTGAAGTCTTTGAAAATGTAATAAGTTTTACGAAACGCGCCCGTGTCGCGTCAGACTAGAAATAAAAATGAATTTTGGAGAAGTGATTTTTGATTTACCTCCAACAGTGAAGCATAATGTACGAAAGATTGAGAAAATTCGTGTTAGAATTATTAATCTTACTTTTTCGGTCATATTTAATAAAATATATATATATATATATATATATATATATATATATATATATATATATATATATATATATATATATATATATATATATATATATATATATATATATATATATGCAAAATAAATAAAGTCTTTCCATTCGACAAACGAGAGAAACTTCGAATTTGGTTCGGGGGGAAAAAATATTGCCCAAGACTTTCCGCATTTTCTTATCCGAATAAAGATTTCCTTGTGAGAAATACGCGGCCGGCCAGCCTCTGGGGACCAGTTTTACTTACTTTGGTAGTAAAAAAACAACGGCCATCTTAGAGGCGTGAATGGACGTTGTTGAAACCAGAGATAAAATAAGTTCCAAATTAACAGGTACGAGATGAAGGAATATTTGATGTTTTCTCTCTCTCTCTCTCTCTCTCTCTCTCTCTCTCTCTCTCTCTCTCTCTCTCTCTCTCTCTCTCTCTCTCTCTCTCACTCACTCTCTCTCTCTCTCTCTCTCTCTCTCTCTCACTCTCTCTCTCTCTCTCTCTCTCTCTCTCTCTCTCTCTCTCTCTCTCTCTCTGCCAGCAGTATTTGTTTATGTTTAAAATGTGTTGTAAAAATCATATCAAGTTACATATTTTTGTTTCCTAGTTTGCCAATGGTCGTGAGTATTTAATTTTTGTTTCTGGGACTAAAATGAGTGTCGCCTTAAAGTGCACTTACTTGCCAAGTGCCCTGCGTCACAGTCTTTCCTTAGTGCACTTAGTCGCTAAGTGTGTAAGTGGACAATATACGATGTCTTTTCGTACACAAGTGTTGCTATGTGACCTTCTCGTACCTTGTCTCTTAAGTCATCTTCACCATCACTATCATCATCATCATCATTACCCTTAACTCACCATCATTATCATCATCATCATCATTACCCTTAACTCACCATCATTATATATATCCAAAGC
>NC_091230.1:22890259-22902759 GCF_040958095.1 Procambarus clarkii
CTGTCTAGTGTCTCGCTAGGCCTGTCTAGTGTCTCGCTAGGCCTGTCTAGTGCCTCGCTAGGCCTGTCTAGTGCCTCGCTAGGCCTGTCTAGTGCCTCGCTAAGTCTGTCTAGTGCCTCGCTAAGTCTGTCTAGTGCCTCGCTAGGCCTGTCTAGTGCCTCGCTAAGTCTGTCTAGTGCCTCGCTAAGTCTGTCTAGTGCCTCGCTAAGTCTGTCTAGTGTCTCGCTAGGTCTGTCTAGTGCCTCGCTAAGTCTGTCTAGTGCCTCGCTAAGTCTGTCTAGTGCCTCGCTAAGTCTGTCTAGTGTCTCGCTAGGCCTGTCTAGTGTCTCGCTAGGCCTGTCTAGTGCCTCGCTAGGCCTGTCTAGTGCCTCGCTAGGCCTGTCTAGTGCCTCGCTAAGTCTGTCTAGTGCCTCGCTAAGTCTGTCTAGTGCCTCGCTAAGTCTGTCTAGTGTCTCGCTAAGTCTGTCTAGTGCCTCGCTAAGTCTGTCTAGTGCCTCGCTAAGTCTGTCTAGTGCCTCGCTAAGTCTGTCTAGTGCCTCGCTAAGTCTGTCTAGTGCCTCGCTAGGCCTGTCTAGTGCCTCGCTAAGTCTGTCTAGTGTCTCGCTAGGCCTGTCTAGTGTCTCGCTAGGCCTGTCTAGTGCCTCGCTAACTGTCGGCCTGACGACCATTAAACTCCTCAACACGTCCTGGTACCCAAAGAACAAGATAATCCCCGACCCTAGAGCAGCCTTTGACACGAGCTCTCCCAAGATTAGCCCATCGGGACAAGCCCACCCAAGCCTAGAGCCTCTGGGACAAGCCCACCCAAGCTTAGAGCCTCTGGGACAAGCCCACCCAAGCTTAGAGCCTCTGGGACAAGTTCACCCAAGCCCAGAGCTTCTGGGACAAGCCCATCCCACTCCAAAACCTCTGGGATGCGCCCACCCACGCATAGCGTCTTTGCAACGTGCCCACTAGGCCTCTAAGTTGCTGGCAGAACCTTAATGTATTTTCAGGAGACATCGACTGGTCCAAGTCTTCAAGAGGGCAATAAGTGAGGCCAAATGCTCTCAGAACGCGAGGACTCGATCAATGCTAACTGACTATAAAGGTGACAGAGAGAGATCCCGCGATGACCCACAATGGAGAAGGGATCACCATGCAACCGGGAAACCATGAGCAGAGGGAAAACAGAAGATCCCAAATCACCTATATTCCCTCATGCATATTCTGCCAAATGAATTTTTTTCACTGGAGTTCGTGTTGGTGTTCCCTCGTCCCACCAGCCATGGGGCCTAGGATTTACCTGTGCACTTGCGAAACCTGTACATCTTTCGACAATCATGGCGGCTTTGGGGTGGATTAATTAAGCAGTTTATGAGCTCTGAAGCAGCACATTCTAAGGTCATTATTGTTATAAGTAACCTCGTAGTGCTTTAGAACCTATACACTCTTTAATAAATGTAAACAAAGGCATTATGATTGTTCGAAGATGTACAGGTTTCGTAAATGGCTATAAAAATGCTTCATGAACCCGTGCTTCACTAAGTGTATCACTTTACACCATTAGAGAAAAACTCATTAGGGGAACACACACATGAGAAAAACTCATTAGGGGAACACACACATTTGATACACACTATTACCTGGAACGTAGGAATATCCTCAAGTAGACTTCAGGTTTAAGACCAAAGGGGTTTTAGACCAACCCCTTTGGGTTTTACCGTAAACATAACGGTAGTGAACCTTATCCCTTGAGCTCTAGTATCACATACACGTGTAAATGTCCCGGCTGTAAGACGGGATATGTGGGAAGTTCTATTCAGGATCTTCAAAATTAAGATATTGGAGCACAGGGGGGAATAGGGGGATAGTATCTTAAAGAACTAGCCATTCACAGGGGGGAATAGGGGATGGTATCTTAAAAAACTAGCCATTCACAGGGGGGAATAGGGGATGGTATCTTAAAGAACTAGCCATTCATTAATGAAACCATCTTTTATTTTCAGAAAATTAGGAATGATAACCAAACCACACACTAGCAAATGAAGGGACGACGACGTTTCGGTCCGTCCTGTACCATTCTCTCAAGTCAATTGTGAGAATGGTCCAGGACGGACCGAAACGTCGTCGTCCTTTCACCATCTAGTGTGTGGTCTGGTCAACATATTTCAGCCACGTTATTGTGACTCCTCGTCTGCAAATTAGGAATCACTGTCGTGATAATGGCCATTATTTACATGATTCTGACTTTAGAATTTGCTACTCTTGTGTGAATGGACAGTCTGACCTGGGAATTATATATATATATATATATATATATATGTATATATGTCGTACCTAGTAGCCAGAACGCACTTCTCAGCCTACTATGCAAGGCCCGATTTGCCTAATAAGCCAAGTTTTCATGAATTAATTGTTTTTCGAATACCTAACCTACCTAACCTAACCTAACCTATCTTTTTCGGCTACCTAACCAAACCTTACCTATAAAGATAGGTTAGGTTAGGTTAGGTAGGGTTGGTTAGGTTTGGTCATATATCTACGTTAATTTTAACTCCAATAAAAAAAATTGACCTCATACATAATGAAATGGGTAGCTTTATCATTTCATAAGAAAAAAAATAGAAAAAATATATTAATTCAGGAAAACTTGGCTTATTAGGCAAATCGGGCCTTGCATAGTAGGCCAAAAAGTGAGTTCTGGCTACTAGGTACGACATATATATATATATATATATATATATATATATATATATATACATATATATACATTATATACATATATATATATACATATATATATATATACATTATGTACTATGTAAAAAAATCATAGTGTGTTTGTTCTGTATATGTCTTATTTGCGCGTCATTATATTCTTAAATTGTCTAGTTTCTGCTTGATTTCTGTTTTTTATGTTCTTTTTCAAGGTAGGACGGGCTTTTATAATTTACAGTTTGTGATACTATATTCAACAATTGGGGTGTCTTATTGTTATATATTTGTTTCTTAATAATATGTGATAATTTGTTAATGACTGATTTAATATGGTCTTGCATCTTGCAAGAGGCATCTTGCCTTCGGTCTAGAATCTTTGAATCTTTTGGAGCTTGATTGCAATTTGGATTTAGTCCTTATTGTCAATGTTGAATGTGATGTTTAATTTTTTTCATTTCTTGTTTTAAACAAGTGTTATTTTAGTCTCTTAAGAATGTAATCATGTTTTCGGTATAAGTTCTTTGTTAACTGTCAATTTTAATTTTTGTTATTTTAGATCTGATGATGAATACTAATGAGAATTCGAAATGTTATGGATTTTAATTGAAAAGTAAATATTTTAATTAAATTATTTATATAGATGTATGTATTGTTAATCGTGTTTATTTATCATGAAATAAATTCCCGAAGGGATATATATATATATATATATATATATATATATATATATATATATATATATATATATATATATATATATATATATATATATGTATATATATATATATATGCAACAATGCTCACAAAAACACTGATCCAAGTATGCAGAATAACCACATGTGAAAAATAGAAAATGCTTAACGCGTTTTCGGCTAATTCGCCTTCATCAGAGCAAAGTAGAATCTACTTTGCTCTGATGAAGGCAAATTAGCCGAAAACGCGTTAAGCATTTTCTATTTTTCACATGTGGTTATTCTTCATATATATATATATATATATATATATATATATATATATATATATATATATATATATATATATATATATATATATATATATATATATATATCTGTGTGCGCGGTTTTTCCTTTGATGAACTATGTTTGAGCAAGAAATATAACGAACTTGTATGCAAATTATATGCAAATGAGTTAGGAAAAATTCAGGATGTGAGGTAATAAAAATATCATAAAAAGACATGGACTTTTGTGGTTCAAATTTCGAGTTTTCTTTCCTTTTCCCCGATTGCGAATTGTTTACTGGTCGGCTTAGGAATGACTTAGTGATCTCTTAAGGATAAATGAGTAAAGTAAATTAATTTTTTTATCATGTTGAAGAGCGGGAAGGTTCTACTGTGACACTGTTCATGATTATCGTGAATGAGAATTCTCAGTTCTGGCAGATTTTAAGCACTACGGTGAGATGTTTCACGGTTCTATCGTTACGGAGAGTTACGGTTCAACGAGACAATTACTCGTTCATTAATTTGAGAACGGTTCAAGATTTTTCCAAAGACGGTGGTTCGAGGCTTCTACAGATAGGGAGTCAACAGATATATATATATATATATATATATATATATATATATATATATATATATATATATATATATATATATATATATATATATAAATAACCATGCAGGGTTCCCCACCTCCACTCAATTCTTGGAGAGTAATTGCTCAACAGCTGAATCTGATTTTCAATCTATTTCGCTCTCCGACAGTGCCATTGAAGGGAAAAATAAATAAATAGAGGAATGGTAATTTGTTGTATGTGTTGACAGGTTGATAGACAGACGTACAGGTAGACAGGTAAGCCAACAAGAAAGCATAAACACACACAATCAATGAAAAAATGCAATATATCAATTTAACCTCAGTGAAAAAATTGAGAATTACACAGGCTAAAAGGTCATCATCCAGTTTCCTGTTTCAGTATGGGAGTACATTTTTTGTACTCCTAAAATGTAAAAAGTACATTTTACCCCCCTCAAGAGTATACCACCATCTAGGTGATGAACTCATGAACCAATTAAGACATTCACGCACAATGCAGCAAGACAAAATTTAAGTCAATGATTTGCTATTAATTTCACTATTTTGAAAATATATATGCGGATTGCCTGAACAACAAAGCGAAGGAGACCATAGCGAAAAATTACGGAGGAAATTAAAGCGGTGTAAACATTCAGTACATTTCCCACAGGGAAATGAACAGTTCAAGGGGAGCCGGGGGGGGGGCATTATGTGATAGACACCAGTAAGCCCCCCCTCTTCCCCCACAGTAACAGCACCCCCCCCCCCATCCTCCCAGAGTAACGGCCCCCCCTCCCCCCACAGTAACGCCAGTTAATACCTTGTGACTGTCTTCTGATACCCCTTGTGTTACTGTCATATTGGACATTGGGTGAAAGACAGGGAGGAAGGGGGGGACAAGGTTGAGGAAGGGGGTGGTGGAAAGGGACGGAAGAGAAAGGGAAGGAAGGAGGGAGGGGGGGGGGAGGGAGGTGAGATGAACAGGAGATGGGCTGACTGAATGGGACAGGAGGTACATAAATTTGGCTGCCATTGACTCGCCAAAACCGCCAGTGGTGGCAGCAGTGGTGGCAGCAGTGGTGGCAGCAGTGGTGGCAACAATGGTGGCAGCAATGGTGGCAGCAGTGGTGGCAGCAATGGTGGCAGCAGTGGTGGCAGCAATGGTGGCAGCAGTGGTGGCAGCAGTGGTGGCAGCAGTGGTGGCAGCAGTGGTGGCAGCAGTGGTGGCAGCAATGGTGGCAGCAATGGTGGCAGCAGTGGTGGCAGCAGTGGTAGCAGCAGTGGTGGCAGCAGTGGTGGCAGCAGTGGTGGCAACAATGGTGGCAGCAATGGTGGCAGCAGTGGTGGCAGCAGTGGTGGCAGCAATGGTGGCAGCAGTGGTGGCAGCAGTGGTGGCAGCAGTGGTGGCAGCAGTGGTGGCAGCAATGGTGGCAGCAATGGTGGCAGCAGTGGTGGCAGCAGTGGTGGCAGCAGTGGTGGCAGCAGTGGTGGCAGCAGTGGTGGCAGCAATGGTGGCAGCAGTGGTGGCAGCAGTGGTGGCAGCAATGGTGGCAGCAGTGGTGGCAGGGTGAGCGGATAAAACTAGGACAGCAACCTGCCACGAGCATTCCACTTTGCAATCAATCACAACTGGTCAATGAAAGTGAAAGTGAATTGGGTGAGAGAGAGAGAGAGAGAGAGAGAGAGAGAGAGAGAGAGACAGAGAGAGAGACACACACACACAGACAGAGAATACAACAGACTGTTAGACTACCCAACCGACACTTAAATTAAAAAAAAAAAATTAGTGGAAATAGATGACCTTAAAGATCAATATCAGATATTTTATACATTTCTTCTCTGAACAGATTTTGAAGAGAGTGAATAACTGTGAACTTATGATGAAGGAGCGTGAATGATTGACACCATCACAGTTCAATGGTCCCAAGTCACACTTGACTGTTAACCACCAGATACAGAGTCCCGCGAGCCCTAATACAAGAACGACCCCCACGCACATCGGGTCGCTATCGGAAATGTTGATATCTTTTTCAATAATACATATCGACGTGTGATGGATACTGGCGCTGGGGGCCATGTTGCAACCATTGTGTGTGTGTGTGTGAGTGTGTGTGTGTGTGTGTGTGTGTGTGTGTGTGTGTGTGTGTGTGTGTGTGTGAGTGAGTGAGTGTGTGTGTGTGTGTGTGTGTGTGTGTGTGTGTGTGTGTGTGTATATGTGTGTGTGTGTGTCAGTGAGTGAGAGAGTGCGCGCCCGCCCATGGGATTAGAAAATAAACTTCAATCCGCCAGAATTTCTTCATCAGCTGATTTCCTGAAATCGCTGGAGCTGGCAGAATTGTAAGTCGTAAATCAGGGCTCTTCTTCACTTGATATATATATACGGGTGCCGCCGTCGTTATATCCGGCTGGTGCGCAGTGCGCAGCTCTTTTCTCTGGCACGGAAAGTTGCGGGTGGTCAAGGCTCTTCGAGTTCAACACCTCTTTTTGTCATGTTATGTCGTTTTTAAATCTGAGAGTTTCACAACTCAGCAGCAACGTCAACGCTGCTGCTGGGAATGACGTCAACGTCAACGCTGCTGCTGGGAATGACGTCAACAACGACGCAGCTACTAGGAATGACGTCAGCGACGTCTCCAGATAACATTGAACACTTCTACGCAAATGTTATTTGAAAATTCAATACGCAACTGCTATTCTGAGAGAGAGAGAGAGAGAGAAGTAACAAAGGAAGAAGTGGATGAATAATGTTTAGATAACAAGTAAAAAGCTCCATTATTCATAGTGTGAGCGCTCGCACACTTCACCCCCCCCCAACCCCCCATTCAGGTAAGCATACATTATATACATTATGTCAGCAGAGCTCCCCAGCTCATTCAATATCTTCTTGCACCTGCCTACACCTGTCTACACCCACCTGCACCTGCCTACACCCACCTACACCTGCCTACACCCATGGCTTGATCACGATTAAACCCACACACACACACACACACACACACACACACACACACACCACACACACACACACACACACACACACACACACACACACACACACACACACACACATCACTCACAAACACACACACACACACACACACACACACACACACACACACACACACACACACACACACACACACACACACACACACACACACACTGCGAATGCGGTCCCAATATACAAAAAGGGCGACAGGCAAGAAGCACTGAACTACAGGCCAGTGTCCTTGATCTTCTCCATCATGCAAGGTGATGGAGAAGATCGTGAGAAAAAACCCGGTAGCACGTCTGGAGAGAAGGTACTTCGTGACAAATCGCCAACATGGGTTCAGGGAAGGTAAATCTTGCCTTACAGGCTTGATAGAATTCTACGATCAGGTGACAAAGATTAAGCAAGAAAGAGAGGGCTCGGCGGATTGCATTTTCTTGGATTGTCGGAAAGCTTTTGACACAGTACCTCATAAGAGGCTGGTATATAAGCTGGAGAGACAGGCGGGTGTAGCTGGTAAGGTGCTCCAGTGGATAAGGGAGTATCTAAGCAATAGGAAGCAGAGAGTTACGGTGAGGGGTGAGACCTCCGATTGGCGTGAAGTCACCAGTGGAGTCCCACAGGGCTCTGTACTCGGTCCTATCTTGTTTCTGATATATGTAAATGATCTCCCGGAGGGTATCAATTCATTTATCTCGATGTTTGCGGACGATGCTAAAATTATGAGAAGGATTAAAACAGAAGAGGACTGTTTGAGGCTTCAAGAAGACCTAGACAAGCTGAAGGAATGGTCGAACAAATGGTTGTTAGAGTTTAACCCAACCAAATGTAATGTAATGAAGATAGGTGTAGGGAGCAGGAGGCCAGATACAAGGTATCATCTGGGAGAGGAAATTCTTCAGGAGTCCGAGAAGGAAAAAGATTTGGGGGTTGATATCACGCCAGACCTGTCTCCTGCAGCACATATCAAGCGGATAACATCAGCGGCATATGCCAGGCTGGCCAACATACGAACGGCATTCAGAAACTTGTGTAAAGAATCATTCAGAACTTTGTATACCACATATGTCAGGCCAATCCTGGAGTATGCAGCCCCAGCATGGAGTCCATATCTAGTCAAGGATAAGACTAAACTGGAAAAGGTTCAAAGGTTTGCCACCAGACTAGTACCCGAGCTGAGAGGTATGAGCTACGAGGAGAGACTACGGGAATTAAACCTCACTTCGCTGGAAGACAGAAGTTAGGGGGGACATGATTACCACATTCAAGATTCTGAAGGGAATTGATAGGGTAGATAAAGACAGTCTATTTAACACAAGGGGCACACGCACTAGGGGACACAGGTGGAAACTGGGTGCCCAAATGAGCCACAGAGACATTAGAAAGAACTTTCTCAGCGTCAGAGTAGTTAGTAAATGGAATGCATTAGGAAGTGATGTGGTGGAGGCTGACTCCATACACAGTTTCAAGTGTAGATATGATAGAGCCCAATAGGCTCAGGAACCTGTACACCTGTTGATTGACAGTTGAGAGGCGGGACCAAAGAGCCAGACCTCAACCCCCGGCAAGCTGAAATAGGTGAGTACAAATAGGTGCTTTACCGTTACCGTTTTCTGTTTTGACCATCTGCGTTTTCTGCATCCCTCCTCCGAGACCAGAACATAAGGAAACCAACAACCTTGCAATTACCGGAGATAATTCATGCTAATCACGAAGATGAATACAGGATAAACCAGAAATATGCATCGTCTAGTGAAATAAATAGGACGGGGGGAAGGGGGGGGGGTTAGAGGGATGTTGTATAAAAATATTGTGTGGATAGATGGGTGGATGGTAGAGAGCTCCTCTCTAATCCTAACTCTTATCCTTGACCTAAATAGCATCGAATAGCATCATAACAGGATGATCACCCGATCTGTATGAATACTTGCAGCAAGTATAGACGTGTATATATATATATATATATATATATATATATATATATATATATATATATATATATATATATATATATATATATATATATATATATATATATATATATATAACTGAAAACTCACACCCCAGAAGTGACTCGAACCCATACTCCCAGGAGCAACGCAACTGGTATGTACAAGATGCCTTAATCCACTTGACCATCACGACCGGACAAAATGAGGTGATAGCCGAGGCTATTTGAACCACCCCACCGCCGGCACTCGGATAGTAATCTTGGGCATAGCATTTTACCAAATCACCTCATTCTTTGGGGCACACGTGAGGAACACAAATGCGAACAAGCCTGAATGGCTTGTTCGCGCATATATATATATATATATATATATATATATATATATATATATATATATATATATATATATATATATATATATATATATATACAGTATATATATATATATATATATATATATATATATATATATATGACTTTTGGATGTGTAGTGCTTCGCTGATGTCGAGTCTCCTGTTGTCATTGTATCTGCCGATAATTTCTGTGTTGCTTTGTTAAGATTTCTCTGGTGAGGGGTTTGGTTTGTGTGAGGAAATTATATGCTCTTTGATGGAGCCCCTGTTGTTTGTGCATTGTTAATCGCCTAGACAGAGACGTTGTTGTCTTGTCTATATACTGTGATCTTTGTGGCTGACAGTTCCCCAAGTGGGCATGATATTATTCCCAAATCATCTACGTTACGTTTTCCTTCTATTACGTGATGTGACTGCGTTATATATGAGGTAACGGGGTTCATGTCTTCGTTATCAAGACAGTTCTGGAGCTTGAAGTTCATTGGCTATCAAGTTCCGTCGTTATCTTGAGGTTATCTTGAGATGATTTCGGGGCTTTTAGTGTCCCCGCGGCCCGGTCCTCGACCAGGCCTCCACCCCCAGGAAGCAGCCAGTGACAGCTGACTAACACCCAGGTACCTATTTTACTGCTAGGTAACAGGGGCATAGGGTGAAAGAAAATCTGCCCATTGTTTCTCGCCGGCACCTGGGATCGAACCCAGGACCACAGGATCACAAGTCCCGCGTGCTGTCCGCTCGGCCGACCGGCTCCGTTTGGCCCATTCAAAGACCTTACTTATATCAGTTCGAAGGTGTGCTGTTTCTACTCCCGTCTACTTTCATCCATAGTTTCTACTCCCGTCTACTTTCATCCATAGTTTCTACTCCCTTAACGATTCTACTCCCATCTGCAAAGGATCCTATACGGTACCACAATTAAGACCATTACAATTGTCAAACCCAACTAACAATAAGTCAATTAACCTACTATTGCCACCATTACCACCCCCTTAAGTGGAAGCTGGAAGATTAAAAACAGTTGAAGAAATATAAGGAAATACTCGTATTCTGTTCAGGTGGTCAACAGGTGGAATCCAATGGAAGAAGCAGTTGTGGAAGCCTCCTTCTGTCCATACCTTTGAAGCCAAATTTGATCGAGGATTCGAACAATAGAATAATTCAATTATAAGGCCACCGGTACAAGATAGGTAGTTAGTAGAAGGGGCGCAAAGAGATGGACTTCACGTCCTCATAAACACTGATAGGTAAGCACCAATTAGGTGATTAGGTGAGTACCATTATTCTCACCATCACTTCTGGCTCCACTATCATCCCCCCCCCCCCCAACTCACAGCATCATCAACAACCATTACCACCACCAACCACTAACGCCTACAATAACCACTACCCCCAACAACCACCATCCACTACACCAACCACCACCACCACTCTCATCCCCGGAACCAACCACTTAGCCCACCTCACTAACCGCATTCATTATCGCAACAACCCAAATCCCTTCCCCCATAACCCTATTTTCCTGTCCCATGCCTTTTCCTCTCCCACCACCACAACACCACAATGCCAGACATGAATATTATTGCATTTTGCTGTTATTACCTCTTTCGTATCTTCGTCTATACGTACTTCTCCCCCTTTTTTTTAACTCTTCCAATTTCTATACAAGTTTCCCCTCTCTTCCTTTCTTATTTACCATTCTGTCTCCCCTCTCTATCTCTCTCTGCTCTTAACTTTGATTCTCTTCACGCCTCTCACTTCTTTTATTATCTCTCCCTCTCTCTCTCTCTTACTCTCTCTCTCTCTCTCTCTCTCTCTCTCTCTCTCTCTCTCTCTCTCTCTCTCTCTCTCTCTCTCTCTCTCTCTCTCTCTCTCTCTCTCTCCTTTCTCACCTCTCTTCCTGATGTCTCGTGGTGCCCAGCAGACGTCCTCTATAGTCAGCAGACACTGCGGTGGGGTGGGCGCTGACGTCATTACTTGAGCTGTACTGACGTCACTACTTGAGCTGTACTGACGTCACTACTTGAGCTGTACTGACGTCACTACTTGAGCTGTACTGACGTCACTACTTGAGCTGTACTGACGTCACTACTTGAGCTGTACTGACGTCACTACTTGAGCTGTACTGACGTCACTACTTGAGCTGTACTGACGTCACTACTTGAGCTGTACTGACGTCACTACCCACGCTGTACTGACGTCACTACTTGAGCTGTACTGACGTCACTACTTGAGCTGTACTGACGTCACTACTTGAGCTGTACTGACGTCACTACTTGAGCTGTACTGACGTCACTACCCACGCTGTACTGACGTCACTACTTGAGCTGTACTGACGTCACTACCCACGCTGTACTGACGTCACTACCCACGCTGTACTGACGTCACTACCCACGCTGTACTGACGTCACTACCCACGCTGTACTGACGTCACTACCCACGCTGTACTGACGTCACTACTTGAGCTGTGCTGACGTCACTACTTGTGCTGTGGGAGGGTGGGAGATGACGTCACCTCCCACGTTATGCAGGCCCCTATCCCACCACTTTCTCTCCCACAACTTTACAGTCTAAGTGAGGTCAACTCTGGAGCACGCAGCACCGGCCTGGAATGTGAGGACTGAGCTACAAGGACAGGCTAACGTACCTCCATTTCCCCGACCCTAGAGCGGAGAATGAGCGAAGGATCATGCTCACTACATACAAGATACTGAGAGAGGGGGGGTGCAATAGACAAGTTGGATAAGGATATCCAACGCCGCTCCTCCTCCTCCTTCTTTCTCTTCCCCCTTCTTTATCCACATCTCCTCTACCCCCCCTTTTTTCCTCTAACTACCCCTTTTCTCAACTACTCTCCCCCCCCCCTCTATCCTTTCTTCGCTATCCTGGACACGGGTGAAGAAGAGTGTAATCTGCGATAACACCTTCAGAAAATCCATTTACAGGAAACAGGGGTGAGAGGGTGGGGG
>NC_091230.1:22907759-22910259 GCF_040958095.1 Procambarus clarkii
TATCATTAAATAATAATTTCAATTTCCAGTTCCTGAAATTAAGGAAAAACAAAAATTCCTTAATTTCAGTTTTAAGGATTGGGAACAGGAAGCGTATATTTAGGCTTATCGATTACCTCCCCCCCCAATCCCCCCCTCCCCCTCCCCCCCCCACCCTAGGTCAATCACTGACCTTTCCCACGATGCATTCCACAACAGTTGCCTAACTCCCTGGGGGGAGGAGGGACCGATTTACTGCCGGGTGAGCAGAGGCATCAGGCCGAAAAAACCGTGTCTTTCCTGCCTGGAGGCGGGGGGGGGGGATTGAACACGGGGTTCCCTCGATTGCAAGTAGAGGACGTAGACCATTGTGCTATAGTTTGAAAAACAGAAGGAAATTAACGAAATAAATAATAATAATGAGAAAAATCCGTAGGGGCTGTGATGAGGATTCGAATCCATGCGCGGGATGTTCCCAGACGCGCTCTAATCAACTGTATCACGACATGGTAACAAGAAAAATAACTTTTAATAATAATAATAATAACTGGTAATGTCAGAGATCTTCAATATAAAGTTCAAAATGAAGCTGAGAAATTTGGGTTCCTGCCGCGTATAAATATACTATATATATATAAGGACAAGAACCCCCCCCCCCTTAAGGGATGTAACGCTACAGATTGTATAATACAGTCTTCACCAGGGGCGATACAGTAATAGATCGTTGTTTAATGCGACTGTAGCTGTGATATAGATCAGTGATACAAAGATTATGTAAATTGTTATCCCCAAACACACACACACACACACACCTGGTAGCCTGGTGGATAGCGCGCAGGACTCGTAATTCTGTGGCTCGGGTTCGATTCCCGCACCAGGTAGAAACAAATGCGCAAAGTTTCTTTCCACCCTGAATGCCCCTGTTACCTAGCAGTAAATAGGTACCTGGGAGTGAGTCAGCTGCCACGGGCTGCTTCCTGGTGTGTGTGTGTGTGTGTGGTGTGGGAAAAAAAAGTAGTTAGTAAACAGTTGATTGACAGTTGAGAGGCGGCTCGAAAGATCAAAGCTCAACCCCCGCAAACACAACTAGGTGAACACACACACACACACACACACACACACACACACACACACACACACAGAGTGCCGATTGCAAGAGAGGTTCCCTTTTACGACGTCGTCAATAAAGCTAAATTTGTACTTTGCACTGAACTATATTTGTTGATACATCCGGTCTCACGTCAAATCACCCCAATCAGGCCGTTCACGTTAACGGCATTCGAAGCTAACTGCTGCACCAGTTCCCATCAGGAAGCTAGGTGCTCAGATCAGTCAACCCCCGCCCCCCCCCCCCCCCCACCACCACCATCACGTCCCAAGAAACCATAAGATAACCATAAGATAACAGCAGATATCCCTGGAAACACAAATCGAAACTGTCTCTATTTTCCGCTTGTTACAACTTGTAATAAAGTTGTTACATCTTGGCTTGACGTTTTTATGACGTATTAAAACGTTGTTACAACGTACTATATTGGTTGTTATAACTGGTTAGGTGGTGTTAAAGCTTGTTCGAACGTTGTACCAACGTCGTAGTTTCGGTGTGTGTTTGGCGGGATCTTACAGGTCTCTGTGACAGGGCAGTTCACATTTGCCCTTTCAAACGACCCCCAACAACCTTAGGGTAATTACGTTCCTTAACAACCTGTTCCATCCAACAACATTATTCCCAAATTAGTATTTTGTCTGGTCCTATCCGAAGCTATTCTTATCTCCTGTATAGCCATTATAAGGAAAGATACTTATGATTAGAAAGCCTTAAGCCACTATACCTCAAAAGAGGTCATTTCAATTCGTTTAATAGGTCTAATAGACTGTTGCAAGGGATTACCAGTTTTTTTTGTTTGTTTAATAGGGCGATTGAATAACGCCTCTGTTACCGCTATCATAATCTAGATTGCCTGAGCCTAACCTAGCCGACGATCCAGGCATAGAAAACGTGGGTGTTTGGGGTGTGGGGTGCCTCGTATTATACGGTGAGGACAGATTAGGTCACTACCACTACTATCACCATCACTACCAGCACTATCACCACTACCACCATCACTACCACCACAATTATCATTCCTCCCACTATCACTATTCAACCCATTATTCATTCATTCGCCATCCAGAGCACTACAGCCCAGGGGGCAGATCTTTTCACTATTTTCTACCACAGACGTGGCCGGACATTTACAATGCTAATCAGCATATATATGTATTTCCTTCTGTCCTCCATGGACAAGGGTTAGAGATCTGTTAAACATGTAGTTCAGTGATTTATTGAACAATCAACCACAGAAGGTGATTGTAGTGCTTTTTAACAATGCTATCCTACATACATATATATATATATATATATATATATATATATATATATATATATATATATATATATATATATATATATATATATATATATATATACATTTACGTCTGTCCTACATAAACCAGTGTTCGAGGTACGTTCTTTCACATA
>NC_091230.1:22915259-22932168 GCF_040958095.1 Procambarus clarkii
CTTCTATATCTGTCACTATCCCCTCCATACCTGTCACTATCCCTTCCATAACTGCCACTATCCCTTCCATAACTGCCACTATCCCTTCCATACCTGTCACTATCCCTTCCATATGTCACTATCCCCTCCATACCTGTCACTATCCCTTCCATATCTCTCACTATCCCCTCCATACCTGTCACTATCCCTTCCATATCTGTCACTATCCCCTCCATACCTGTCACTATCCCTTCCATATCTCTCACTATCCCCTCCATACCTGTCACTATCCCTTCCATATCTATCACTATCCCCTCCATACCTGTCACTATCCCTTCCATACTTGCCACTATCTACTCGATATCTGCCACTATCCCTTTTCATACTTGCCATTATCCCCTCCATACCTGCCCCTATCCACTCCATACCTGTCCCTATCCCCTCCATACCTGCCCCTGTCCCCTCCATACCTGCCCCTATCCACTCCATACCTGTCCCTATCCCCTCCATACCTGCCCCTGTCCCCTCCATACCTGTCCCTATCCCCTCCATACCTGCCCCTATCCAATCCATACCTGCCCCTATCCACTCCATACCTGTCCCTATCCCCTCCATACCTGCCCCTATCCCCTCCATACCTGCCCCTATCCCCGCCATACCTGCCCCTATCCCCGCCATACCTGCCCCTATCCCCTCCATACCTGCCCCTATCCCCTCCATACCTGCCCCTATCCCCTCCATACCTGCCCCTATCCCCGCCATACCTGCCCCTATCCCCGCCATACCTGCCCCTATCCCCGCCATACCTGCCCCTATCCCTTCCATACCTGCCCCTATCCCTTCCTTAATTACCAATATATTTTTGCTGTCTTGTGCTCATTCTTTATTCAATTCTTTATTTACGATCAGAGACGGATGTTACGTCACCTGTCTTCCCCCTTCCTCCTTATTCGTCTTCCACTGTCGTTATCCTTCTACCTGCTATCTTCATGCCATGCCAAACTTCATAGACTTGTGATTTCATCTCTCTCTTTCCCCTGCTGCATTGTTGCAAATACACTTGTATTCAGTGTGAATTGGGGCACGTGTGCCCATGTATACACGTGCCCATTGCGGACATGGGTACTGCCAGGAGGAAGTCCCCTGCATGGGGAGCATTCACTGCTCTGAGGCGGGCTTTCTCCTTGTCTGATGTTGCGGTAGGATATCTCTTACGAGGTCGTGCGATGCATGGGGAGGAAAGGAAGGCTGGTAGAGCAATCTGTCTGGGAGGCTGTGTGGACACCAAGGCCGCCGAATCTTACAACCCGTTCTCGCAAATTCGTAAAGTCAATATTGACTTATTAACTACGTGCATAGGTGATATACTAAACATAATAGATACCCTTAAAAAGATTCATAGAAAACACCGACCTTACCTAACCTTGTTAGTATCTTAAGATAAGCAACTTATTGCTTCGTAATTACAATTATTACTTAACCTATACCTATTATAGGTTAGGTAATAATTGTAATTACGAAGCAATAAGATGCTTATCTTAACATACTAAACAGGTTAGGTAAGGTCGGTGTTTTCTATGAATCTTTTTAAGGGTATCTATTATGTTAAGTATGTCACCTATGCACATATTTAATAAGTCAATATTGACTTATTAAATTTGCGAGAACGGGTTGGAATCTTACGGGGAGGGTTGCTTGTTCCCACTGAGAGTCGTCCAACGGAAGGTTCAAGACTTTCTCCAGCATGGACCTCAGAAGATAGGCATCTTGTGAGGAGGAAGAGAGCATCGTGGGCATAATCTTGTCAATCCTGTCCAGCACACACACACACTCACACTATATATATATATATATATATATATATATATATATATATATATATATATATATATATATATGTCGTACCTAGTAGCCAGAACTCACTTTTTGGCCTACTATTCAAGGCCCGATTTGCCTAATAAGCCAAGTCTTCCTGAATTAATATATTTTTTCTAATTTTTTTCTTATGAAATGATAAAGCTACCCATTTCATTATGTATGAGGTCAATTTTTTTTATTGGAGTTAAAATTAACGTAGATATATGACCGAACCTAACCAACCCTACCTAACCTAACCTAACCTATCTTTATAGGTTAGGTTTGGTTAGGTAGCCGAAAAAGTTAGGTTAGGTTAGGTTAGGTAGGTTAGGTAGTCGAAAAACAATTAATTCATGAAAACTTGGCTTATTAGGCAAATCGGGCCTTGAATAGTAGGCCAAAAAGTGAGTTCTGGCTACTAGGTACGACATATATATATATATATATATATATATATATGTCATACCTAGTAGCCAGAACTCACTTTTTGGCCTACTATTCAAGGCCCGATTTGCCTAATAAGCCAAGTTTTCCTGAATTAATATATTTTTTCTATTTTTTTTCTTATGAAATGATAAAGCTACCCATTTCATTATGTATGAGGTCAATTTTTTTTTATTGGAGTTAAAATTAACGTAGATATATGACCGAACCTAACCAACCCTACCTAACCTAACCTAACCTATCTTCATAGGTTAGGTTTGGTTAGGTAGCCGAAAAAGTTAGGTTAGGTTAGGTTAGGTAGGTTAGGTAGTCGAAAAACAAATAATTCATGAAAACTTGGCTTATTAGGCAAATCGGGCCTTGCATAGTAGGCTGAGAAGTGCGTTCTGGCTACTAGATACGACATATATATATATATATATATATATATATATATATATATATATATATATATATATATATATATATATATATTACTAAAATAACCAGCTTAAGCTCCCTTAAGACCATCTGAACACATGAATCCAATTAAAGGCTTAATATATTCACTTCCCTAGAGAGAGAGGTTCCAAATGTTCCCTAATTAATCTTCTTAATTTATAACAGCGTTTTCATCGGTAATATTTTAAATGCTACATAAATTCACATTGGGGATTTTTTTTGTACATAATTATATTAAATAAAACATTCAACTTGAGACATGAGCCATAATTTGCATTAAAATTTATCTTAATTATTAACTATATATATATAGTGAAGATTCTATAGTGAAGATTCTATACATTCTTCAAAACTTCCTAAATATTGATGAAGCAAATAACGCTAAAGAAAGTGTTCTTCAGCATCCGAGCGTACGACATCCCAAACATACGACATCCTAAGAATACGACATCTCAGCGTACAACATCCCAAGCATATCCCAAGCGTACGACATCCTAAGAATACGACATCCCAAGCGTACGACATCCTAAGAATACGACATCCCAAGCGTATGACATCCTAAGAATACGACATCCCAAGCGTATGACATCCTAAGAATACGACATCTCAGCGTACGACATCCTAAGAATACGACATCTCAGCGTACGACATCCTAAGAATACGACATCCAAGCGTACGACATGCTAAGAATACGACATTCCAAGCGTACGACATGCTAAGAATACGACATCCCAAGCGAACGACATGCTAAGAATACGACATCCCAAGCGTACGACATGCTAAGAATACGACATCCCAAGCGTACGACATGCTAAGAATACGGCATCCCAAGCGTACATCCTAAGAATACGACATCTCAGCGTACGACATCGCAAGCCTACGACATCCGATCTTATGACATTGCGAGTGTACATCGCAAGCCGCCCTCACAATCACCGCGACTGCGAGCGCCCGCGGCATGCAAGACTAACATACATAAATATCACATTACGCGGCACTCTGCAACAGCATAGTGTGCCAGTATCTTCAACAACGGAGAGGCTGGGATATCGGTTATCACAGACCATTACAGGAATCACATACCATCACTACCATACCACCATTACCATGATGGTCAGGAAAGGGGCATCGAACCCGTCTCTTATTTCAAATATTTTGCCAGAGCCGGTCACCACTTTGGCATTTTTCTCGAGGCTAAGAGAAGTTCCGGATCAGCCGGGCTGTGGTGGGTACGTGACCCTGCGGGCCGCTCCAAGCAACAGCCTGGTGGACCAAACTCTCACAAGTCGAGCCTGGCCTCGGGCCGGGCTTGGGGAGTAGAAGAACTCCCAGAACCCCATCAACCAGGTATCAACCAGGTATCAACCAGGAGGCAGCGTTGTTTGTGTACAGCCCGTCCATGTATACACAACCCGTCCTCGACTCAAGTCCATTACATCCAGCGGTCAACCCCACAGACGCATTCATAAATTTTAACATGCTGTTTATTCAAAACGGGAATTTTCTCAAGTATAAATTAATATTATAATATATTAGCATATTGTGTATATATAGGCATAGGTTAGGTTAGGTGTTTAGGTTCTGTTGGCGATTATTTGTATTTGCAGTACGTGGGTGAAGCATTTATAGCGTTGTGGTTCGAACAAAATTCGTCAGTGAAGCACTTGTTCCGGAAGTGTTCGAACGTCAGCAGTTGTGAGTCGTGCGTAAACCGCTTTTCATTCATAAACAGGGGGTTTGGCGGGTGCATGGAGTCACTTTTGGATCTTTGTTTGGAGGACGGGCTAGTATACAAAGATCCAAGCTTGTTAATCCAGCCGACAAACCACCCCTCTTTTTTTAAGGAAAACCGGTTCACACACGACTGATGACGTCCGAACACTTCCGGAACAAGTGCTTCACTCACGTTTTCTGTTCGAACCACAATTCTATAAACAGCCCGTCCTCCAAACAAAGATCCGAAAGTGATTCCATCCACCCGCCAACCCCCCTGTTTATGACTGAAGAACGGGGTTTACACACGACTCACAACTGATGACGTTCGAACACTTCCGGAACAAGTGCTTCACTGACGACTTGTGTTCGAATCACAACGCTGTAAATGCTTCACCCACGTACTACAAATACAAATAATCGCCAACAGAACCGAAACACATAACCTAACCTACGCCTAACTATACATAGAATTTTTATGCATAATAATATTAATTTATATATGAAAATAAACAAATTTTTAATACACAATATGTTAAAATTGATTAATGAGTCTCGGAAGGACGGCCGCTGCTTTAACGAGCCTAGTGTGAGGACGGGTTGTTGTGGAGGGTAACAGAGTGAAGAATGGAAGGAAGTGGAACGGGGTAGAGGGAGGGAGGGTCATGGAATAGAGGTGGAAAGGGGGGGGGAGTGATGATGGAAGGGTCACTTGAGATCCAATTCTCATACAGCATAAATTCTTCTATAACTCAATATATTATACTCGCTTAACACACAGGATTGGTTGGGAAATATTCTGAGCCCTTGTCAGACTTGACTTGTCCGTCTGAACCACCAATACTCCTCCTGAACCACCAATACTCCGCCTGAACCATCAATACTCCGCCTGAACCACCAATACTCCTCCTGAACCACCAATACTCCTCCTGAACCACCAATACTCCGCCTGAACCACCAATACTCCACCTGAACCACCAATACTCCGCCTGAACCACCAATACTCCGCCTGAACCATCAATACTCCGCCTGAACCATCAATACTCCGCCTGAACCATCAATACTCCGTCTGAACCACCAATACTCCGTCTGAACCACCAATACTCCGTCTGAACCACCAATACTCCTCCTGAACCATCAATACTCCGTCTGAACCACCAATACTCCGTCTGAACCACCAATACTCCTCCTGAACCACCAATACTCCGCCTGAACCATCAATATTCCGCCTGAACCACCAATACTCCGCCTGAACCACCAATACTCCGCTTGAACCACCAATACTCAGCCTGAACCACCAATACTCCGCCTGAACCACCAATACTCCTCCTGAACCATCAATACTCCGCCTGAACCATCAATACTCCACCTGAACCATCAATACTCCACCTGAACCATCAATACTCCTCCTGAACCACCAATACGCCTCCTGAACCACCAATACTCCTCCTGAACCACCAATACTCCGCCTGAACCACCAATACTCCGCCTGAACCATCAATACTCCTCCTGAACCCCCAATACTCAGCCTGAACCACCAATACTCCGCCTGAACCAACAATACTCCTCCTGAACCACCAATACTCCGCCTGAACCACCAATACTCCGCCTGAACCACCAATACTCCGCCTGAACCACCAATACTCCGCCTGAACCACCAATACTCCGCCTGAACCACCAATACTCAGCCTGAACCACCAATACTCCGCCTGAACCATCAATACTCCGCCTGAACCACCAATACTCCGCCTGAACCACCAATACTCCTCCTGAACCACCAATACTCCGCCTGAACCACCAATACTCCGCCTGAACCACCAATACTCCGCCTGAACCACCAATACTCCGCCTGAACCACCAATACTCCGCCTGAACCACCAATACTCCGCCTGAACCACCAATACTCCGCCTGAACCACCAATACTCCGCCTGAACCACCAATACTCCGCCTGAACCACCAATACTCCGCCTGAACCACCAATACTCCGCCTGAACCACCAATACTCCGCCTGAACCACCAATACTCCGCCTGAACCAACAATACTCCTCCTGAACCACCAATACTCCGCCTGAACCACCAATACTCCGCCTGAACCACCAATACTCCGCCTGAACCACCAATACTCCGTCTGAACCACCAATACTCCGCCTGAACCACCAATACTCCGCCTGAACCATCAATACTCCGCCTGAACCACCAATACTCCGCCTGAACCACCAATACTCCGCCTGAACCACCAATACTCCGCCTGAACCATCAATACTCCGCCTGAACCACCAATACTCCGCCTGAACCACCAATACTCCGCCTGAACCACCAATACTCCGCCTGAACCACCAATACTCCGCCTGAACCATCAATACTCCGCCTGAACCACCAATACTCCGCCTGAACCACCAATACTCCGCCTGAACCACCAATACTCAGCCTGAACCAACAATACTCCTCCTGAACCATCAATACTCAGCCTGAACCACCAATACTCCGCCTGAACCACCAATACTCCGCCTGAACCACCAATACTCCGCCTGAACCACCAATACTCCGCCTGAACCACCAATACTCCGCCTGAACCACCAATACTCCGCCTGAACCACCAATACTCCGCCTGAACCACCAATACTCCGCCTGAACCACCAATACTCCGCCTGAACCACCAATACTCCGCCTGAACCACCAATACTCCGCCTGAACCACCAATACTCCGCCTGAACCACCAATACTCCGCCTGAACCACCAATACTCCTCCTGAACCACCAATACTCCGCCTGAACCACCAATACTCCGCCTGAACCACCAATACTCCGCCTGAACCACCAATACTCCTCCTGAACCACCAATACTCCACCTGAACCACCAATACTCAGCCTGAACCACCAATACTCCTCCTGAACCACCAATACTCCACCTGAACCACCAATACTCCTCCTGAACCACCAATACTCCGCCTGAACCACCAATACTCCTCCTGAACCACCAATACTCCTCCTGAACCACCAATACTCCTCCTGAACCACCAATACTCCACCTGAACTATCAATACTCCTCCTGAACCACCAATACTCCGCCTGAACCACCAATACTCCGCCTGAACCAACAATACTCCTCCTGAACCACCAATACTCCGCCTGAACCACCAATACTCCGCCTGAACCACCAATACTCCGCCTGAACCACCAATACTCCGCCTGAACCACCAATACTCCGCCTGAACCACCAATACTCCGCCTGAACCACCAATACTCCGCCTGAACCACCAATACTCCGCCTGAACCACCAATACTCCTCCTGAACCACCAATACTCCGCCTGAACCACCAATACTCCGCCTGAACCACCAATACTCCGCCTGAACCACCAATACTCCTCCTGAACCACCAATACTCCACCTGAACCACCAATACTCAGCCTGAACCACCAATACTCCTCCTGAACCACCAATACTCCACCTGAACCACCAATACTCCTCCTGAACCACCAATACTCCGCCTGAACCACCAATACTCCTCCTGAACCACCAATACTCCTCCTGAACCACCAATACTCCTCCTGAACCACCAATACTCCACCTGAACCATCAATACTCCTCCTGAACCACCAATACTCCGCCTGAACCACCAATACTCCGCCTGAACCAACAATACTCCTCCTGAACCACCAATACTCCGCCTGAACCACCAATACTCCGCCTGAACCACCAATACTCCGCCTGAACCACCAATACTCCGCCTGAACCACCAATACTCCGCCAGAACCACAGTGGTCTCTCTAATTAACAAAGACCTTAGTCACTACCTCATTCCTTTGCGTGTATTTATTCCTCAATAAACTTATTTAATTTTTTTTTACACAGTATATCCTTTCACGACCAAAGATCACATTCACTCCACAAAAATCTACCCCTTACGGGTTATTCATGCCCGTGCCACCCCCTTACGGGTTATTCATGCCCGTGCCACCTCTTGGGGTGGCTTAATCTTCATCAATCATCTTAAGTCTATTTTGTATAAATATCTAATTTTTCTCTAAGATATCACTGGTCTACGCAGCACCGCTCCTGTGCCAGGTAAGTCCACGACGGGCTCGCCATAGCCCGTGCTACTTGCCCCGCTCCTGTGCCAGGTAAGTCCACTACGGGGCTCACCATAGCCCGTGCTACTTGCCCCGCTCCTGTGCCAGGTAAGTCCACTACGGGGCTCACCATAGCCCGTGCTACTTGCCCCGCTCCTGTGCCAGGTAAGTCCACTACGGGGCTCACCATAGCCCGTGCTACTTGCCCCGCTCCTGTGCCAGGTAAGTCCACTACGGGGCTCACCATAGCCCGTGCTACTTGCCCCGCTCCTGTGCCAGGTAAGTCCACTACGGGATCACCATAGCCCGTGCTACTTGCCCCGCTCCTGTGCCAGGTAAGTCCACTACGGGATCACCATAGCCCGTGCTACTTGCCCCGCTCCTGTGCCAGGTAAGTCCACTACGGGGCTCACCATAGCCCGTGCTACTTGCCCCGCTCCTGTGCCGGGTAAGTCCACTACGGGCTCACCATAGCCCGTGCTACTTGCCCCGCTCCTGTGCCAGGTAAGTCCACTACGGGCTCACCATAGCCCGTGCTACTTGCCCCGCTCCTGTGCCAGGTAAGTCCACTACGGGGCTCACCATAGCCCGTGCTACTTGCCCCGCTCCTGTGCCAGGTAAGTCCACTACGGGCTCACCATAGCCCGTGCTACTTGCCCCGCTCCTGTGCCAGGTAAGTCCACTACGGGGCTCACTATAGTACGTTTTGTAACTATATGGACCATCGTAGAAATATCGACGCCATGGACAAATAGAAAGTAGAATTTGGTACTATTCATTTACTAAAGTGGAAAAAAAAGAGGTAAAAACCAAACTATTAAATATTTCTTGGCCTAGTATAGCACATATATATAGGCCTCACACAGCGTGTATTAGGCCTAAGATGGTTAACGACGTTTGTCTCGTTCTGGACCAGTCCAACCACTTGGGCTGGACGGTAGAGCGACGATCTCGCGTCATGCAGTTCGGCGTTCAATCCCCGACCGTCCAAGTGGTTGGGCACCATTCCTTTACCCCCCGTTCCATCCCAAATCCTTGTCCTGACCCCTTCCAAGTGCTATATAGTCGTAATGGCTTGGCGCTTTCCCCGCTGATAGTTCCCTAGTTCGTCCTGGACCATTCTCAATCACAATCGACTTGAGAATGGTCCAAGACGGACCGAAACATCGTCGTCCCTTCACCTTCTAGTGTCTGGGGTCTTGTCATCAACTCATCTATTGGTCAACATTCAACATGGCCCTATCGATTGATTGATTGATGAAGATTAAGCCACCCAACAGGTGGCACGGGCATGAATAGCCCGTAAGTGGTGGCCCTTTCGAGCCATTACCAGTATCAAAAGATGATACTGGAGATCTGTGGAGGCGCAACTGCACCCTGCGTGACGGGAGATGTCTCCCGGACCAAGTGGTGACCAAATGGTCCATGGCCCTATCACTCCACCAAACTTCCCGGCACTTTGTCATTCATCACCTAAACAATGCAACGCAATGAAATAATTGAGTTACCGCATAAAAAGAACAAAAGCGCGGCCGTCCACAACAAAAATTATCGCCAGCTTTCCCGCCAAAACAATAGTGAGTAATCAGCTGACTTTGATTAATGAATGGGGGAAGGAGGGAGGGAGAGAGGGAGGGAGAGAGGGAGGGGGTTTAGCAAGTCCGAAAGCTACACGGAACTTAGGCCTCGTTCCGCGCGTTGCTTGATTAATGGGCCAAGTTGTTAGAGTTGTGGGTGTGAGTGGATGTTGTTATAGATTCGGAACAAGTTCCAAGTAGCACGGGCTATGGTGAGCCCGTAACTTACCTGGCACAGGAGCGGGGCAAGTAGCACGGGCTATGGTGAGCCCGTAACTTACCTGACACAGGAGCGGGGCAAGTAGCACGGGCTATGGTGAGCCCGTAACTTACCTGACACAGGAGCGGGGCAAGAAGCACGGGCTATGGTTAGCCTCGTGGACAGGAGATGTCTCTCGTCTGTGTGAGTGGAGGTACTCCGTAGCTTAGTAGGCTTGGTCAGCCAGCGAAACACAGGTGTACGGAAAAATACGTCACTGGGAACGGGCAATGATCGGAGACACAACGTTTTAGTTACAAGCAAAATCGAGAATTTTCCAATATGGCGGAAAATTGTAACCACTCAGTAAATTAATAAATATGTATGTTGTTGATGTTGTTGTTGTTGTTGTTAAAGACTCGCTACCTGGAACAAGAAGGTCCAAGTAGCACGGGCTATGGTGAGCCCGTAGTGGAGTTTTATAAATCTGTAGCCGCTAAATAAATAATAGTAAAACATGAAAGAAAACGGAATAAAACCTACATTATTGGACCGAACAAGTAAGAAAATAAATAAAAATTGAAACAAATTGAAATACAAAGACGAAATCTGAAGACATTGCGTTAACTACGCTGTTAACGAGGTTGTTAACGAGGTTGGGTATTATACAACCTTTATACAACTTTTATACAACAACAAAGGTTGCTAATTACTTTATACAACCAACGCCTAAATATCCACACTGTTAATATATAATAATATTAATTCCCATTTGAGAAAATTTATATTTCGAACGAACAGCATGTTAAAATGAATGAATACATCTTTGGGGTCGGCCGCTGGATGGAATGAACATGGCCTGAGGGACGAGCTAACAATCAATGACCAAACGAAATCAATTTCGAGCCAATCAGAGCCATAGGAAACCGCCGTAAATATCAGTTATTAAGCAGAGCATTACAAACACATTAAAAGTGAACCATTCAATTAAGCAGAAACATATCTAAGGCCATTGAGCATTAAAATACACCATTTGATTCAACAGGAAAATAAACCAGTCAGTTCAACAGTGAGATGAATGGATTGGTGACATGATAGAGGGTGACATGATAGAGGTTTACAAGTGGATGAATGGACATAACCGGGGGGATATTAATAGGGTATTAAAAGTATCAACACAGGACAGAACACGAAACAATGGGTATAAATTGGATAAGTTTAGATTTAGGAAAGACTTGGGTAAATACTGGTTCAGTAACAGGGTTGTTGATTTGTGGAACCAATTGCCGCGTAACATTGTGGAGGTGGGGTCCCTCGATTGTTTCAAGCACGGGTTGGACAAGTATATGAGTGGGATTGGGTGGTTATAGAATAGGAGCTGCCTCGTATGGGCCAATAGGCCTTCTGCAGTTACCTTTGTTCTTATGTTCTTATGTTCTTATGTTCTTATGATTGTATTTTTCCACGAGAGGGAAAACGAGGGGAACCAATAGAGCGGCAGCAATTAAGAGAGTTAAGGGGAGAAACATGGCCATTCATCAGAGCCGCAAATTGAAATGAAGAACGACTATTACGGGCTATTCATGCCCATGCCACCTTTTGGGGGGAGTTTAATCTTCATCAATCAATCAATCGAGAGCGACTAGTTACCTCGCTGGCCGACCACAAGCCAATAGGAAGCATAGACAGACAACGAGTAACCAATCAGAACCGAGGATAGATAAGTTGCAACCAATCGGAACCTAGGTAATGCGAATGAGGAATCAAGAGGAACCAATGAGAGATTAAGGAGCAAGCAACAGGGAAGAGAAGGATGAGAAACAGATCTTAAAGCCAAAATTGGACCGGGAATGACTAATTAATGACACTAACTGCCTGAGCCAACAACAACAACAACAACATGCAACTGAATCGGCTAATTAGGACCCAGTTGTATTCACAGCAGTGTAAAGCAATCAATCACAGAACACACCCGCCCACACACGACAGAAGAGTAAGGGGAGACATGATCACTACCTACAAAATCCTCAGGGGTATTGACAGGGAAGACAAGGATAAACTATTCAACACTGGTGGTAAGCGAACAAGGGGACACAGGTGGAAACTGAGTAACCAAATGAGCCACAGGGACGTTAGAAAGAACTTTTTCAAAAAGTAGTTAACAGGTGGAATGCATTAGGAAGTGATGTGGTGGAGGCTGACTCCATACACAGTTTCAAATGTAGATATGATAGAGCCCAGTAGGCTCAGGAATCTGTACACCTGATGATTGACGGTTGAGAGGCGGGACCAAAGAGCCAAAGCTCAATTCCCGCAAGCACAATTAGGAGAGTACACACACACACACACACACGCACACACACACACACACACACACACACACACACACACACACACACACACACACACACACACCCACCTGGCCCTAGTCGGCAGAGCGACGGTCCCGCTTCATGCAGGTCTGCGTTCAATCCCCGACCGTCCAAGAGGTCGGGGATTGAACGATAACCCAGAACAATAGTTCCAAGTAGCACGGGCTATGGCGAGCCCGTAGTGGACTTGCCCCCACCAAGAATATTTTTTTTGAAGAGAGATACATGTGCAAGGTTTGCCAACATAAACACTTGCCATTCAAAGACCTGAACACTTATCCAGAATTATGTATATCACGTACATTAGACCAGTCTGAAATACGCAGCGCCAGCATATCTTCAAATACATAATAAAAATGGAAAGTGTAGAGACATGCCACCAGACTAGACACAGAGCTGAGAGACATGAACCACGAGGACTAACTATATCAACTGAACCTCATGTCACTTGCGATAAAATAAAGACATGATCACGCTATATAAAATACTAATGACAGTCGATGAGTTAGGTAATGGCTTATAATTCGACAGTGAAAGAAGACGAACGAGGGGACTCAGCCGGGAACTAAGTTACCCAAATGAACCACAAAGATATTAAACAGAACATTAAGGTCAGGGACGTGAAGACGAAGAATGAAGGTCTTCATTCAGAATGAAGGTCTTCATTCAGAATGAAGGTCTTCATTCAGAATGAAGGTCTTCATTCAGAATGAAGGTCTTCATTCAGAATGAAGAGTGTTGGGAGGGGTAAGACCACACTATATATACAGAGACAGATCCGCATAAGACCAGAGTAACCATCGCGAATAACCGAACTCAATTACGGGCTCACCATAGCCCGTGCTACCTGGACATATCGTTCTGAGTAGCTAAATCTAAAACAACAACACCATTCAGATATGACACATTATTAAAAAGGGCTCATGAACTAGTACATATGCCGTGTGAAGGCCGAAAGCCGGGACCCAAAAGCTGAAACTCAACTCCACGTCAAGACACACACACACACACACACACATATAGAGCCCAATGATATGACAGATATGATAGAGCCCAGTAGGCTCAGGAACCTGTACACCAGTTGATTGACAGTTGAGAGGCGGGACCAAAGAGCCAGAGCTCAACCCCCGCAAGCACAACTAGGTGAGTACACACACACACACACACACACACACACACACACACACACACACATATAGAGCCCAATGATATGACAGATATGATAGAGCCCAGTAGGCTCAGGAACCTGTACACCAGTTGATTGATAGTTGAGAGGCGGGACCAAAGAGCCAGAGCTCAACCCCCGCAAGCACAAATAGGTGAGTACACACACTCACGCACTTAAACCCGCTCCACAAGACAGGTCGACACAATAATACTTGATAAACGACTATAAATCCCAAGATTTCTCAGAAGAACGACCAATTAACTGACCAGACAATTTAAAGACAGAAGAACACTGCAGTACGAACTCACTCCTCAAGTAATGAGTCCGTAACACACCCGCCGGCTCCTCCATCAGCCTAATGTACAAAAAATATCAACAATTATAATACCAACTTGGAATGATTATGCCATAGTTCACTAATAATTACCTGCGATTTTCTGAAACTATTATTTTGTGCTAAGTGGGAGTGTGTACCGGGCCTAATCCGGGTCTCCGATCTATCCATCTATCCTATCTATCATCTATCTATAGAAGGACTGACGATATATTGATGTAAAGCAAGTTGGGAAAAAGTAGGTCCGGTCTATCATACAGCAATAAATACAACTGTATTCTGACTACCTAAGCGTCAATAGATTGTTAGCAGATATCATAACCACATTACAAGTCTTAATAGATTGTTTAACCATTATGAGCTCGATAGATCTTAGACTTCAAACATATTGGGACCGCGGTTCTAGCCCTCATAGAAACCAGGTGAAAGAATGATTGTTTAACAATTATCATAACTATAAGCCTTAATAGAGTGCTTAATAAGAGTCAGTTAATAAGTCGTTTACTAACTAGCCATAACCTATACGAATCACCCGCGAATACTAACGCCAGTCACCTGTATTTACCTGTATTCGTGTAATGCAAGGCAAAGAGGCTTTGAAAGCCACGAATGGCACAATTATGAATAACTTTCACATTCATCAAAGCTTGAACAGAGTATATACACATGTTGTTAAAGATTCGCTACCTGGAATAAAAAATTCCAAGTAGCACGGGCTATGGTGAGCCCGTAGGTATATATATAGTCTCCCCCATTACACCCAATTTCCCCCACACACACAGCTTCTCCTACGCCCATCTGCACTTACACCAGTCCCTGCTTTAATGAAACATCACCATTACCACTCTCAGGAATAACTCCCACTATCATCAACACCATACTCGCCCGCGGCAGACAGCAGAGCCCTGCGGCAGACTCGGGGAGGTCCGGCAGACAGCAGAGCCCTGCGGCAGACTCGGGGAGGTCCGGCAGACAGCAGAGAGAGAGCCCCCAGCAGAAGGCGGGGCGCCGTGAACACACTGCTACAACACTACTCCTTTAAAATGTTCTATATTTCTCTTATTATTCCCCGCCAGCCACGCCAGAGGGAGGGAGTGGGGGGGAGTACGAGTCTGCTGTTGCTGCTGCTGCTTTATTGGTGCCTGCGTGTGTCTCCTGCACTTCTCTCTCTACCCCTCTGCTGGCCCCCCTCTCATCTCCACCCCCTCACCTGTACCTGTACACCTCACCTGTACAACTCACCTGTACACCTTACCTCCAAGCTTCATAAACAGAGTTTCTTAGTGTCTCGCCAAGTGTAAATAAAGACAGACTTCGCCTGGTGCCAAGTGCTTCAGTAAGTGTTTTTCAATCATGATGTTTTAAACGTCCTTCAGACTAGACCTTTTCACACTTGGTAACCTCTTAACAATCCAATTTAATTATAAATTGCTGTTCGAAGCCTTATAAAAAGGCTTCGAACTTTTTTTAGGTGAAGGCTTATAAAGATATATATATATATAGGCACGACGTTGGAGCCTATTGGGCAGCGTCATTCATCCTGCAAGGGGAACGTGCCATAGCTAAAGGTACAGCCGGCCGGCCGAGCGGACAGCACACTGGACACGTGATCCTGTGGTCCCGGGTTCGATCCCGGGCGCCGGCGAGAAACGATGGGCAGAGTTTCTTTTACCCTATTCCCTTGTTACCTAGCAGTGAATAGGTACCTGGGAGTTAGTCAGCTGTCACGGGTTGCTTCCTGGGGGTGGAGGCCTGGTCAAGGACCGGGCCGCGGGGACACTAAAGCCCCGAAATCAACTCAAGATAACCAAGATAACAGCACAAAATAAAGGGGAAAAACTTGCTGGGTTGTCCATGCAAGAGTTCATTATATGCGAGTGAACTGCCTGAAGTGAACACAACGGACCTCCAAACAATGATATCAACATCTTACAACACTCAAGGGTACGTTATCTTTCGTTATCACCTCGGGAGATATTGTAAGGACAGTACAGGCGTTAAGACGGATCTGTTTTGTTTACAACAATATTTGTTTCAAATATTACAACAATATTTAAAGAAATAAACAATACTTGAAGTTGTTCGAAGGTCTCCGAAGGCGGACACAGTCTCTCAAGTAATGGTCCAGACGATGTTATACGTCTCACGCTGCACATTCTGTAACTATCTTGAGATGATTTCGGGGCTTTAGTGTCCCCGCGGCCCGGTCCTCGACCAGGCCTCCACCCCCAGGAAGCAGCCCGTGACAGCTGACTAACTCCCAGGTACCTATTTACTGCTAGGTAACAGGGACATTCAGAGTGAAAGAAACTTTGATCATTTGTTTCTGCCTCGTGCGGGAATCGAACCCGCGCCACAGAATTACGAGTCCTGCGCGCTATCCACCAGGCTACGAGGCCCCCACTATGCGCAATTGTTTCCGTCTCGAAGCTCTGTGAATCAAATACGAATGCTTGATACTAGAGAGATCCTGTAAGCCATCACCTCGATTGCGTTCGTATTGATGAAATTTGTCGACTGTAACTGCATTGTTCCAGTACACAGGTTCACTGACTCTTAATTCACATTTTGTACATTTTTGGCAGATTCGAACATGAGGAGGAGGAAAGGTAATTATCAGCAGAAAGCGTTGTTGTTGTTGTTGTTTTAGATTCAGGTACTCTGAACAAAAGTTCCAAAGTAGCACTGGCTATGGTGAGCCCCTTTGTGGACTTACCTGGCACAGGAGCAGGGCAGAAAGCGCTAAGTTATTAT
>NC_091230.1:22932668-22965862 GCF_040958095.1 Procambarus clarkii
CACATTATGCTAGACGAGCAAGCTCCCAGAATCTTGTTATGAGGGAGTCAGATTAACTCCGAAGTCCGAAGATCAGGTAACAGATCAGTCCGAAGCCTTGGCACGCGACTTCCATCTAAGGTAATAGAGACAAGATTGAAAACAAAGGCAAACAATCTAACAGAGGGAGGAGTGATTCCTGAGCTGTAAGGAGGGGGGGGAGACATGATCACATCATCAATGATTTTCAGATTAAAATGATAAATATAACAAAAACGAGATGTTGAGTTTAAGAAACAGCATAATATTAGAGCATGACTCTAATATATATGTAAGTTACCTAGCAGTAAAATAGGTACCTGGGTGTTAGTCAGCTGTCACGGGCTGCTTCCTGGGGTGGAGGCCTGGTCGAGGACCGGGCCGCGGGGACACTAAAAAAAAGCCCCGAAATCATCTCAAGATAACCTCAAGATAACCTATGGCTGGATGATACGAACTCCAGCGAGCTTCAGCAATGAAAGAAAAACCTTGCACAATGAATCACTAGAATGTGATGACTGTAAAAGAATAATGAAGTCCTTCTGCTTAGCGAGGAAGTAGTCAGGAAGTGGATAACTTGGAATAAGGGAAGACAATGAAAGTTGTCTCCAAACATACACGAACAGAAATGATATGTAAGTCGACACACTCGACTACGATTACGCTATAAAACCAGAAATTACGTATAAGATGGGGACCAGGAGCTGAGACTTGACGCAGTAAGTGTAACACGGAGAGGGAGTACAAGTTGATGGTTGAGAGGAGTGCCTCGGAAACTGACGTGAGGGGGGAGGGAGGGGCGGATGGAGGAAGAGGGGAGAGGGAGGGGGAATGGAGGAAGAGGGGAGAGGGAGGGAGGGGATGGAGGAAGGAGGGGGGGGGGGATGCGAACGGGGATGGAGCTGTACAAACACCCAAGAGAGCCAAGAGTGAGGGGACACGACGTGGGGCAAGTGTGCCGGAGTAACTGGCAGATGTTGATAACTTGTACCTGTGGGAGGTGTACCTGTGCGAGGTGTACCTGTGGAAGGTGTGCCTGTGTAGTGTGTGTGTGTGTGTGTGTGTGTGGGTGTGTGTGGGTGTGTGTGGGTGTGTGTGTGTATATATATATATATATATATATATATATATATATATATATATATATATATATATATATATATATATATATATATATATATATATATATATATATATACATATATATATACACACACACACACACACACACACACACACACACACACACACACACACACACACACACACACACCTTATGGATGTGCCTTGCTAAGGTTAAACTCTACAGGATTCTACCGGGGACGTGTCCACGTGGAGGCTCTAAAGATAACGTGTTGGATTAGAACGTGTAGGTAAGATATCTTTCTTCAGGACATGTAGGAAATGAATTCAAATAGAGAGACCATAGTATTTGGAGTGGCCTTTAACCCTAACTACCAGTGGTGGGGACAGTCATCGACCCCTCCCCCCCCCCACCACCCTCGTACATCTTCCTCCGTCTTGATTGGATCCTGTGAGTGTGTGTTTGACGACTGGTGATGAATACGGAGAACTGTTAGGGGGGGGGGGTTGGGGGGTAGGGGGTGCTGGGGTGTGTGTAGTCACTTAGCTGAGCTTGCAGGATCGAATATCTGCTCTTGGGCCCCGCCTTTCGACCATCATTTGTTCAATGCAGTGATTCTTTTTTCACTCGTTTTTCTTATCATCTTCAGATTTAAAGTTGTGTATCGAATTGGCTTCAGCAACTACTTCATCCAGTCCGTTCCACTTATTAACGACTCTTGGACTGAACAAATTTTTCCTGATATCTCAATTGACCTGATATCTCAAGTGACTTCCTGATATCTCCAGTTTGCAATCATGTCCTCTCGTTCTACTGTTCCTTAATTCGAACACAGCTTCTATGTATATATACTTCGTCAGCCCCATTAACTATCTTGAACATCGTTATAAGGTCTGTCCTGTTCCTCCTTTTCCTTCCAGTGTAATGAGGTTTAGTTCCCTCAGTCTTTCTTCATAGCTCAGTCCCCTTCACTCTGGAACGAGCTTTGTTGCATATTTCTGGACCTTTTCTAGTTTCGTTTCCTGTTTCTTTGGGTGGGGGTTCATTGTCGAGGCAGCACACTCAATAACAGGACTCACAAAGGATGTGTACAGCGCGCGGAAGGAATCTTTGTCCTCGTTCCTGAAGGATAACAGGCCGTTTGCCAGTATGGCATATGCTGTCCTCGTTATCCTGGTGTGTGTGTGTGTGTGTGTGTGTGTGTGTGTGTGTGTGTGTGTGTGTGTGTGTGTGTGTGTGTGTGTGTGTTAGTTAACGTGGAAGTCACACGATATATCAGTGCCTTGGTTTCCTTGCCTGGCATTGAGTCGCATGGGAAGATTTATCGTAGCCCTGCCGGGGATGTGGTGTTGGTCAACCTCTGCCAGGGATGTGGCCTTGGTCACATCCCTGGCAAGAAGGGGACACCTTCCCACCGTGGGGACACCTATGTCTCTCTCTCTCTCTCTCTCTCTCTCTCTCTCTCTCTCTCTCTCTCTCTCTCTCTCTCTCTCTCTCTCTCTCTCTCTCACTATCGTCCCCCAAGTTATTATTTGACAAAAGAAAAATGTGCCTTGAAAGTCATGGAATATCGACTCGTCTCTCGGCAGAAATCAAATCCACCTGGAGAAAACTAGTCCTACCTGCCGGGTTACCTGGAAGATGGCGCCGTGTTGACGAAGACGGCGGGGAGAAACAGGGGGGAGGAGAGGGGCTGCTGACGGTGGAGTAGTGGCACATAGTGGCACAGGAAAACAGATGACACGGAACATTCAAAATTAACTCGATATTCACTTACCTCATCGTCTGGTGTGTGGGGGACGTTGATTTGCCGGGGTTCAGGTGCACACTGTGTGAAGGGGAGCTGAGGCAGTGAGTCAGTGAGTCAACATACTCTACATGGTATACTACACTAGCTAGCCTATCCACCAGTAATGACAAGTTCCACAACACTTACCGAGGATTCCTCTTCCTTCTCCGCCATCTGCTCTTCCTTCTTCTCCTTGAGGGCCTTTACCAGCTTCCATTTACTCCCGGGGCCTCTCAATTTGGGCTTGGCCGGGGAGGCTTCCCCTGTAGAGTCAGAAGCCCCATCCTCTCCCTCGACAGTGATCTCCGGCTTAGTGTCGGTGGGCTCTAAGCCCGTTTCTGGAAGAGGCTTGTCTTCCAGCCCCGAAATGAGGCCTCCTGGGGTTTCGTCCTCTTCTGTTTTCCTTGATTCACTTGATGGAGGAACTTTGGGTAGAACAGGGGTCTCCACAGGCTCCACGGGTCCTTCTTCGATACTATCCAGTTGAGAAACGAGATCAGAGCCATAGGCAAGATCATCTGTTAGTTGGTCAGCTTCACTAGGAGGCTTTGGGGCAATAATTTGAGCTGGGGGCACAAAAGACTTCACTGTCTCTCCTGAAGGAGGCCGCGGAACTTCTACAGGAGGCACTGGCAATGTTCGTCTGCATTTTTGGGCTACGGGAAGTTCTTCAGGAGATGAAGGTATAGGAACAACCTCTTTGGTATCAGGAGTTGGAGATTCATCATCTTCCTCCTCTACATCTTCTTCAGGTGAGTCTGGACCTGACGTTTCTCCTGAGGAACCATCTTCATCAGAGTCAATGCGAGCACGCATTATGGATTGAGTTGGGCGAGTCTTTGCCAAGGTGGGTTCTTCCAATAGACCTCGGGTCTCTCGCCGACTGTCGCCGCTGTACATCGAAAACACGGCACTCTCTTGCGAGGCTTGAGTATCCTGAGATTCAGATAACAGGAGAGAACTCTGCCGGCTGTCTCCTGCTGCAGAGAAGAACGCCGATTCATTAGAAAGGGCGCTGGATATTGCATCCTCGTAGACGTCTTGAGGTGCCTGATAAAGAGATTGAATGGGAGAAACCGCTGAGGGAATGCCTGGTGACACGGATTTTGGAACATACTGTGCCGAAGTGGGTGGCACAGAAGGGCACTGGTCTGAACCTGCCACTGGTGTATCCTCCACCTTGACACGGCCTTGCAGCTCACACAGCACCACATTCATGTAATCACGAACTCGATCATCCGGTTGCATTGGATAGCACTCTTCCAGTTCGGGTTCACGCCACTGGTCTGCCTCCATAAGCTCCAGTTTGCGAAGCTCATAGCGGTACCATTCATCATCAGAGTCAATGGAGTCCTCTGTGCTCTGGCGTCTTGAAGAGCCTCGTGACATGCGGAAACTTCGCACAGAGCGATTGTCATCTTCTTCAGAGTGTGGTCTCTGGCTGGGAAGAGCCAGCCTATAATCCTTGGCAGCATCAGGTGGCGAGCGTCTGCTATGATCTCGGCCTCGAGACGGAGTTCCCTCCGCTCCAAGAGACTCACTTATGGAGGTGTCGCTATCGCCCGCCTCCCCCGACACGCTAATATCAATATTTTTGTTAACGACAGGTTGTTGGAGGAGGACGGCGGCGGCGGCGGCAGCAGGCGACACGCCTACCGCCGGGGAAGCCTCCGCTGTCGCACTTCTGCTGTTAGGGGCGGGCGCTTCCCCGTTTTTTGACTGATTAAAGCCAGTATTTGAGGGGAAGTTAGGATCATAGTAAGAGAGAGAAGCAGTGTTGGTAGGTAGGATAAGGGTAGATTCTTGTGGATATTGGGGGAAGGGTTGTTGAGCATGGCCAGGAAAGGGTTGGGCATCACGAGGGAGTTGGGGGGCATTATAAGTCGGTGCTGGGGGACATATACCACCAACGGGAAGGGTCTCCTGGCCGCTCATGGGAAAATTTACATTCGGTGGAATGTTAACATCTTTGAAGTACTGGTAGCCAAATTGGCCACCGGCGTTTTGTTCCTGGGCTGATGAGTCGTGTGTCATGTCTGTCATATTATTGTTGACCTGCTGGAGATCACAGGCAGCCATGTTGTCTTTTGAGACGAGAACGTCTGGCCCGGGAAGTTCGGATGGCGGGGCTCCTGGTCCAACCGGTGGCCGGTCAGATGTAGATTGTGGTTGAAGCTCCCCTGGAGGCAATGGGCTCAGCATCTGGTGGTTACTGGGAGGACGGGAACCACTGTCAGAGCCGCTACTGCTGGCGCGTGTTGCTTCCTCAGAGCCACTCTGGTCATCAGAGTGGGTGGAAGATGAATGACGCTGACGGTATTTACCAAGAGCGCGTGAAACTGCGAACTCTCGACGTCCACCTACACGAGACGAGCCAGGTTGTTTCGAATCTGCATCTTTTTCTCGACTATCAGAGCGTTTTAGCTCACCCACTGTTGGGAAAAGGTTCTCCACATCCTGCAGGAGTGTTTCTTCTGTTGTGTCGGATGCAGGTTCATCTGATTTAGGAGTAGATTCGGCTGCTGCTGCTGCCAGTGCAGCGATGTTTTCTTTGCTGCTCGAGGCAGAGCTATATTTTTTGGTTTGTTTCATTGTAGGGAAAAGGTTATCAGCAGCGGTTGTGCTGTCAGACAGCAGACTACTGTTATCACTATCGTCATCCCAGATAGTACGGCGAGGAATGGGTCGACTGATTTCCATGTCTGATTGTTCAGAGTCAGAAAGGGACCTAAGAGATAAGCTGCTTCCACGCCGTCGTGTCTTCTGCAAGAATCCTGACATTGTCGACATGAGAGAACTGCGTTTCTTTTCTTTCCGCCTTCCAAGAGTCGCTGTTTGGTAATCTTTATGTTTTGGTTCATCTTCGTGAAGAGGGCGTGAAGGAAGGCTGTGAGATCGTGATCGCTTCCCCATGATGTCGATGCTTGGTATCATTTTGCTCATGCTGTTAAGGGCAGACTTCATGCTAGCACCACGCCTAAGCTTTTTCTTCTCCTCTTGCTGTCCCTTTGTCTTGATGGGCACTGTATCCTGAGTGATGGTGATATATCCTGCCTGTGACACCAATACATTACTGTTGTCATAGTAGGTCTGGGCTGGGTGGGCCTCTTGCACCAGCTGGCGGTGCTCTTGCGCATTCTGGGGACTGTATCTCTTGAGATTGAGTTCTAAATTGACCTGCCTGTCGGTCTTGCCATCTGTCCACTGCATCTGGCGCATGATCTCTGTGTGGGTCGTGGGGACAGCCTGCGTGTGCCTTCGGGTATTGTGGTAGCGGTCATAGCGACTCCTGGAACGGGGTGTTGGGGACGGTCCCTGAGGAGGGGGCTCATGGGCTGCAGTCGAGAGGATGTTTTCCATATTCCTCAACGATCCTGACAGATCCTCGCTCTTCAGCAAAGGAGATTCTGCTATGTTGGGGACTGGTCCGTACCGATCTTTTGGAGGATATGTATTCATGTAGGCATCTGGAGACTCATACGGATGGTCCCTCATCATGGGTTGAGTAGGGTCATAGCCATATGCTTGCTTGTATCGGGCTATAGTTCCTTCCTTGAGGTTGTCCTCCATGGGAACATATCTGCTGACGATGTGTGATGATGAGGTAGGTGGTGTGGTGTATGGAGGAGGCTGCCCGTAGGTAGGCTGGTACTTATACTTCATAGTGTCTTTCCCTCCTGGGCCAGACGATGGGTAGAAGCTCGAACTAGAAGAATATGAAGATATAGAGTCAGAACTGTCGGCACCATAGCTGTGCCGGTTTTCAGACCGTCCGGAATCAATGTCTGTCAAGTGATCGAATCTTCGAGTGTGCTGACCGACGAATTTGAGTTCTCCAGCAGCGTTTAGGTAGGCTGGAGCCGAATATTTGGGTTCGTTGATGTAGGGCGATGTCTGGTACTGTTGTTGCTGTTTTCCCTGATAGGCTCTCTCCATGCTAGGCGACAAGGACAGGTTCGAGGGATAAGTGTCAGCTAATGATGTGTTTGTGAGGAGGGAGGATGATGCTACACTTGACCTTGACCCTGTATAGTAGTGAGAATATGTACTCGATGTTGGTGCTGGAGGAGGTGGTGGTGCAGACGAGCTCATGAGCATATCCTCCAGGAACATCTCCTCTGCCTTACTGGTACTGACTCGAGTGATAGGATCAGCAGTCAGGGCATAGATACTGTATGTACTAAATGACGCCTCCTCAAACGCGGCATTGCTACCTGATCGTGCTTTGACACTGGTCCTTCTTGGGCTAAGAGTGAGGTAACCTGCAGGAATGCTTGAAGTAACACCTGAGGCCGAGGACGCCACGGGGAGGGATGGGGACATGTATGATATGCGTGGGTCTGCTTTCTCAGCAGAGAGTGCTGTGTTGACGATATCAGGCTTCGAAGTTGATATGTGTAAAAAAGAAGTCGTTGTAATAGGCTGGGATGACTCTTCAAGAATCGGTCCAGAGCTAAATATCTTTGACTCTCTGGTGAGACTCTCTCCAATGGTGCTGAACTTGAACTGGTCGTTCAAGGAGCCAGACAGGGATGTTGATGGGAAGCTCATGGGAGCCGTGGTCGTTGTAACTGAAGCTAGCATGGCAGCTGAGGTAGCGGACGGCAGATACAGGTCCTCCAGCCTCTCAGTGCGGTCTGTTCTGTAGGGTGATACTCTCCTACCTGCTCTTGGGCTGGTTGGACTCTTTTCGATGCTCGAGGAGGTGCTCATGCTGCTGCTGAGAGTGGATATGCCAGAGTCATACTTGCCTAGCTCAGCATACCGGATTGGTGATGGACTCTTGGCAGGCTTAGGAGACTTAGGGCTCTTGGGACTCTTAGGGCTTTTGGGACTCATGAGACGAGGAGTGGCTCTAGGACTGTGACCGAGCTCCTTTGAGGGCATAAAAGATGGGGTTGCAGGTCGTTTGCTTGTGGAACCTGGCTCTAAATTAGTAGGAGTGAGGGACGTTTTCTTGACACGAGTTGCATCCTTTGGACTCCCGGAGCGAGGAGAACTGATATAACCATCTTGCCGAGTCCTTGAAGGCCCAAAAGGTGATGATGGTCTCAGCTTTTCACTAGAAGCCGTGAAAAAAGTTGGTGAAGACGTTCCAAGGGCCTTATCTCCCGCGATGAGAGGATCCGGTGTTTTTCGTCCCATGATGCTGAAATCAGACATACCAATGACATCTTTGGTAGTCCCTGAGCTGGTTTCAACCATAGGAAGAGGCGAAGGAGCTTTGGTATGAAGGTCACGATGTCGCGGTGAGCCTGCAACAGGGCCCGAGGCCTTCAGTCCAAGAGCTGCCATAATTTCAGAGTCTGTTGCATTGCTGTCCGTCGATAGCTGAGAATTAGGGCGGCTTCTCTGTGGCTCAGAGGTTCTTGGACTGAAGGTCCAGTCTTCGAGATTGGAGTCCAGGTACATCTGACGCAACTTCACATCGACTACAGACTCTGCCATTTTGTTATCTACCGGTTGAGAGACAGTGACGGCAGTGGCGCCCTCTGGCTTGGACAAGTGGCGTGGAGAGCTCGAAGTTGGCGATCCTAACTTTGGGGATGAAATCAATCTCTCCCGAAGATCTCTTAGATTCTGGGAATCTTTTAACAGCTTGGCACTGAGAGCATCGAGTTCTTTGAGCTTTCCAAGAGCAACCTTATCGAGTGTCGTAAACTTGCGCAGTTCATGAAGATCATGTTCGCTGATACAAGCACTCTGGCCCCGGTAATCCTTGTAGTCATCGGCAGTATACACCTCATCCTTTTCATTCTCCTTCTCTCTCTCTTTCTCTTTTTTTCTTGCCTCAGAAGAATCTGATTCTTTTTCGGTTTCATCTAAATCCCAGATTCTGGCCAATTCTTGATCCGTCGACTCTGACACTTGGGAGAGATTGTCGCGGTGGGCGTTGTTAAGACTCCTGTAGAAAGCCTCATCAGGAAGTCTGTTCTCGGAGTTGTCATCCGTTGGGCCGGCAGCGGAAGCGACAACAGCGACGGCAGCAACTTCCGTGGGTAAAGGTGGCTCTTCTTTCTCGGCAAGGAGAGCTTGTAGATCAAAGGCCGTATAGAACTCCAGCAGCTGGGCGATAACGGCCTGCTGCTCGTAGAGGAGAATCTCCAACTTCTCGAGGCGTTCCCACATTTTGACGTACTCCTGCGACAGCATGTCGAGGGCCCGCCAGGCGTAGCGCAGCTCCGTCTCCAAGACATTGAGGCGCGTGCCCAGCCTCTCCATATAGTCTCCTAAGAGGGTCTCCATGCTGGCCAGGTAGGACCCCGCGCCCGCGCTTGTGCCCAGCCCGGCCCCGGACCCACCCAGGGCAGACTTGACGCCCTTGAGGCTGTCCATGACCCCGGGGGCAGCTTAGTGTCGTGGCCCGGACCCAGGGGAGCCCAGGTCACGCTGGGCTGACGCGCGCCGCCCGGCCGCGCATGCCATGAGCACTCCACACCCTGCTGATGGCTCTCCCTCCACACTCACATAGTGCTCGCTTCTACTGACACACCAACTAAGACATCACTATTCAATCTCGTCCTGCACTAAAGTAGAGCTTCAGTCACACATGTCTACAAGTTTATTTTTCAACATAAGGCCTTGAGTGGGGGAGGAAAAAACAAAGAACATAGATTAGTTTCCCCTTTGGCAACCGATTTTCTATACACAGCCAGATTATATTCACCACAAAATCCCCCCTAAAATATATCACATAAAGCCTCTGGGGTGATGTGTTGTGATGTGCTGTTATGACAAATATCACTTCGATCAAATTATGCAGCGCCTAATTGTGAACAAACAATGTCTCCTGTAGAGCCTATACCTCTTCCATCAGTGGGACACGCCCAGTACCCAGGTCACGAGGACCCAAGACACCAGGACACGCAAGACAAGTACTGGAGTGACCTGGGGGGGGGGGAGGGACAAAGAGAACACGGTTAAGAATCCATGGCGTTACAAGTGTCCATTGCTGCTTGGTATTGAGGCTGCCATTGTTATGATAAGCTTCGTGGTCGAGTTACGGTCAGGGAATCATTCCTGGGTTGGCAGATAAGAGAGAGACAGAGAAAGACAGGCATAAAAAGGAGAAAGAAGGAAGATACAAACAGGAACGAGGGAACAAGCAGGAGAGAAAGAGATGGAAGGAAAATACAGGCAGGAAAAAGTGAGAAGATACAGGTAGGAGAGAGAGAGAGAGAGAGAGAGAGAGAGAGAGAGAGAGAGAGAGAGAGAGAGAGAGAGAGAGAGAGAGAGAGAGAAGATACAGAAGCTACAGAAGATACAGACAGGAGAGAGAAGGATTAGAGATACAGGCAGGAAAGAGAAGGAAGATACAGACAGGAGAGAGAAGGATGAGAGATACAGGCAGGAAAGCATTTCACAGAGAAAAAAAAAATTAAGGAAGTTGAACCGAGACGCAGAAACAAGTCATAAAAAACCTCCACCCACCAGACAAGGGTTGAACACGGGAAGCGAGCCATTAGCGGTCTCCGTAATGACCCAATTGGAGTCACCTGCGGGGACACCGGGCCGCACACAGCCTCGTTATCGACCTGTCACTCCCCCTAAATAGCCCCGCCGACACACGCTGACTAATTGCTATCGAGTTACATCTTTATCGCGTTAACCTGTTATCCCTCCTCCCCCTTCCCCCCCCCCCCCCGCCACAGACACTCCTCCCTTAGTTTCACTTGCCTTTGTTGCACAATAGTCTTCCCTTCCCGCTTAGATAGATAGAGATGCTCTATTTCTTAGATCCTCTATCTCTATGCCTTTCTGTCGAGCCCAAGAACACACTCGCATGCTGCTATTAAGCTATGTTCTGGGTCAGTTATAGTGTGAATACTCTTGAGTTTGGTACAGTGGATTATACGGCGTGGAGGGTCTCCCGTCTCATACACACACACACACATATACACATATATACACACAGCCGAGCGGACAGTGCCTTGGGGGGGGGGGGAGGGGGGTTATAGTCCTAAGGACCCGGGTTCGATTCTCGACTGAGGCAAAATCAAATGGGCAGTTTCTTTCACATATTTAGCTGCTTCGGGACAAATCTAGGATTTGTCCGTGTGTGTGTGTGTGTGTGTACTCACCTATTTGTACTCACCTAGTTGTGCTTGCGGGGGGTTGAGCTCTGGCTCTTTGGTCCCGCCTCTCAACCGTCAATCAACAGGTGTACAGGTTCCTAAGCCTATTGGGCTCTATCATATCTACACTTGAAACTGTGTATGGAGTCAGCCTCCACCACATTGCTTCCTAATGCATTCCATTTGTCAACCACTCTGACACTAAAAAAGTTCTTTCTAATATCTCTGTGGCTCATTTGGGCACTCAGTTTCCACCTGTGTCCCCTAGTGCGTGTGCCCCTTGTGTTAAATAGCCTGTCTTTATCAACCCTGTCGATTCCCTTGAGACTCTTGAATGTGGTGATCATGTCCCCCCTAACTCTTCTGTCTTCCAACGAAGTGAGGTTCAATTCCCGTAGTCTCTCCTCGTAGCTCATACCTCTCAGCTCGGGTACTAGTCTGGTGGCAAACCTTTGAACCTTTTCCAGTTTAGTCTTATGCTTGACTAGATATGGACTCCATATCTGTGTGTGTGTGTGTGTGTGTGTGTGTGTGTGTGTGTGTGTGTGTGTGTGTGTGTGTGTGTGTGTGAAATTAAGGTCGGGAGTCAGTACATTAGACAACCGTCCAAGACAAAGACGGAATCCAAGAGCTAACAGTTTGATCGATCCTGCAGGTATACACAGTATTTACCCACAAACACACACATACACAATCTTGAGACTCAAAGGTCCCATAGAGATATTACACCGCTTTCCTTTAGCGTGCGGGGTATAGAGTGAATGAAATGACCAAAAGAATCGAATTGTTGAGGCCAACTCCATTCACAACTTTAAAAACAGATATGATAGGGAAATAGATCTCGAGTCCTTACACTAGAAAACCATCAGCAAGAAGAGCTGGGGTCCAAGAGCCAGAGCTCGATCCTGCATACACGAATAGATCAGTACAGACTGGGGGGCCCACAATTACAGGTCCCTCAAAGACTGAATCATCAACCACACTGAACTGTCAGCGAAATTAACAGTACGCATTTTCTGGAAATTCCTTGAGGCATTCCTCCCTCCCCCGCAATCAGGGGGGATAATTCCTCCACTAGCTTAACTGCTAACTGCCTCTCACACGTCTAACTGTCTCCCGGACGCTGATTACCTCTCCGGGGAAGGCGCCCTTTCGCTCTTTCGTTCAAAGTTATTAATCAACTTTGGCAAAGGTTCGCTTTAAAAGCGTATGACTAATTAACAAATCATTTTCTAACCAAAGGATTTGTACCTTTTTTTCCATTTCAGAGTTATTAGTATTTATTATTTTCCATGGAATTACTGGCTATTTCACTGATATGGAAGGAGAGGTAAGGTGCTTATCAGGAGAAAACGCTGTGGCAGTTTGACTTATGGCACTAGCAAGGGATATGAGGACAAGGAGCTGGGATATGAGGAGCTGGGATATGAGGACAAGGAGCTGGGATATGAGGACAAGGAGCTGGAATATGAGGACAAGGAGCTGGGATATGAGGACAAGGAGCTGGGATATGAGGACAAGGAGCTGGAATATGAGGACAAGGAGCTGGGATATGAGGACAAGGAGCTGGGATATGAGGACAAGGAGCTGGGATATGAGGACAAGGAGCTGGGATATGAGGACAAGGAGCTGGGATATGAGGACAAGGAGCTGGGATATGAGGACAAGGAGCTGGGATATGAGGACAAGGAGCTGGGATATGAGGACAAGGAGCTGGGATATGAGGACAAGGAGCTGGGATATGAGGACAAGGAGCTGGGATATGAGGACAAGGAGCTGGGATATGAGAACAAGGAGCTGGGATGAGGACAAGGAGCTGAAATATGAGGACAAGGAGCTGAAATATGAGGACAAGGAGCTGGGATATGAGGACAAGGAGCTGGGATATGAGAACAAGGAGCTGGGATGAGGACAAGGAGCTGAAATATGAGGACAAGGAGCTGAAATATGAGGACAAGGAGCTGGGATATGAGGACAAGGAGCTGGGATATGAGGACAAGGAGCTGGGATATGAGGACAAGGAGCTGGAATATGAGGACAAGGAGCTGGGATATGAGGACAAGGAGCTGGGATATGAGGACAAGGAGCTGGGATATGAGGACAAGGAGCTGGGATATGAGGACAAGGAGCTGGGATATGAGGACAAGGAGCTGGGATATGAGGACAAGGAGCTGGAATATGAGGACAAGGAGCTGGGATATGAGGACAAGGAGCTGGAACATAAGGCCAAAAAGCTGGGATATAAGGACATGGTGAAGAAACAGTGCCCAAACACTTGAACCATTGGGGATCGAACGCCGATCCCTCTAAGAATCGAGATTATCACACTATCCCGCCCAGTTCCAGTAGTTGATACCTAAGAAGAGTCCTAGTCTCTTTGGGTGATACTTTATACTCCACAATTAACGAGGCAATTACCGATATAACGAGAGGTTGTGTAGTCATGCGCGTTCGGCCCAAGTCAACGACATCATGTTGCGAGGCGCAGCCGAACGTGATTGTAACAAATTTGCAGAAACGTGTGCAATGGAAATATGCTGTAGTTGTTTCAAGCGTAAATTTAGGTAGTCAGGGCAGACTGTTACGTTTGTCTGATGAAGAAATAGACAGAATAGTTAAGAAGGATGAGTCTCTGTCTCTCTGTCTGTCTGTCTGTCTGTCTGTCTGTCTGTCTGTCTGTCTCTCTCTCTCTCTCTCTCTCTCTCTCTCTCTCTCTCTCTCTCTCTCTCTCTCTTCCTTCCCACCATTAAAATCAAGTGCATTTATGACACTTCCAGACTTGTCGCTGGCTGTCTATACTCAGCGGAAGAGAGAGAGGGAGAGAGAGAGAGAGAGAGAGAGAGAGAGAGAGAGAGAGAGAGAGAGAGAGAGAGAGAGAGAGAGAGAGAGAGAGAGAGAGAGAGAGAGAGAGATGGGGGCACACCCTTAGTTTTGTCCATTTCTCTATTCCGTTCTAGCACATCTTAGCCCATTCCTCTCCTCAACCCCCCCTATCCACCCTCCTTCAATTCATTCGCGTTTATCACCGTTCCTTCCCACTATTACGTCTCTTCCATCTCTTCCCGTTCTTCTTTCTACCTTCCCTTTTCCACAACATCGCCTCCTCACCCCTACTCCCTCTCCTACTCCTCCTTGTGGGCCCACGTACCGGGGGCCAGACAGGGACGCCGTACCGGAGGCCCAGACAGGGACGCCGTACCGGAGGCCCAGACAGGGACGCCGTACCGGAGGCCCAGACAGGGACGCCGTACCGGGGGGGGGGGGGTGCAGACAGGGACGCCGTACCGGGGAGGGGGTGCAGACAGGGACGCCGTACCGGAGGCCCAGACAGGGACGCCGTACCGGGGGGCCAAACAGGTACCGCCGTCGGCTACAGACAGCTTCCCAATAACCCGTAATGGCTCTGGCACCGCAAACTCCACCTTGGACTCCACAGACTTCAAGTTGGAGTCCATACTTTAAGTCAACCTCGGTTGCATATCTGACGGTAAACTTGGACTCCACGTGCGATTGCAAAGCTGAATTCACTTCACAAGTGACTTCAACGTTTCACTTTACAGCTGGATTTATTAAGTTGGATTCCTCGCTGATACGAAGAAATTTTAAAAGCAAAATTTTTAAGAGAAAATCAGGAGAAAGTCTAGCCACGAATGAGGGAGAGAGGGAGAGAGGGAGAGTGGGAGAGAGGGAGAGAGGGAGAGAGGGAGGGATGGAGATGTGGCTGTATAGAGGAAAGAGATCGTGCTGAAGCTGTATGGAGCGATGGAGAGGGGGAAGCAGAGAGGGAGCTAAGGGTGTTCAAAGAGAGGGAGCTAAGGGTGTTCACAGAGAGGGAGCTAAGGGTGTTCAAAGAGAAGGAGCTAAGGGTGTTCAAAGAGAAGGAGCTAAGGGTGTTCAAAGAGAGGGAGCTAAGGGTGTTCAAAGAGAGGGAGCGAAGGGTGTTCAAAGAGAGGGAGCTAAGGGTGTTCAAAGAGAAGGAGCTAAGGGGTGTTCAAAGAGAGGGAGCTAAGGGTGTTCAAAGAGAGGGAGCTAAGGGTGTTCACAGAGAAGGAGCTAAGGGAGTTCAAAGAGAAGGAGCTAAGGGTGTTCAAAGAGAAGGAGCTAAGGGTGTTCAAAGAGAGGGAGCTAAGGGTGTTCAAAGAGAAGGAGCTAAGGGGTGTTCAAAGAGAAGGAGCTAAGGGTGTTCACAGAGAGGGGAGCTAAGGGTGTTCAAAGAGAGGGAGCTAAGGGTGTTCAAAGAGAAGGAGCTAAGGGTGTTCAAAGAGAGGGAGCTAAGGGTGTTCAAAGAGAAGGAGCTGGGGATTGAGGGAAGGGGGTACTCAAGAGTATATGAACTAAGGGTTTAAGAAGGACCTGGTCTTACGAGCATCAACAACCTGGCACAAGACACAATAGGCAAGTATTTTGACAACAAATATATTTCAAATACCAGAAATAAATAATATATTCCAACCATGACCAGCCTTTGCGAATATGAGTTTAACAAAAATCAACAACCCGAAAATTACTGTCCATTTCTACACGTTTTCTAATAAATTTCTGATATTATAGTTTATATTCTCAATTTATTTTACATTTTACTTCAAGTTTATTCGCTATTTTCCTGCACAACACAGTGACATTTCAGCTCATTTTCACCACGTGTTTTCAAGCTCTCTATCACTCGAAGATAGAGTAGATAGAGTGATCTATCACTCGAAGATAGAGTAGATAGAGTGATCTATCACTCGAAGATAGAGTAGATAGAGTGATCTATCACTCGAAGATATAGTAGATAGTGTGATCTATCACTCGAAGATAGAGTGATCTATCACTCGAAGATAGAGTAGATAGAGTGATCTATCACTCGAAGATAGAGTAGATAGAGTGATCTATCACTCGAAGATAGAGTAGATAGAGTGATCTATCACTCGAAGATAGAGTAGATAGAGTGATCTATCACTCGAAGATAGAGTAGATAGAGTGATCTATCACTCGAAGATAGAGTAGATAGAGTGATCTATCACTCGAAGATAGAGTAGATAGAGTGATCTATCACTCGAAGATAGAGTAGATAGAGTGATCTATCACTCGAAGATAGAGGAGATAGAGTGATCTATCACTCGAAGATAGAGTAGATAGAGTGATCTATCACTCGAAGATAGAGTGATCTATCACTCGAAGATAGAGTAGATAGAGTGATCTATCACTCGAAGATAGAGTAGATAGAGTGATCTATCACTCGAAGATAGAGTAGATAGAGTGATCTATCACTCGAAGATAGAGTAGATAGAGTGATCTATCACTCGAAGATAGAGTAGATAGAGTGATCTATCACTCGAAGATAGAGTAGATAGAGTGATCTATCACTCGAAGATAGAGTAGATAGAGTGATCTATCACTCGAAGATAGAGTAGATAGAGTGATCTATCACTCGAAGATAGAGTGATCTATCACTCGAAGATAGAGTAGATAGAGTGATTCAACCATTTGCTTTGAAAACAAAGTGTTATTCAGTCAATTTCGCAATATTCTTAGATGTGTGGTACAGAAAGATTAATATTTTATATAGACCGAGATGTGGTTTGGGGGCGGAATGAGGCCATTGGTTCAGGTGCCCTTTGGACATTTTGTTGTGTCAAATACAATGGCATACAATGGCACCTTTGTCTCATTATTATTTGATTTACAATTATAATTAGATTTGTGTGTTGGGTTATTTTCAGACACTCTTTTATATATCTCATTATACTAAACTATAAGTATTGTGCCGAAGATCTTTATTTGCGTGTGTGTGTGTGTGTGTGTGTGTGTGTGTGTGTGTGTGTGTGTGTGTGTGTGTGTGTGTGTGTGTATGTGTGTGTGTGTGTATGTGTATGTGTGCGTGTACATTTCTCTAATAGTTCTTACCTACCAGAGTTTGCGTCTACTCTTGCCCCGCCATTTCCCCCCCCCCCTCTCCTTTGCTGCTTATCATATCTTTTTACGGAAATATCAAGAGACGAAGACTATTATTTCCTCTTTTGCTCTACTTGTTTACCATTCTTAACACTTAAGAACAGTTTCCTCACTGTCTAGACAATCTTCTCTCTCTCTCTCTCTCTCTCTCTCTCTCTCTCTCTCTCATATCTTCTCTATGCATCTTTCTCTCATGGTCGTACCTCTAGCTTCCTCATTTTCGAATTATTAATTTTTCTATTTTTGTGTTCCTGTCATCCGTTCTGTCATCGTTTAAAAATCAAATGTCCACATATATTATCACACTCGTTCTGTCCAGCCTTTTTCTAGTTAATTTGAAAATATTCGCAATTTAATGAACACATTTCCGTCCATAGAAGCCAACGCTGTTATCAAACATCTTGACGTTATTGTGATGACTTCTTAGTGTGTGTGTGTGTGTGTGTGTGTGTGTGTGTGTGTGTGTGTGTGTGTGTGTGTGTGTGTGTATGTGTGTGTGTGTGTGTGTGTTTACTAGTTGTGTTTTTACGGGGGTTGAGCTTTGCTCTTTCGGCCCGCCTCTCAACTGTCAATTAACTGTTTACTAACTACTTTTTTTGTTTTTTCCACACCACACACACACACACACACACCCCAGGAAGCAGCCCGTGACAGCTGACTAACTCCCAGGTACCTATTTACTGCTAGGTAACAGGGGCATTCAGGGTGAAAGAAACTTTGCCCATTTGTTTCTGCCTCGTGCGGGAATCGAACCCGCGCCACAGAATTACGAATCCTGCGCGCTATCCACCATGCTACGAGGCCCCCCTGTGTGTGTGTGTGTGTGTGTGTGTGTGTGTATTTCTGCTGCATTACAGCAGTTCAAACAATAATATATATATAAAGGCAATAATCTCAACACTAAAAATCTAAACTTGCTCCTAAAATACCTTAAAACATTGTATTAGCCTTCGTCATGCTATTAAAGTTTGATAGAAAACCCGGTTTTAAAATCTGAAATCAATATGCTTATCGGTTCATTTACGGTCTGAAGATCTGTCATTGGTGATCTGTCACCCTGGTGATCTGTCACCCTGGAGATCTGTCACTTCGGAGATCTGTCACTCTTAAGAGAACACAGACACCACCCCTCCAAGCCTCTCATCTCTCCAAGCCTCTCATGGCTCTTGGGTAATTTTAAAGAGTTCTCTCTTTTTTTCATAATAAAATTTGGATTTTATTTTTATTTTGAAATTTTGTATATCGGAAAATGATTGCATTTGTTGTTTAATTTGCCTGAAATTCTCTCACTTCTTAGGCATCGTAAGATCAAGACAAATACTAAGATAACTGTAAGGTTAGAAAATGTGTTGAACATGAGTGAACATGAGTGAACATGAGTGAAGGTGTACTGCAGTAATCACAAGTATACCGACACACACACACACACACACACACACACACACACACACACACACACACACACACACACACACACACACAATTAGGTGAGTACACAATATGAATGGGCGAATAGATACCCATTCACCCCATTGCTCCTTCTCCCTTATACTTCTATATTCCAATCATCCACCTCCCCACTAACACAATCACCAATCCTTCAACACTCAGATTATCCAAATTCCACCCGATAACCCCCACTCCCCCAAATCGCCCTGTCATCCCCCCCCCCTCCCTCACCCAGCAACAACCCAATTCAACTACCCAACACTTCCCCCAACCCAAACCCACACCAACCCAAACCCACACCCCACAACCATGCCTCTCATTCTACCCTTCATCAACATCCTCCACACAAATGATAACAGACTGACACATAACTTGAAAACATGCTTTAATATGAAGATCAGCTGAGAATTATGATATCTGAATTATTAAGTCATATATAGAACTTCCTACAGCCACGATTCGACCGACGCTCGCAATTCTGGGCGACTTGAATCACCGAGAAATAATTTTTTGAGGCCTCTGGGTCCCCACAACAAACAGGGAAGACAATTATATTCACAATGGAGAACGTTCTCATCTAGCATGTCGATAAGTCCTGATAAAAATTTCGGAAGCCATAATGGCCCTGGCATTCACCCTGGGAGAGATGGACATGGGAGAGATGGACAGCAGGCTGATGTTTAATTATTTACGTGAGGGAGATGGGCGGTTACATGGGAGGAGAGGAGGGAAAGATTGGCACTCAGGAGAGAGAGAGAGAGAGAGAGAGAGAGAGAGAGAGAGAGAGAGAGAGAGAGAGAGAGAGAGAGAGAGAGAGAGAGAGAGAGAGAGGGAAAGGTTCGCACTGAGGAGAGAGAGAGCAGTGAAAGTGGCGACATCGGAAGGGGGATTATGTTTAGCATATGTTGAACTTAGCGGCCTGACACCACTCCACATGATAGAACACCTCACGCACACGCACACACGCACACACACACACAAGCGCGAGGAAGCACAACAGATTACTGTATCCCACTCCACAAGGTGAAGGTCAAACACAGACAGCTTTCGACTTACTGAACACAATTAGCCCTCGTCTTAACACACACACACAGACCGACACACACACACACACACCGACACACACACACACACACACACACACACACACACACACACACACACACACACACACACACACACACACACATACACACATACACTAAGGCATAACCAACAGAACTAACAGACCTTGAGGTTACCTTGAGGTGCTTCCGGGGCTTAGCGTCCCCGCGGCCCGGTCGTCGACCAGGCCTCCTGCCCACAGACCCACACAGAACGACACAATTACCGAAACAGAGAACTACCTAAACCTCATTTCACTGCTACATCAAGAGAGAGAAATGGCAGTGAAGAATCACAAGAAATCAGACTGAAACAACCAACAAGTTGCTCCAGACGGAGAGCCGCCGAAGGCCAAGAATTCTTACAACGGAACAACGTCAGTTCCAGAACGGTGAGAAATGACACTGCCTCTCACGACGCGAGATCACACTCAAGTGACAGAGAGGGAAGGAGGTGAAGAGGCACTCCAGCGCACTGGACACCGCAGAAGCAACGCCACTAGAATGGATCTTTTGGAGCGAATGAAGACGTTGAAAGATCCTGCTTTACAACCAAATCGGTGTTTCTATGGTATTCTACATACATGTTCCAACAGTGTCTTCCAACAGTGCAGGGGGAGAGCAGACACAGGCTGGTGTATCAAGAAGGGCGTAGCGACGAAGAGGTAATTGATAAACTCAGTACATGGAGTTGACCAGACCACACACACTAGAAAGTGAAGGGACGACGACGTTTCGGTCCGTCCTGGACCATTCTCAAGTCGATCATGGACTCAGTACATGGACTCATATGTTGGCTGTCACATATTCAAGGGAGGTGTGCAGCATACTTGTTATTGGTGGTTAAGTGACGGGACCCAGGAGCTGCAACTCATTACTTAAACGCACAGGGAGGTGAGTGCATGCACATGCAAGCACCCGCACGTACAATTAAACATGTGCACATGAGACATCAGAAAGACAAATGAGCCACAGAGACATTAGAAAGATTTTTTTTCAGTGTCAGAGTAGTTAGTAAATGGAATGCACTAGGAAGTGATGTGGTGGAGGCTGACTCCATACACAGTTTCAAATGTAGATATGATAGAGCCCAATAGGCTCAGGAACCTGTACACCAGTTGACTGACAGTTGAGAGGCGGGACCAAAGAGACAAAGCTCATCCCCCGCAAGCACAAATAGGTGAGTACAAATAGGTGAGTACATACATGATCCCTAAGTGAACATGAATCATGTTCAGTACACCAATACCCAGCTTCATCGCTGAAAGCAATAAAATGCAAATTCCTTACAGACCAGCGCACGCACGCACGCACACACACACACACACACACACACGCACACACACACACACACACACGACGCACGCACACACACACACATGCACTCACATACAAACACACACACACACAGTAGAGGGGAAAAAGTCGTGTTGGCTCGTACTCTGGAACTCACAAAATTATATATATATATATATATATATATATATATATATATATATATATATATATATATATATATATATATATATATATATATATTAAACTATTTTTAATACACATTTAATATAAAAGTGAAATGCTAAATGCACGATAAATTACAAATAAATTCAAAAGTTAATCTTATTTTTACTAGGAAACCCAAAGATAGTTTTCAAGTTTTAAAAATAAGGCATCAAAATTTTTTTCAGAATAAAATAAAAAATAACGAATATCGCTGACGATTCCTGCGACCCAACAGAAAAAAAAATAATTCTTGGAACATGCATCAGCCTCTGTGTGTGTGTGTGTGTGTGTGTGTGTGTGTGTGTGTGTGTGTGTGTGTGTGTGTGTGTGTGTGTGTGTGTGTGTGTGTGTGAGATAAATATGTGTAGTAGAGATAAGAAAAATAGATCTGGGATTAGTATATTTGAGAACAGACTGTTTTAGAAAGGCGGGGTCCAAGAGCTAACAACTCGATCCTATACACACACACACACACACACACACACACACACACACACACACACACACACACACACACACAGGTCAATATTTTACTGGCAGTGTAATATTGACCTCTCTCTCTCTCTCTTTTTCTCTCTCTCTCTTCCTCTATATGATTTGGCATTTAACCTTTCCCTTCCCTTCCCTTCTCTTTCTTCTAACCCTGCTCCCTATCCCATAACTCTTCACCCCCTCTCATTCTCTATCCTTCCGTTCTCAGTCTACTCCTCTGACTGTCTCCTCTACAATTTCAATCATTTATTTCTCACTCTTTCATTCCTTCCACAATGTTTCTTATCACTCTCTTGCATCGCTCTCACAACATTCCTCCCTTTACAAATCTACCCCCCCCCCCCCTCTAACAAACATCTAACCCCCCCCCCTACTAACAAGCATCTACCCCCACCAACAAACATCTCTGCTTACCTCACACAACCTGATTAGTTGGTTTGTGTAGAGGAATGAGGGAGATGGGGTTGTGTAGGGCACAATCCCCCCCTCCCCCCCCACTCTTCCCTCAAACACAAACCCACTAGCACAAACAAACAAACAACAAATTTCCATAATTAGACAGAGTAAAATCCTGATTCGTTTAGGCATTTAGTAATTGCGAGATTAATCTAGCTTGATCAGCCAGACCCACCCAGACCAGCCCACCTAGACCAGCCCACCTAGACCAGCCCACCTAGACCAGCCCACCTAGACCAGCCAACCTAGACCCAGCCCACCTAGACCCAGCCCACCTAGACCTAGCCCACCTAGACCAGCCCACCTAGACCAGCCTACCTAGACCCAGCCCACCTAGACCCAGCCCACCTAGACCAGCCCACCTAGACCCAGCCCACCTAGACCAGCCCACCTAGACCCAGCCCACCTAGACCAGCCCACCTAGACCAGCCCACCTAGACCCAGCCCACCTAGACCAGCCCACCTAGACCAGCCCACCTAGACCCACCCAGACCCACTAAATTCATATAAATTTAGCACAAATGCCAATACACAAATGATACAAATAAACAGGTATTTATATTAATCAGTAAACTATAATAAAAACTCAAATAGAATGTCTATGAAACGCACATAGAGGAACCAATGATAAGAGAGCGAGAATATCACTGGCACCAACAGGTGGTCAAGTGTATCCTAGACGGCAGGAGGAGTCCACCAACAGGTTATAAGTGTATCCTAGACGCCAGGAGGAGTCCACCAACAGGTTATAAGTGTATCCTAGACGCCAGGAGGAGTCCACCAACAGGTTATAAGTGTATCCTAGACGCCAGGAGGAGTCCACCAACAGGTTATAAGTGTATCCTAGATGCCAGGAGGAGTCCACTAACAGGTTATCAGTGTATCCTAGACGGCAGGAGGAGTCCACCAACAGGTTATCAGTGTATCCTAGACGCCAGGAGGAGTCCACCAACAGGTTATAAGTGTATCCTAGACGCCAGGAGGAGTCCACTAACAGGTTATCAGTGAATCCTAGACGCCAGGAGGAGTCCACTAACAGGTTATCAGTGAATCCTAGACGCCAGGAGGAGTCCACCAACAGGTTATCAGTGAATCCTAGACGCCAGGAGGAGTCCACCAACAGGTTATCAATGAATCCTAGACGCCAGGAGGAGTCCACTAACAGGGTATCAGTGTATCCTAGACGCCAGAAGGAGTCCACCAACAGATTATCAGTGTATCCTAGACGCCAGAAGGAGTCCACCAACAGGTTATCAGTGTATCCTAGACGCCAGAAGGAGTCCACCAACAGGTTATCAGTGTATCCTAGACGCCAGGAGTCCACCAACAGGTTATCAGTGTATCCTAGACGCCAGGAGGAGTCCATCAACAGGTTATCAGTGAATCCTAGACGCCAGAAGGAGGCCACCAACAACTTGGAGAGCCTCAGGGCAGACCATCCTGGACGCCAAGAGGAGCCTATCGACACATTAATATTTTAATAGTGAATATACATTTTACCTTAAAAAAATCCAAATCTATTTATATTTATGAGAGCCGGTCGGCCGAGCGGACAGCACACTGGCCTTGTGATCCTGTGGTCCTGGGTTCGATCCCAGGCGCCGGCGAGAAACAATGGGCAGAGTTTCTTTCACCCTATGCCCCTGTTACCTAGCAGTAAAATAGGTACCTGGGTGTTAGTCAGCTGTCACGGGCTGCTTCCTGCGGGTGGAGGCCTGGTCGAGGACCGGGCCGCGGGGACACTAAAGCCCCGAAATCATCTAAAGATAAACCTAAAGATAAGAAGATGATATAACTCCCAGTTAGCGAGCGTGACGCGAAAGAACTACCAACTATCAACTGCTAAATACTTATTAAACTTAAAATAAATCGTAATATATTCTTTCCACATTCATATAAACAATGAACAGTGTTGACCAGACCACACACTAGAAATTGAAGGGACGACGACGTTTCGGTCCGTCCTGGACCATTCTCAATCGACTTGAGAATGGTCCAGGACGGACCGAAACGTCGTCGTCCCTTCACCTTCTAGTGTGTGGTCTGGTCAACATACTTCAGCCACGTTATTGTGACTCATCGCCTGAACAATGAACAGTGTTGACCAGACCACACACTAGAAATTGAAGGGACGACGACGTTTCGGTCCGTCCTGGACCATTCTCAATCGACTTGAGAATGGTCCAGGACGGACCGAAACGTCGTCGTCCCTTCAATTTCTAGTGTGTGGTCTGGTCAACATACTTCAGCCACGTTATTGTGACTCATCGCCTGAACAATGAACAGTGATCAATCTCCACTATGTCCTCCAAAAATTTCCATCGCGCCGTCACTATTTTCCCCCCTAACACGGACACACTGTGAGGGGAAAAAAAAATACAAAATCTGGGTCAGAATACAGCAGGAAAATAAATTCACGTATTAAAGTAAATTCCCATTTTGTTTACTCGCGAAAAAAATGTATCCATATTGCTCAAATTACTGAAGGGTGAAAAATACTATGGGGGGTGTGAGGGTTGACGCTCTCTGGGGCTGAGGTTTGGTCAATATTAGGGGGGGGGGGTGTTGTGTTAGCCTTCCTGTGTGTGTGTGTGTGTGTGCGTGTGTGTGTGTGTGTGTGTGTGTGTGTGTGTGTGTGTGTGTGTGTGTGTGTGTGTGTGTGTATTCACCTAGTTGTGTTTGCGGGGATTGAGCTCTGGCTCTTTGGTCCACACCTGTGTGTGTGTGTCTGTGTATGTGTGTGCGTGAGTGCGTTCGTGTGTGTGCGTGTATGTGGGTATGAGGAGCCTGTACTCGCTGACTCAACCCGCTGTAATATTCATGTGTGTGTGGGGCAGGGGGGGTGCAGGAAGTAGTACGAAGCACTGAGACATTCGTGAGTGCTCCACCACGATAGTCGATACCACTCACACCACACACACGCACACACACACACACACACACACACACACACACACACACACACACACACACACACACACACACACAGCGTAACCAAACAACTGAAAAACAACACAATTTGCAAGAGAAAATTTAAGCACCCACGCAGCACCCGCCCCACGTAACGACCACAGCAAAAGCAACGCTAAACTTACTAAAAACATCAACCATAAAGTCAGTACAGACAAATCAACAATTACAACTACAGCGGCTTTTGTATCGGAGAATACAACCACGTGATAACGACAGAGACAGGGTTCAGGACGTTATTAACGGTTCAATAACGCTGGCGGCTCCTGGCGTGCACAACCTGATTAGTTAACATGATTTATGCACGTCAGTTGTGTGTATATATATATATACCTGTCAGCTGTATAATTGTATGAAGACCCTTGTTGTTGAATTTACGGTGCCCTGGAAAACAAATACACACATAATACACACGTGTATACATATATATACATATACATATATATATATATATATATATATATATATATATATATATATATATATATATATATATATATATATATATATATATATATTTATATTGCTGTTCTTGAGCAAGCAAAAATCAATAACTTTCCTTCTCGTAATGCTACCCAACACAGTCTGATATTCTGGACTCCAACTGAAGTATCAATTCCAATCCGAACATTTGTCGAGTTATTGCAGTCGGGACGCTGTATTCGCCCGACTCTTGACCACAATCGTCAATATTGCAAACACGAGAGAGTTCAGACATTGCAAAAGTGAAAAAATTAATTGTCGATAAACATTTTACTCCAATAAGGAATAGCGTTATTGCCTCAGCTGAGAGAGAGAGAGAGAGAGAGAGAGAGAGAGAGAGAGAGAGAGAGAGAGAGAGAGAGAGAGAGAGAGAGAGAGAGAGAGAGAGAGAGAGAGAGAGAAAATCAATTAGAGCTCCACGACCCAATTACAATTATCAAACAGCAGAGAGAGAAGGACTGGCTGTCTATACATTCATTGATGACCAGAAAGCGTTTGATTCCTGTATGAAAGGCTCTTACGCAAACTCGAACCCCTGCCCCTAGGGCGGGTGAGCAGATACCTATCGGGTGGGAAACCGAAGATAAGGGAGAGAGAGGAGAAACCAGAATAGCGAGAAGTAACGAGAAGTAAAACCAGAATAGAAGTATAATGTAACTTATACATTATTATTGTATCAATAGATTAAACAACTGACAGTTAGGAATGCCGGGGTCCAGGAGCTAAAGGCCGATACTTCAGGCACATATATTAAATACATGTTTGACGTGCTACATATTAATGAAGCTGTCTATCACGTCACTCACTCACAGGATAAATTATTATGTATTTTGTGTGAACAGAATGAAGAGCTTTTGTGTGTGTGTGTGTGTGTGTGTGTGTGTGTGTGTGTGTGTGTGTGTGTGTGTGTGTGTGTGTGTGTGTGTGTGTGTGTGTGTATACTTACCTATTTGTGCTTGCGGGGGTTGAGCTGTGGCTCTTTGGTCCCGCCTCTCAACTGTCAATCAACTGGTGTACAGGTTCCTGAGTGTGTGTGTGTGTGTGTGTGTGTGTGTGTGTGTGTGTGTGTGTGTGTGTGTGTGTGTGTGTGTGTGTGTGTGTGTGTGTGCGTGTGTGTGGGGGAAGGGGGGGGGGGTGTAATCTCGGTAATAAGGGATTCCAACCCAACGAGGGGACACTAAAACATTTAAGACAACAATTCCCACTGATGCGAAAACAGCTTTACAAGAATTTCTGGGGCCGATTTGTGGGACCCCCCCTAGTAACTACCCGTCCCCGTCTCCCCCACCCCCACCACCACAACCACCACCACAACCACCACCACAACCACCACTGATGCTGATAATCTCAAACTGTTTAGTTCAGAATATTACCCTCATCTACCCCCATTACAGGAAACTTCTACTCTGAAACTCTGATGCTTATCAGAGTTGCGGGACATTAGGTAACGGGGCTCTCTCTCTGCTGGACAACCGGCTGTGGTAAGGCTTCTCTTAATAAGAGAAATCGTCTGAAATCTCAGCGCAAACTTCCTCCTAACCTCCATTTCAACCTTAAAATGAAGATCTTGATTTAAAAGATATCAAACAAGTCACGTAATTCCCAAGGGCTTAAACTTTGACCCTTAACACAACCCTTGGTAATGGTTCTGAATGGAGTTGAACTTAGTAGAGACTTGTCAAGAGATGAACTTAGTAGAGACTTGTCAAGAGATGAACTTAATAACAGACCTGTCAAGAGATGAACTTAATAACAGACTTGTCAAGAGATAAACTTAATAACAGACCTGTCAAGAGATGAACTTAATAACAGACTTGTCAAGAGATGAACTAAATAACAGTCTTGTCAAGAGATAAACTTAATAACAGACTTGTCAAGAGATGAACTTAATAACAGACTTGTCAAGAGATGAACTAAATAACAGTCTTGTCAAGAGATGAACTTAATAACATTGTCAAGAGATGAACTTCGCAGAGACTTGTCCCCGAACTGAACTTAGTAGCGACATCTTCCGGGTTCCCCTCTGTCTTGTCGCAATATCAAATTCCATTTACGTGGATAGCCATCATGTCAAACTGACTTATTATGCTGCCATGTCAAATCTGTCAACATGACGAACCCATATGTACTCACCTAGTTGTGCTTGCGGAGGTTATAGACCTCGAGCTCTATTGGCTATTAGAATTTCATCTAATTGTTGTTTCATCTTAAACTGTAATTGTGTCAAATTATTACAGTCATCTTAAGGCATCATAATTACCTTACCTTACTAATTATAATTAAACGACTAGCTCATTAAGTGAAAAATAAACGAACGTCTTCACAAGTTCTCCCTTTTTCATGAACAGACACCAAGAGGAAGGAGGAAGACAGCAGACACCAAGAGGAGGACAGCAGACACCAAGAGGAGGACAGCAGACACCAAGAGGAGAACAGCAGACACCAAGAGGAGGACAGCAGACACCAAGAGGAGGACAGCAGACACCAAGAGGAAGACAGCAGACACCAAGAGGAGGACAGCAGACACCAAGAGGAGGACAGCAGACACCAAGAGGAGGACAGCAGACACCAAGAGGAGGACAGCAGACACCAAGAGGAAGACAGCAGACACCAAGAGGAAGACGGGAAGCAGGAATGAGAGAGAGAAAATGGGACAAGATGCCCACACTTATCATGACAAGAGAAAATGTGACTCAAATATTTGTTCTTAGGGAGAGACTAAAGTCAGCCGGGAATGAAAGAAGTGATAAAGCTAAGGAGGAGAGAGAGATGTGAGGATGTGGGAATAGGAAGAAGAGAAACAGACGTAGAAAATGAGTAGCAGGAAGAAATATGGAAATTACGAGTGAAAAAAAAATGATGCAGAGAATCCAAATAAATGCACAGGTGGAAATTAGCTACTAATGAAGATGAATTTGCCTTCCAGAGTGGCTCTAAGTTCCTCCATGAATTTCCTTCGGAGGAGTGGTGGAGGATGAAGAGGGATGGAGCGGAACGTGGGGAGTAATATAGGGCATTGGGAGAACGGAGTATACACGAGAGGAGGATGACATTTCACACGTAATTACGCCGACAGCTTGGCATCCTTCCCCCCCACCCCCCAACACACACACACACACATTAGGAAGTGATGTGGTGGAGGCTGACTCCATACACAGTTTCAAGTGTAGATATGATAGAGCCCAGTAGGCTCAGGAATCTGTACACCTGTTGATTGACGTTTGAGAGGCGGGACCAAAGAGCTAGAGCTCAACCCCCGCAAACACAACTACGTGAGTTCAACTAGGTGAGTACACACACCCACACACACACACACACACACCCACACACACACACACACACACACCCACACACACACACACACACACACATACACTGGAAAACATTCCACAGGTCAAGATGCGCAACACGAAACAACGACTAGATTTTTGTCAGAGTCTTGGAAGACCCCGCCAAGAGTCTTGGAAGACCCCGCCAAGAGTCTTGGAAGACCCCGCCAAGACGCTCCAGGGAGGCTGCAAGCCATTGTAAACCATTTACATAACTTGCACCAGCGCCCACGCACGCTACATTGCATACAAAGTAGGAACGAAGGTACACAAGGAAAGGGAACTATGAGAGGGGGAGAAATGCACCAAGCCATTACGACTATATAGCACTACGGAGGGGGTCAGGATAAGGATTTGGGACGGGACGTTGGGAAAGGAATGGTGCCCAACCACTTGGACGGTCGGGTATTGAACGCCGACCTGCATGATGGGAAACCGTCGCTCTACCATCCACCCCTCAAGTGATTGGGACACATATGTACACCGCAAAAAAAGGGCGAACTTATAATATTTTGTAATTGAGAAGGCTTTGATTTTTTGTATTGTAGTGTGAGAGAGGGATGGGGACAGCTTTATAAAGGTCAGGACACGCTGGGATCAGCCTCTCTCTCTCTCTCTCTCTCTCTCTCTCTCTCTCTCTCTCAGACACACAGGCGACGGAAACATATCGTAAAGATCAGCAGTGTGGAGCGGCTCCAGCATATATTGACGACACCAAAGGAAGAAAATATTATACAAGCGAAAGATATCGCTTGAACTTTTTCACAGAACTCAATAAAACTTTACCACTCTCTTCCTTTGTATGGAGAGAGAGAGAGAGAGAGAGAGAGAGAGAGAGAGAGAGAGAGAGAGAGAGAGAGAGAGAGAGAGAGAGAGAGAGAGAGAGAGAGACTTAAGCCGTCCAGACACACAATACATAAACGAGACACAAATCACAGTGCCTCACACCAGACACAACAACACACTGGCACTAGATCACAGTGCCTCACAACAGAGGTGCCAAAGTTCCCTAGGGCCACGAGAATGGCACCATTACTCAAGGAACAGAAGCACAAGTCAGGAGGCCAAGGACAGCACGAAGAATCCACACCACACTCCTCCACATCGTCCTAAGATGAAGATGATGATGATGATGAAGATGATGAAGATGGTGAAGATGCCTAATAATGATATAATATTTGTCATTATCACAATTGATGACTTGTGGGAAGGTACGCAACAACAAGATAATATGAAAGAGAAAGCAAGAATGAGAGAAGGCGAAGCAGAAAGAACAAGTAGAAGAGGAGAAAGCGAAAGATGAGAGTGAAGAGAGGGGGGGGAGAGAAGAGGGGAAGCGGACGGTATTGACTGTCAGTTATAACGAAGCTCATCACACAGGAGACGACAGACAGACTAGAAGAGACAAAAGAGACAGTTCAGAAGAGAGACAGATACAAGGGGAAGAAAAACATACAGTGAAGAGGTTAGGTGAGAAAGAAGACGAGGGAAGAATTGGGAGGAGAAACAGATGAAGAATGGAAATAAAAAAAGGACATAGAACAAGGAGTCTAAAAGGAAAATTGAAAGATAATAACTGATAAGAGACATGAAGGATAAATTGAGAAGTAGAAGAAGGAAAAAAAGACCGAACCAGCAGAAAGGAACGCGAAATGAGAAACACAAGAGGAGAAAGGGAACAATAAGAATGTGAGAAGAGAAAGGTCAAGAAAGATAACACATTAAAGAAAAATGGAAGAAAACGGAGAGAGAGATAAATACAAGTAACCAAGAGAATATAACTTAATCTCTCACTCTCTCTCTCTCTCTCTCTCTCTCTCTCTCTCTCTCTCTCTCTCTCTCTCTCTCTGGCAGAAAGGGCAGAACTGAAGGAAGAACAGAAAACGAAAGGGTTGAAAAGGTAGGGAAACTTGAAGAAAGAAGGAAGGAAGGAAGGAAGGAAGGGGAGGGAGGAGAGGACAGGAAATTCAATCTTGAAGGCAGACATAAGACAGACAGATGACCTCAAGGGGTACACGGAGAAGGCCGCAGGAACCTTGATATTACATTAAAGAATTTGAAACGAATTTGAATTTGAATTTGAAACGAGTAACTGGACACTGGGCGGGAAATAATATAACCGACCAATCACTTAAGACATACTTTAAGGTGTTAACCAACTACTTAAGGTATACTTTAAGGTGTTAACCAACTACTTAAGACATACTTTAAGGTGTTAACCAACTACTTAAGACATACTTTAAGGTGTTAACCAACTACTTAAGACATACTTTAAGGTGTTAACCAACTACTTAAGACATACTTTAAGGTGTTAACCAACTACTTAAGGTATACTTTAAGGTGTTAACCAACTACTTAAGGTATACTTTAAGGTGTTAACCAACTACTTAAGGTATACTTTAAGGTGTTAACCAACTACTTAAGGTATACTTTAAGGTGTTAACCAACTACTTAAGGTATACTTTAAGGTGTTAACCAACTACTTAAGGTATACTTTAAGGTGTTAACCAACTACTTAAGGTATACTTTAAGGTGTAAACCAACTACTTAAGGTATACTTTAAGGTGTTAACCAACTACTTAAGGTATACTTTAAGGTGTTAACCAACTACTTAAGGTATACTTTAAGGTGTTAACCAACTACTTAAGGTATACTTTAAGGTGTTAACCAACTACTTAAGGTATACTTTAAGGTGTTAACCAACTACTTAAGGTATACTTTAAGGTGTTAACCAACTACTTAAGACATACTTTAAGGTGTTAACCAACTACTTAAGACATACTTTAAGGTGTTAACCAACTACTTAAGACATACTTTAAGGTGTTAACCAACTACTTAAGACATACTTTAAGGTGTTAACCAACTACTTAAGGTATACTTTAAGGTGTTAACCAACTACTTAAGGTATACTTTAAGGTGTTAACCAACTACTTAAGGTATACTTTAAGGTGTTAACCAACTACTTAAGGTATACTTTAAGGTGTTAACCAACTACTTAAGGTATACTTTAAGGTGTTAACCAACTACTTAAGACATACTTTAAGGTGTTAACCAACTACTTAAGGTATACTTTAAGGTGTTAACCAACTACTTAAGGTATACTTTAAGGTGTTAACCAACTACTTAAGGTATACTTTAAGGTGTTAACCAACTACTTAAGGTATACTTTAAGGTGTTAACCAACTACTTAAGGTATACTTTAAGGTGTTAACCAACTACTTAAGGTATACTTTAAGGTGTTAACCAACTACTTAAGGTATACTTTAAGGTGTTAACCAACTACTTAAGGTATACTTTAAGGTGTTAACCAACTACTTAAGGTATTCTTTAAGGTGTTAACCAACTACTTAAGGTATACTTTAAGGTGTTAACCAACTACTTAAGGTATATTTTAAGGTGTTAACCAACCACTTAAGGAATATTTTAAGGTGTTAACCAACTACTTAAGGAATTTTTTAAGGTGTTAACCAACCACTTAAGGAATTTTTTAAGGTGTTAAACAACCACTTAAGGAATATTTTAAGGTGTTAACCAACCACTTAAGGTATACTTTAAGATGTTAAACAACCACTTAAGGAATATTTTAAGGTGTTAACTAACCTACGTGAACTTACGAACGTGTACATCTTTCCTCAATCTTCGACGGCTTTGGTTACATTTATTAAACCAGTTTACAAGCATGAAAACTTCCCAATCAACTGTTGTTATTGTTATAAACAGCCTCCTGGTGCTTCGGAGCTCATTAAGTGTTTGATAATTGTAAACAAAGCCGCCAAAGATTGAAAAAAAAAGATGAACAGGTTCGTAAGTGCTTGCGTAACGGTTTAGTGAATCTGGCCCCTGAAGGAGCTGGAAAAGAGGAGTTTAAAGTGAGGGTGTGCAGTGTCGCTGTGAAAGGAATCCTGGGAGAGTTGCATATGGAAGGAAAAGATAGCAAAACTGTAAAGGATATCAAGTTAGGTCACCACAGAAGGAAAAAAGGAATTGAATTGTAAGATAACATTCACAAAGCAAGACAAAAAGAAAGAAAGAAAGAAGGAGAGAACATTTCTAGGGAAGAACTGACTTCAACATGCACGAGACATTAAAGAAGTACTTCTCCAGAGGGATATGGGGAAGGAAGGAAGGAACTATCAGGGGGAAAGGGCCAAGCCATTACGACTATATAGCACTGGGAAGGGGTCAGGATAAGGATTTGGGATGGGACGGGGGGGGGGGGGGGGGGGGGGAAGGAATTGTGCCCAACCACTTGTGGACGGTCGGGGATTGAACGCCGACCTGCATGAAGCGAGACCGTCGCTCTACCGTCCAGCCCAAGTGGTTGTGGGGATATGGGGAAAGAATGAGAGAACTGCAGTCGAATAAAAGACACAGAAGGCAAGGAAGGGCTGTGGGATTAGTGCAATCCAGCTCCATCAACCCAAAGATTCAACCATAACGGCAGTATTAACCATCCATCCCTATCCTACCCCCATGCACATACCCCATGCCCATATATTAAGTCTA
>NC_091230.1:22966362-22968862 GCF_040958095.1 Procambarus clarkii
CTCTTATGGGGGATGTTCCAGGAAGGAGCGTGCCTGCTCCGGGGTCTACTGCTCCCTATGCTCCTTCACGCTCCTGTCAGCCCCACACACACCCATTCGTCAACTTTAAATTACTATATGATAAAAAAAAAATTCTCGAAAATAAAATGGGTGATCATTATAATTTTATGGGTAGTTAGCCCCCAGAATAGGTCACATTAGGGGTTTTTGGGGTCTAATATTCCATTTACAGGCACGTCGGTGGAGCATTTTTTAGAGAGGGCATCGAGCCTTAGACAAGTGCAGCACCCTTCAAGAAAAGTTTGAACGTAATCACTTGTGAGTCAAGTGTGAAAGTGTATATTCATAAAAAAACACACACTTGTGTTTGAGTGTGTTGATGAGCACGGGCTGGATGCCGGGGTCTTGTCATGCAGCTGCGGTTCAACATATTCTATTGATTTATATAAGTTTCCTGAACTAGAATATATATATATATATATATATATATATATATATATATATATATATATATATATATATATATATATATATATATATATATATATATATATATATATGTGAAGGCCCAAAATGGGGACGTTCCGTGGACGCAATAAGTGACCCCATAAATGTAACGGAAATAAAATGAAAAAAAATTATCCAATAAGGAACTCAAATAAATTGGAAATTTTCTTACCCCCGACTGCAGCCCAATCGTTTACTGGGCTCATTTGGCCCTAAATTATCGTCTTCCTTCTCTATGATATCAAGGGTAAACCTCGCTGGCTCTCCACCGACTAATATATATATATATATATATATATATATATATATATATATATATATATATATATATATATATATATATATATATGTCGTACCTAGTAGCCAGAATGCACTTCTCAGCCTACTATGCAAGGCCCGATTTGCCTAATAAGCCAAGTTTTCATGAATTAATAGTTTTTCGACTACCTAACCTACCTAACCTTACCTAACCTAACTTTTTTGGCTACCTAACCTAACCTAACTTATAAAGATAGGTTAGGTTAGGTTAGGTAGGGTTGGTTAGGTTCGGTCATATATCTACATTAATTTTAACTCCAATAAAAAAAAATTTACCACATACATACTGAAATGGGTAGCTTTATCATTTCATAAGAAAAAAATTAGAGAAAATATATTAATTCAGGAAAACTTGGCTTATTAGGGAAATCGGGCCTTGCATAGTAGGCTGAGAAGTGCGTTCTGGCTAATAGGTACGACATATATATATATATATATATATATATATATATATATATATATATATATATATATATATATATTTGTTTTATTTAAACTTTATTATAAAAAAGGAGTTAAATATAAGGTATATAAAGATGATTGTCATAAGTTGTCGAGTTCCTCTATTTCATACCCATGAAATCAACTGTGCAAAGTCTTTGCAATAACCATACAATAACCGTGCAATACCCGCCGCGAAGTTAACGTTGTGTAAAGTGCGTGCGAGAGCCACATATGAGACCACATGTGTACACGTTCCCAGGCACGCACGTCGTGACAACTAGGGCAGGTGTTGAGTGATGGTCAATAAATATGTGCAACAAGTAACTTTTAGCACACAAACACACACAAACACACACACACACACGCACACACACACACACACACACGCACACACACACACACACACACACACACACACACACACACACACACACACACACAAAACCTTGCGAGAGAGTGTAACTGGAGAAGCAGGGCATATTTCTTGGGGAAAGAGAAGGAATAGGGGGGGACATGACTGCGACATATAAGATACTATGATGAGGAATAGAAGAACAAAGTTAGAAAGACCTTCTTCTAAGTTAGCAGGAGCAGTGAGTGAAGCTAACTCACTGTTACCACTGAGTGAAGGAGCTGTACTGACCCACTGAACCACCACACCTCAAAAAATCTAACCCACCGAACCACCACCCCACAAAGAGGGTCAATATTTGTCAAGCAATTCAAGAATATTTTGACTTACAAACCTGGCTTTGTATCATCAAACCCAGGTTTCTAATCCAGCAGGTGTGTATAGACCAAGGAGGAACGTACACTGGCAGGTGTAGGGGGAGAGAGAAGGAGCATGGGTTAGTGTACACAAGGAAGCAGTGTACCAAAGAGAGAGGGTTATCTTGAGGTTATCTTGAGATGATTTCGGGGCTTTTTAGTGTCCCAGCGGCCCGGTCCTCGACCAGGCCTCCACCCCCAGGAAGCAGCCCGTGACAGCTGACTAACACCCAGGTACCTATTTTACTGCTAGGTAACAGGGGCATAGGGTGTAAGAAACTCTGCCCATTGTTTCTTGCCGGCGTCTGGGATCGAACCCAGGACCACAGGATCACAAGTCCAGCGTGCTGTCCGCTCGGGTGGATGGCGGGTGAATGGCCGGTCGGCCGAGCGGACAGCACGCTGGACTTGTGATCCTGTGGTCCTGGGTTCCATCCCGGGCGCCGGCGAGAAACAATGGGCA
>NC_091230.1:22973862-22983862 GCF_040958095.1 Procambarus clarkii
ACCAGGGATGCTGGAATGTCAGTGGAACCGATACAAAAAAACTCTTAACATCGACGAAAAGTCATGTATGTTTTTTTTCCGTGAAGGATGCTGGCAGCGAGTGGGAGATGAAGATGTTGTGACAGAGTTCCCACGCTGTCACGCTGTCCCCGCTGACAACACACTACTTGATTACCAACGAGAGAGAGAGAGAGAGAGAGAGAGAGAGAGAGAGAGAGAGAGAGAGAGAGAGAGAGAGAGAGAGAGGTGACCTTGACGAATTGATTGACTCCGTTACCTATCCCTAATTTCTCTCAAATCTTCCAGTTTCTCTACACCTCAGCTACACACACACACACACACACACACACACAGAGACGGGCCCAAAGAGCCAGAGATCAACCCCCGCAAGCACAACTAGGTAGTTACACACACACACTCTCTACCTTCCAGATTCCAGATGTTCCAGAATTCTAGACACCAGCAGACAAGTCTCCGGCTGCAGCGAATGCCTAACCCAATTTCCAGCGCCATTCCAGAAATGGAATGTCGACACACTTAGTAGGAAGACTGATTATTCAGAGGGAAAATATAAAAAAATTGGCCAACATGACGCCCTCTCAAGCGTTCAGAAGACAAATGCTATTTTTAAAAGCATTATAAATTGTCTTAAGGAGAGAAAAAAAGCTATCGTGTTTTAAGGTGAATTTGAGTTCCATTCTGACAGGTGGACACAAGCGCTGTCAATAGACAGAACGCAGACAGGCTGCCCTGACAGGAGAGATAAGGATGCAAAGCCAAGCAGGTTAACAGGATTTTACAAGTCGTTACCTCCACCTGACAAGATGCCATTAATGATGTAACGACCGGATACCACAAGATGACAGGCGTCAACAATGCACGCACGCTTCTCCTCAGGTTCCCAGAGCACATGGTTGCAATTCTTTTTACCATGTTGTGGCCTAGTCGATTATGACGCGTCTGGGATACTCTCAGACGTAGGTTCGAATCCTCGTCACGGCCCTTGTAGATTTGTCCAGAGCGCATGTCTCCTATACGAAACAGCAAACTCTGATGACCAATTATTTGTATTATAACATGTTAAGTAATTTAATGTTAAGTAATTATGTTAAGTAGCTCTTTTCACACTCGTATTATGTCTCCTCCTCTCTCTTTCCTATCTCTTTCTCTCACTATTTTCCACCTGAAATTTATCGTTCTAACCATCATTTTATTTAGAATAATGCTGCGGCTTCCTAACTCGCCTTAAACCTTCAGACCTCTGCTCCTATACCGTCACTACTCATCTCCACCACCACCACTACTCTCACCCTCCACCACCACCACCACTACTCTCACCCTCCACCACCACCACCACTACTCTCACCCTCCACTACCACCACCACTACTACTGTCACCCTCCACCACCACCACCACTACTACTGTCACCCTCCACCACCACCACCACTACTCTCACCCTCCACCACCACCACCACCACCACCACTACTCTCACCCTCCACCACCACCACCACCACTACTCTCACCCACCACCACCACCACCACCACCACCACCACCACTACTCTCACCCTCCACCACCACCACCACCACTACTCTCACCCACCACCACCACTACTGTCACCCTCCACCACCACCACCACTACTCTCACCCTCCACCACCACCACCACTACTGTCACCCTCCACCACCACCACCACTACTGTCACCCTCCACCACCACCACCACTACTCTCACCCTCCACCACCACCACCACCACTACTCTCACCCTCCACCACCACCACCACCACTACTCTCACCCACCACCACCACTACTGTCACCCTCCACCACCACCACCACTACTCTCACCCTCCACCACCACCACCACTACTCTCACCCTCCACCACCACCACCACTACTGTCACCCTCCACCACCACCACCACTACTCTCACCCTCCACCACCACCACCACTACTGTCACCCTCCACCACCACCACCACCACCACTACTACTCTCACCCTCCACCACCACCACCACCACCACCACTACTCTCACCCTCCACCACCACCACCACCACCACCACCACTACTCTCACCCTCCACCACCACCACCACCACTACTCTCACCCTCCACCACCACCACCACCACTACTCTCACCCTCCACCACCACCACCACCACTACTCTCACCCTCCACCACCACCACCACCACTACTCTCACCCTCCACCACCACCACCACCACTACTCTCACCCTCCACCACCACCACCACCACTACTCTCACCCTCCACCACCACCACCACTACTACTCTCACCCACCACCACCACCACCACCACCACCACCACCACCACTACTCTCACCCTCCACCACCACCACCACTACTCTCACCCTCCACCACCACCACCACCACCACCACCACCACCACCACTACTCTCACCCTCCACCACCACCACCACCACTACTCTCACCCTCCACCACCACCACCACCACCACTACTCTCACCCTCCACCACCACCACCACTACTCTCACCCTCCACCACCACCACCACCACTACTCTCACCCTCCACCACCACCACCACCACTACTCTCACCCTCCACCACCACCACCACTACTACTCTCACCCACCACCACCACCACCACCACCACCACCACTACTCTCACCCTCCACCACCACCACCACTACTCTCACCCTCCACCACCACCACCACCACCACCACCACCACCACTACTCTCACCCTCCACCACCACCACCACCACTACTCTCACCCTCCACCACCACTACAAAACTGGTGCCAGAGCTAAGAGGGTTAAGCAAGATGATAGAAGGAACAGAGCCCTGGAAACACAAACCGAAACTGTCTCTATTTTCCGCTTGTTACAACTTGTAATAAAGTTGTTACATCTTGGCTTAACGTGTTTATGACGTATTAGAACGTTGTTACAACTTGCTATATTGGTTGTTATAACTGGTTAGGAGGTGTTAAAACTTGTTCCAACGTTGTACCAACGTCGTAGTTTCGGTGTGTGTTTGGCGAGCTACGGGAGTACACTCAAATGGATTGCTCAAACAGAAGTTATGGAAGCCACCTCCATCCATAACTTCAGGACCCGATTTGTCATATCATTAGAGTCAGAATAGTTAAACTGAAAGGCAGCAAGTACAAGGCTAGTAGACGGGATATTAAACACCTGCACTTCACTTCCCTGTAGACGCCCAACCACTTGGGCTGGACGGTAGAGCGACGGTCTCGCTTTATACGGGTCGGCGTTCAATCCCCAACCATCCAAGTGGTGTAGACATTGATGGGTAAGAACTGAGAGGTCCGTGCGACCCTTCGCCGCCTGGAGAACCCCCCAAGCACAAATAAGCCTTCATAACAAGCGGGTGTTTACGTGCGGAGGAACTGGCCAATTAAGTGTGTACTCGGCGAACCTCCCATAGTTATAACTCCAGGTAACGATGGTGCCTGAAGACGGAACAAACACGGCTGAGAGAGAGAGAGAGAGAGAGAGAGAGAGAGAGAGAGAGAGAGAGAGAGAGAGAGAGAGAGAGAGAGAGAGAGAGAGAGAGAGAGAGAGAGAGAACCAGGCCTGGCCACGATGAACCAACGTTTGTAAAATGATGGTACAAAGGTTGGTTCTGGAGGCTTGGCTTGTTGCTTATATATATATATATATATATATATATATATATATATATATATATATATATATATATATATATATATATATATATATATATATGTATATATATATTTCAATTTAACAAAACCAGGGTTTAGTTAAGTGGATTTTCCTATTAACGAGCAATTGGGAAGGGGAAAATTCGTCCAGGGGATCTTAAACACCAGTGGGGAGGGGGGGGGGGCGAGAGAGCTTCTTCACAAGTATTTTCATTAAATGTTGGAATCTCTACCACCATTGTGCGGTTGGGCACTTCCACACACAATCCTTCTAATTTATCTTGTTTCCCCCTCTTAAAATACAACTGTATTAATACGTCAGACCGCATTTTCTCAATATTCCCAATCACCACCTTGCACAAACATAATTTTAGTGTATTCATGTTTGACCACAATTCCGAGTGAAAGTTTTTCTTAGAATTACCAGAATTTGTTTGTTTTTCAATAGAAACATATTCTATTAAATGTTAACCAATATCTGAATGTTTATGTGTACCTGATGTTAATGTTTATAGGAAGGTCAATGTTGATTCATTCTTTTCTGCCAGAATGTATATTTTGTTTTGTTTAGACCTGTTCTCTTGCTGAACATCTGTTCTTGTGCTTTAATAACATAAATGTGCTCAAGTAACGTGAAAATAGACCAGCTACAAGTGACCTCAACCACACCAAGAGACTTCAACCACACCAAGAGACTTCAACTCCATCAAGAGACTTCAACTCCACCAAGAGACCTCAACCCCACCAAGAGACTTCAACCACACCAAGAGACCTCAACCCCATCAAGAGACTTCAACCACACCAAGAGACTTCAACCCCACCAAGAGACCTCAACCCCACCAAGAGACCTCAACCACACCAAGAGACTTCAACTCCACCAAGAGACTTCAACTCCACCAAGAGACTTCAACCCCACCAAGAGACTTCAACCACACCAAGAGACTTCAACCCCACCAAGAGACTTCAACCCCACCAAGAGACTTCAACCCCACCAAGAGACTTCAACCCCACCAAGAGACTTCAACCACACCAAGAGACTTCAACCACAACAAGAGACTTCAACCCCACCAAGAGACTTCAACTCCACCAAGAGACTTCAACCCCACCAAGAGACTTCAACCCCACCAAGAGACCTCAACCCCATCAAGAGACTTCAACCACACCAAGAGACTTCAACCCCACCAAGAGACCTCAACCCCACCAAGAGACCTCAACCACACCAAGAGACCTCAACCCCACCAAGAGACCTCAACCCGACCAAGAGACGTCAACCCCACCAAGAGACTTCAACCCCACCATGAGACTTCAACCACAACAAGAGACTTCAGCCCCACCAAGAGACTTCAACCACACCAAGAGACCTCAACCCCACCAAGAGACTTCAACCCCACAAAGAGACTTCAACCCCACCAAGAGACTTCAACCCCACCATGAGACTTCAACCACAACAAGAGACTTCAGCCCCACCAAGAGACTTCAACCACACCAAGTGACCTCAACCCCACCAAGATACTTCAACCCCACCAAGAGACCTCAACCACACCAAGAGACCACAACCCCACCAAGAGACCTCAACCCCACCAAGAGACCTGGCGCACGTCAAGATATAACTAGACACACTTCAACAAGACCAAAGAGACTTACAGTTGGTCCAGCAGTTTCAAGCAGCCACATCCTGTAAGCACTCTTTCTAAGGTCCGTGATTTTCAGTATGATAAAGCCTCGAGGGCCAGTTATTGCTGTGCACTGGACCATTCCAAGACGTTCAAGGCCCGCACCAAGAAACAGCAAGGGACAATGACCAGGCCACGAAGTATTCTTCCTTAGCACGAGAGTCTGTAGAGGAAAATAGAGGAATACCACAATGACAATCTTGTGTCGCAAGATTTGCAAATTTTTTTCACAAACCTGCTCTGAGGCGATGGTCTCCGCGGCTTTGTTCATTATTTGAACCATTATTTAGCGCTGCTTGAATACACCTTTTCCTTTCGGGGATATAAACGGGCGGTCGTAAATATATTTTTTTTTTTTTGCGGTGTACGCTTAATAATTTAAGCTGTCTGTAAGCAAATAGTCGCGTCAGCTGCGCCGGTTTGTAGGGGTGGACGGTAGAGCGACGGTCTCGCTTCATGCAGGTCGGCGTTCAATCCCCCCGACCATCCAACTGGTTGGGCACTATTCCTTTCCCCCGCCGTCCCATCCCAGATCCTTATCCTGACCCCTTCCATGTGCTATATAGTGATAATGGCTTGGCGCTTCCCCCCCCCCCCCTCTCCCTAATAATTCCCTCCCTCCGTCTATTTTGAAATACTCTCTTCGGGAAATTGTTAACTGATGGACAGTAGAGTCAACACACATGACAGCTGTCCAAGCACAGTGAACATCAGTGCCAATATACGGAACAGCAGTGTTAGTTAACTACACAAGCTTCCTAACGATTAGGCACTGAGTAAAACACAATATTTATTTAACCTCCGGAATAGATTTTCAATCTCGGCTCGACTTTCCAAAAGAGCCAAGCTAATAGAGGCGGAGCTCTGTGGCCCAACAGAACTAAAGGGCTCATCTCTGGAGGATGGAAGAATGTTAGTCTGTCTCTTATCCTCTGGCCAGGTGGGGGCGAATGTCAGCATAAAAGAATAATAACCAACAATTTAATTTGGTACTTGTGAGATCATTTAACAACCTCATAATTAGGCACTAATTGGTCGGCCTACAAATGCTTAGCGTCATTAAACAATGAGGGCGTCCACGCTATGTGCACAGATACTGTATCCTGCTTGTTTAAGTGCTGTAACTGCAACTGTACCCTTGTTGTTACTGTACCCTGGCTGCTACTGCTGGCCCTAGCATACTGTACCCAGTCAAAGTCCACTACGGGCTCACCATAGCCCGTGCTACTTGGAACTTTTTGTACCAAGTAGCGAATCTTAAACAACAACATGTACCCAGTCGCCATTCTTAACTAATAATAAGGTCCTTAAAAAGCAGCAGCTTCTCCAAGTAGTCAAGGATCAGCCTCGATGACAGTTACTGTTACCACCACCACGTGACGTCTGTAACACTTTCCCCTCTAAGGGAAAGGTCAAACGAGCGTGTAACACCGACGAGAGCCAATACGAGGCGAGCGAGCCTCGTATTGGTCACCACAGCTAACAGCCGTTCCAAGCAAAATACCTCGGAGCGAGGATTACCTATTCAGACCACGAGGCTCGTCCACCAACGCCTGGAAGGTAATTGTACAGGCGATGGTAGAATCTTCTCACCTATATGAATACAACTTTTGCCGCTATAGAACAGTCTCCCACGGAAGGTTATGGCTAGTAACTCAAAGTCTTCAACAGATTTCATCTCTCTCTCTCTCTCTCTCTCTCTCTCTCTCTCTCTCTCTCTCTCTCTCTCTCTCTCTCTCTCTCTCTCTCTCTCTCTCTCTCGACCACTACACTTAATATTCCTCTGATGTGTTTAAAAAAGTCTTTAGAAAACTGAATACAGTTCTATCGATTAAGGAGAAAGGTCACTTCCGGTGACCCTGTGAAAATCAGCAGGTGGAGTTGGAGGAGATGAAGGTGTGTGTGTGTGTGTGTGTGTGTGTGTGTGTGTGTGTGTGTGTGTGTGTGTGTGTGTGTGTGTGTGTGTGTGTTTATATGTGAGCGAGGAAGGGAATAAGGAAGAAAGGAGGGCAGCTTGTCAATTTTCAGGTCCCAGATCGAAAAAACATACCTTTCTTTACACAGGACGGTACAGGCAAAAAGTACAGAATGGGGGGTACAGGGAAGATTACGGAAGGGAGATAAGAGGTGATTTGTCGCAGCTGTACAACGTGCGGTTAAACTATATAAAAACGTAGAAGAGAGAGAGAGAGAGAGAGAGAGAGAGAGAGAAAGAGAGAGAGAGAGAGAGAGAGAGAGAGAGAGAGAGAGAGAGAGAGAGAGAGAGAGAGAGAGAGAGAGAGAGAGAAAGTGAGAGAGAGCTGAGATGAGGTAGTTAGAGAGAGCGTGCTCTTTCTGTCTGTCTGTCTCTCTCTCTCTCTCTCTCTCTCTCTCTCCACTCTCATCTCCCAGTTCTCTACAAATCGATCTTAGTCCGTACGGGGGATGGCAAGGGTGTGGTCGGCATCTCTCTCTCTCTCTCTCTCTCTCTCTCTCTCTCTCTCTCTCTCTCTCTCTCTCTCTCTCTCTCTCTCTATCATTATCTCTCACTAATGGCTTTCCCCCTATTTCTTTCGCTTCCAAAACCTACTACAGGATACACTGCTTCCCTGAACACCACGGGTACAGAACAGGGCGCTCCTGTGCCTCTCGCTAGTCCACTGTGACATAGACACGGCCACCATGGAAGACAAGCAAGAATCTCCTGTAATATACAAAGCTTTCGCGAAAGTCACAATGGGGTCGAAGGGGAATTACTGGTAAAGTAGGAAGATGGAGCTTTAATTACCTAACAGATCCCTCCTAGAGGTTTCCTGTGACATTCATTCGAATGAATGACCCCCCAGAGGTGTGTGTGTGTGTGTGTGTGTGTGTGTGTGTGTGTGTGTGTGTGTGTGTGTGTACTCACCTATTTGTACTCACCTATTTATGCTTGCGGGGGTTGAGCTTTGGCTCTTTGGTCCCGCCTCTCAACTGTAGTGTGTGTGTGTGTGTGTGTGTGTGTACTCACCTATTTGTACTCACCTATTTATGCTTGCGGGGGTTGAGCTTTGGCTCTTTGGTCCCGCCTCTCAACTGTAGTGTGTGTGTGTGTGTGTGTGTACTCACCTATTTGTACTCACCTATTTATGCTTGCGGGGGTTGAGCTTTGGCTCTTTGGTCCCGCCTCTCAACTGTAGTGTGTGTGTGTGTGTGTGTGTGTGTGTGTGTGTGTGTGTGTGTGTGTGTGTGTGTGTGTGTGTGTGTGTGTGTTGAATGTCCATTCTGCCGAGTACATTTTTTACGACTGTGTACTTATGACTGAATAATATTTTTTTTATGTACTTTTATGTACTTTTACTCTTTTTTTCTCATTCTATTTTTCTACGTATATCTCCAACATTTCCCCTGCCCCCCCCCCCTCAACCCCCCCCCACTCGCTGCCAGAGTTCGAATCCCATGTAAAGTTTGCCAGCCTGAGTATTTGTTCACCACTCAGAGGGGGAGGAGGGGGGGGGGAGTGGGAGGGAAATCACGGATTACATTACATTTGCGAACGAGATTCGAACGCTGAAATTTGCGAAACAATACATCATACAAACCTCTGCAACGTTAATACAATAGAGCAGGTAAGTATTTACCCAGAGCGAGAGTGTGTATGTGTGTGTATATCTTGACTAATTTGCATTATATCACTAAAGCCCAAAAAAAAAATTGTATTTGTCTGAAAAATACAACAACTCCTTTATACAACCTGTGAGTGTATTTCGGACAATTGCTATACCGTTACGTTACAGAGACGTTTCGGTCATATGCGTAACCTCGTACGAAACCGGTACATCTTTTTTTCTCAATCATGGCGCGTTTGTTTACATTTACTAAAACAGGTTATAAGCGTAGCGTGGTTGTTTATACCTATAATAACCTTCGGGTTGTGATTCTTTCAAGCCGTAAGTTGTTAAATATACGTAAATAAAGTTGGCATGTTTATAGAAAACAAAAAGATTTAGAGGTTTCGTAAGAGGTTGTGTAAATGCTTGGTGAATCCTAGTTCAGAATAGGGGGGGGGGGAGACCAGGGGAGACTGAAGCCTAGTTACTTTATCTACATGTGTGTGTGTGTGTGTGTTGGGTAACATATGTGTGTGTGTGTGTGTTGGGTAACATATGTGTGTGTGTGTGTGTGTTGGGTAACATATGTGTGTGTGTGTGTGTGTTGGGTAACATATGTGTGTGTGTGTGTGTGTTGGGTAACATATGTGTGTGTGTGTGTGTGTGTTGGGTAACATATGTGTGTGTGTGTGTGTTGGGTAACATATGTGTGTGTGTGTGTGTTGGGTAACATATGTGTGTGTGTGTGTGTGTTGGGTAACATATGTGTGTGTGTGTGTGTGTTGGGTAACATATGTGTGTGTGTGTTGGGTAACATATGTGTATGTGTGGGATTGTGTAACATATGTGTGTGTGTGTCGTGTGTTGGGTAACATATGTGTGTGTGTGTGTGTTGGGTAACATGTGTGTGTGTGTGTGTGTGTGTGTGTGTGTGTGTGTGTGTGTGTGTGTGTGTGTGTGTGTGTGTGTGTGTGTGTGTGTGTGTGTTGGGTAACGTGTGTGGGATTTGGTTGCAAATTCTTGCTATTCTTGGGTGACATAATTCTTGCATTTGCTGGTACTTTAAGCAACATTCTAAACTACATCCTTTTATATATATA
>NC_091230.1:22986362-23013862 GCF_040958095.1 Procambarus clarkii
CATATACAAACGCACGCATCTGAGTGTGTATGCATATGTATACAAAAATATACCAGAAGAATCCAAAGAGATTCATGAGACGGAGACACGAGACGGAGACTCCAGACGGAGACACCAGACGGAGACACGAGACGGAGACACCAGACGGAGACACCAGACGGAGACACGAGACGGAGACACGAGACGGAGACACGAGACGGAGACACGAGACGGAGACACGAGACGGGAGACACGAGACGGAGACACCAGACGGAGACACCAGACGGAGACACCAGACGGAGACACGAGACGGAGACTCCAGACGGAGACACGAGACGGAGACACGAGACGGAGACACCAGACGGAGACACCAGACGGAGACACGAGACGGAGACACGAGACGGAGACTCCAGACGGAGACACCAGACGGAGACTCCAGACGGAGACTCCAGACGGAGACACGAGACGGAGACACCAGACGGAGACACCAGACGGAGACACGAGACGGAGACTCCAGACGGAGACACCAGACGGAGACTCCAGACGGAGACTCCAGACGGAGACACGAGACGGAGACACGAGACGGAGACACCAGACGGAGACACGAGACGGAGACACGAGACGGAGACACCAGACGGAGACACCAGACGGAGACTCCAGACGGAGACTCCAGACGGAGACACGAGACGGAGACACCAGACGGAGACACCAGACGGAGACACCAGACGGAGACACCAGACGGAGACACGAGACGGAGACACCAGACGGAGACACGAGACGGAGACACCAGACGGAGACACGAGACGGAGACACCAGACGGAGACACGAGACGGATACACCAGACGGAGACACCAGACGGAGACTCCAGACGGAGACACCAGACGGAGACACCAGACGGAGACTCCAGACGGAGACACCAGACGGAGACACGAGACGGAGACACCAGACGGAGACACCAGACGGAGACTCCAGACGGAGACTCCAGACGGGAGACACCAGACGGAGACACCAGACGGAGACACCAGACGGAGACACCAGACTTGAGTCACAGTTGGGCCAGCGCCAACACCACGATGGCCAAGGTCGGGGTGTCCCCCCAGCAACCTGTCCGCTGACAAAGAACGTCACATTTCGATCGTAGGCGTTACATAAGACCCACAAATCGTCGTACTAGAAAATGGAAGCGGCTGGCGAAAGTGACGTACTGTCCCCGTTTTCTGTTTTAGGTCCTCTGGTAGGTTAGGAGACCACACTTTAAAATGACCGTTTTCTTGACATTGGGGGACCTTAACAGGACCTACAGTGAGTTTAAACCCCCGTTAGGGACCCGAGGTGACTTGAACCAGGGGGTCTTGACGGCTGAGTCGCCAGTGCTCAGGATTCGTAGTCCTTAGGTTCCTGGTTCGATCCCCGGGGAAGGCGGAAACAAATAGGCAGAGTTTGTTTCACCCTCATACCCATTTACTACGGTTCACCTAGCAGTAAACAGGTACCTGGGAGTTAGACAGATGCTACGAGCCGCTTCATGGGGGATGTGTAACAAAAAAAAGAGGCCTGATCGAGGACCGGGCCGCGGGGACGCTAAGCCCCGAAATCATCTCAAGATAACCTCAAGGTACCATTAAAACATGAGTTACCTCAGATAATAGAACATGGAAAGTATTAACACTGTTGACATTACCATAATACTCATTATTAGTTATCTTAAAAGATATTATTATCTTTATAATTATTTCCTGTATTATTATTTACACGATTTGTACCAATGGAACAAGTACGGAAGCCTGAGACTCAGATGAACAATAGATCATGTAAGAAGCTTTACTTTCTGAACAAGAGTAGTGGGAAAGTGGAATGAAGTAAAGAATCAGGTTGCAGAAGCAAACTCTATTCATAACTTTATAATTAGATATGATAACAGGCCAGGTGTCATAAGGCAACCGAGGGCTAGAAAACCGGGGTCCAAGAGCTGGGATCCTGATGGCACATATATGTGAGTACAAACAGGTTAGTACACACGCACACACACACGCTCAAGGGGGACACAGGTGGAAACTGAGTGCCCAAATGAGCCACAGAGACATTAGACAGAACTTTTTCAGTGTCAGAGTGGTTGACAAATGGAATGCATTAGGCAGTGATGTGGTGGAGGCTGACTCCATACACAGTTTCAAGTGTAGATATGATAGAGCCCAATAGGCTCAGGAACCTGTACACCAGTTGATTGACAGTTGAGAGGCGGGACCAAAGAGCCAAAGCTCAACCCCCGCAAGCACAATAAGGTGAGCACACACACACACACACACACACACACACACACACACACACACACACACACACACACACACACACACACACAGGGGCCTCGTAGCCTGGTGGATAGCGCGCAGGACTCGTAATTCTGTGGCGCGGGTTCGATTCCCGCACGAGGCAGAAACAAATGGGCAAAGTTTCTTTCACCCTAAGTGCCCCTGTTACCTAGCAGTAAATAGGTACCTGGGAGTTAGTCAGCTGTCACGGGCTGCTTCCTGGGGTGTGTGTGTGTGTGTGGTGTGGGAAAAAAAAAAAAAAAAAAGTAGTTAGTAAGTTAGTAGTTAGTAAACAGTTGATTGACAGTTGAGAGGCGGGCCGAAAGAGCAAAAGCTCAACCCCCGTAAAAACACAACTAGTAAACACACACACACACACACACACACACACACACACACACACACACACACACACACACACACACACACACACACACACAACACCTCTATGCAAGAAATATAATCCGCTAAAAAACAGCAAAACAGCACAAAAATAAAGCGTTTTAAACCACGTAACACCGACCACCACTTTCCCTCCAGCCTGTGGAGCCGCCCGAGGGGAGGCGACGGGGTAATACTTATACCAGACACTCAAACCTTATCGATGACACAACGTCAATAAATTCCCCTCGTATATCCTGGAGAGAAAGTGTATATATACACAGGGTCGACTGGGACACACATAGGGTCGACTGGGACATACACAGAGGGTCGACTGGGACATACACAGAGGGTCGACTGGGACATACACACAGAGGGTCGACTGGGACCTACACAGGGTCGACTGGGACATACACAGGGTCGATTGGGACATATATAGGGTCGACTGGGACATTCACAGGGTCGACCATGACATACACAAGGGTCGACTGGGACATTCACAGGGTCGACCATGACATACACAAGGGTCGACTGGGACATTCACAGGGTCGACCATGACATACACAAGGGTCGACTGGGATACACACAGAGGTCGACTGGGACACACACAGGGTCGACTGGGACATACACAGGGGTCGACTGGGACATACACAAGGGTCGACTGGGACACACACAGGGTCGACTGGGATACACACAGAGGTCGACTGGGACACACAGGGTCGACTGGGACATACACAGGGGTCGACTGGGACATACACAAGGGTCGACTGGGACACACATAAGGGTCGACTGGGACATATACAGGGTCGACTAGGACATACACAGGGTCGACTGGGACATACACAGGGGTCGACTAGGACATACACAGGGGTCGACTGGGACATACACAGGGGTCGACTAGGACATACACAGGGGTCGACTGGGACATACACAGGGGTCGACTGGGACATACACAAGGGTCGACTGGGACACACACAGGGTCGACTGGGATACACACAGAGGTCGACTGGGACACACACAGGGTCGACTGGGACATACACAGAGGGTCGACTGGGACATACACAAGGGTCGACTGGGACACACATAAGGGTCGACTGGGACATATACAGGGTCGACTAGGACATACACAGGATCGACTGGGACACACACAGGGTCGATTGGGACATACACAAGGGTCGACTGGGACACACACAGGGTCGACTGGGACATACACAAGGTCGACTGGGACATACACAAGGGTCGACTGGGACACACACAAGGGTCGACTGGGACATACACAACGTCGACCAGGACATACACAGGGTCGACTGGGACACACACAACGTCGACCAGGGACATACACAAGGGTCAACTGGGACATACACAAGGGTCGACTAGGACACACACAAGGGTCGACTGGGACATACACAGGGTCGACTGGGACACACACAACGTCGACCAGGACATACACACAATTCAACCAGATGGATAGGAAGAATAAGTTTTGTTGATAAAATACGTGTATGGAAAATATACAACGCATACACAAGGGTTTGAGCGAAAAATACACCCGTTGTATAGCGGAAAATGCGAGTGAAAAAGATTGTGAAATATACAAACTGTTTTTAACGTCGCTCCAATTACACAAGAAACCTGAAAATACAATCTTTAATTGAGAAAAAAAACATCGAAGCTATACGATGGGATCGAACCCTGTTAACCCCAACACTCAGACGCACGCAGAACCTCATGGACCACGATGTGCTCGGGAAGCATCTCAACCATCATTGGGTCCAGTGCATGTGACTGAGGAGCTGCGGGACGCGAGTTCGAATCCCTCTCATAGCTTCAATGCTCTCGAACACAGCTATATGTCACATCCTTATAAAAAAAATTAATATGCATAATCTTCCATTAATTCACGAGCAAGAAGAGGTCATGAATGATGTATGCAAATGAATGCCAGTATAATAAAGGGGGATATTCATTTAGTGTTGAATATATCATTCATTAAAGAGCACAGACGGAGGAGCTGGTCGGCCGAGCGGACAGCACGCTGGACTTGTGATCCTGTGGTCCTGGGTTCGATCCCAGGCGCCGGCGAGAAACAATGGGCAGAGTTTCGTTCACTCTATGCCCCTGTTACCTAGCAGTAAAATAGGTACCTGGGTGTTAGTCAGCTGTCACGGGCTGCTTCCTGGGGGTGGAGGCCTGGTCGAGGACCGGGCCGCGGGGACACTAAAAGCCCCGAAATCATCTCAAGATAACCTCAAGATAACCACACAGTTGGCTCCAGCCTCATCCTATGCTTAGTATAACTCTTAAGTCAACATTAAATAAAATATATTTCTAATGAGAAACAATAAACTCTTAAAATAAGCTTTTTATAATTAAGCTTGAGATGAGCTGATGGAGGACAGCTGAGCTCTCAGCTTGAAGGTTTGTGAGGAAAAAAGACAACATTACAAATAAATCCTGGAAAAAAAACTAAAAAGTGAAAGAAATGTATAAAGTGAAACAAAGTCAACCAGACACATAAAGAAGAAATAAAGTGAACAAATCTAAACCCGGCTCCACCAACACGTGTAGGCACCAACAAGCTAGCCAACCATAAATAAAAGGGGGAGAGAGAGAGAGGGAGAGAGAGAGAGAGAGAGAGAGAGAGAGAGAGAGAGAGAGAGAGAGAGAGAGAATCTCTCCCTGGCCGACGCTGCTCGCCCGACCAACACACCATGGTGAGGTAATCCGATTTTCTAAGCCAGTACACTCGCTGCTGTAAACATTACTCCCACTCTTCCTATTTTGTTTGTGTATATATGTGTGTGTGTATGTGTATATCCATCCCTATCTATCAACTCTACCTCCGTCCCCACGTGTCTCTCTATCTCTCTCTCCCTCTCTCTCTTGTCTATCTTCCTGTCCGTCTCCTGAGCTCCGAGCCACGGCGCTCATCGGCCTACTTACGAAAACGAAGCATTATTATTTGCCACAGTTTGAATACAAATGGCTTCCAAAGCAGCAACAGCCAAGCAGCGAATGTTTTTTGTTTTTCATTTTCACTATCCAGGCGCGAGATGTTGTTAGAACCATTTCGTTAACGTCTTTGACTCTCGAAAGCGTGTATGGTGATGGTGATGGTGACACTGGGAGAGTTGATGGTGATAACGCCTCAGGTGATCTTGAGATGATTTCGGGGCTTAGCGTCCCCGCGGCCCGGTCCTCGACCATCACTACACAACTATTTAAGTTAAACAAAAAAAATTCACCATCACTGCACATGAGTGTAGTGAAAGACCGTTAGCAGACCACTCGTTAATTAAGACCGAGACAGCCTCTCTCTCTCTCTCTCTCTCTCTCTCTCTCTCTCTCTCTCTCTCTCTCTCTCTCTCTCTCTCTCTCTCTCTCTCTCTCTCTCTCACCAATGCATCCTATTGATTGTCCTGTCCTCAGCCTCTCACATGCCGCGGGAGTCGACGGAGTCCTGCAGCTGGCAGTATTGAGGTAGTCCTCCAGCAGCTGGTGAGGGTCGATACTGCCTTCGGAGGCTCAGGCGACAGCCTTCTGGGCCCCAGCTGACGCAGATGGCACCACCGGCCTCCAACCACTACTGCTGACCCTTCCTAACCTAACCTAACCTAACCTTCCTAACAACTAATGACCTCTCCATCTGGCTCTACACCTGACCTCTACTGTCACAACTGGTGACCATACATGGCTTTGGGCCTCAAACCACCGATCACTAACTATAACAACGACTCTCGCTCGCTAGGAAAGATGCAGATGATCCACAGAGAAGAGAGAAGGCAACTAGGATTAACTAGATGAGGAGGAAGCAGCAGCAGCAGCAGCGGCTAACTACATAAACAGTTTTAAAAGTGTTTGTGCTGAAGAGGAATTTAGGCTGGTAGTGATTGTCTTAGAGGAAAGGCAGCTGGGGAAAGCGGAGTTCAAGAGCTGAAGTTCGTTCCTAAACATACCCCTTTCACCACACACACACACACACACACACACACACACACACACACACACACACACACACACACACACACACACAAAGAGTGCTGGGTAGATGGGACACCACGAGCGTAGCTCTCATCCTGTAACTACACTTAGGTAGTTACACACACACACACACACATACATACACACACACACACACACACACACACACACACACACACACACACACACACACACACACACACACACACCCTACCCTTATTTTTGTAGTATCATCAATCCAACCCCCAGACACAAACATTTAATCCCATTAGCAAACACCATCTTCTTATCCATCAACTTTCCCAACTCTCTCTCAATTCCTGTTTGGCATCCCTTTCACATCAATTTATTGGATGACGGAGACCAGGGTGCCATGCGGAGCTATGGCAGGCACTGAGAGAGAGAGAGAGAGAGAGAGAGAGAGAGAGAGAGAGAGAGAGAGAGAGAGAGAGAGAGAGAGAGAGAGAGAGAGAGAGCATACTGTTTATTTCTTGTGTTTACTAGTTGTGTGTTTTTGCGGGGGTTGAGCTTTGCTCTTTCGGCCCGCCTCTCAACTGTCAATCAACTGTTTACTATTTTTTTTTCCACACCACACACACACACACACACCAGGAAGCAGCCCGTGACAGCTGACTAACTCCCAGGTACCTATTTACTGCTAGGTAACTGGGGCACTTAGGGTGAAAGAAACTTTGCCCATTTGTTTCTGCCTCGTGCAGGAATCGAACCCGCGCCACAGAATTACGAGTCCTGCGCGCTATCCACCAGGCTACGAGGCCCCACGTAGGGCCTCATTGTGTGATTCGTAGGGGCCCCATTGTGTGATTCTTGTTATTCGGAATTGTTATTATTGCATTTGATACTCATTTTTATCATTCTTTCTCCATCTCTCCCTCTTTCGCACTTTTCTCTCTCAACTTTCGCCCCCCCTACTATCTTTTTTACTTCTTATTCCTCTTCCACCATAACCTTCCATCTCTACACTCTTTATCACTCCAATTCCTGTCTCCCCTCCATCTCCCTCCAACGTGGACAACTACTCAGCATCTGTCTTGAGTTATAACTCGACAAGTCACCCTCCTCCTCCACCTGGCTGGCGCCGGGGTGGTTCTGTCTGGCGCCCGGGTAGTTTCAACTAATAATCAATTACCTAACGACACGGTTCAATTACCACGCTGTTAACTTCGTAGTTCGGTCCGGTGGTTCCACACGGTGTTCTCGCTAATGAAATCATCGCTAAACATTACCCATAACAGCTTTCATACGAGTTTAAACTCTACTGAGTCAGTAGAGTTGAATATTCCATGACACCTCGAGTTATCACACTTTATGGCAGCCTGAGTAATCAACGCACCGTATGGCAACTATACATATCTCACAAATATGGCAACTTACAAGTATACATAAATATCTCACAATATTCTACAACGTAAGTATATACATGACACATGCAAGACACATACACATCTCGGCTACACACGGTCGTAGGAGGGTACTACACATGCATGTGTTCAGGAAAGTTATTGTAGCAATGGTCAATACTTCACCACACACACACGCTAAACTTTCTATGAATAACGATGCACACTACTGGCGAGCAAGGACTTGTTATACAATAAATATATCACTTGCTATTTCGGGTCGTGTTATGTAATTGTTTTTTTTTTAAAGCTGAGTGATATAATTGGGTCTTGCAGGCTATTTCACCCAACCTGAACTTTAAAGATTGTTATCTAATTGGTCATTTGCAAATTTTAAGTGTAAAAAGGGTAGACTAAAATAAAAAATATTTTTTTTTTTAAATAAAATTACTTTTGGTATAAAGACTTTTTCAAGGACATGAAATACAATACAGTAGGGAGAGGTAGGTAAGATCATCATGAGGAGAAAGCGCTAGGATGGTACTGGAGCCCAGTATGACTATCTGTCCCAGTACGACTATCCGTCCCAGTACGACTATCCGTCCCAGTACGACTATCCCTCCCAGTACGACTATATATAGCACATGGGAGGGATAGGAGGACAAAGAGCTGGAATAGGACAGAGGGAAGGAATAGTGCCCAACCACTTGGACTGGTGGGGATCGAACAGCGACCTGCAAGATGTGAGACCGTCGCCCTACCGATCAGTCTAATTGGGTAACGCATGCTACGAAAGAGACAAAAGAAAACACGAATATTCCTCACGAAAGACCATACAAAACACGAATATTCCTCACGAAAGCCCATAAAAAACACGAATATTCCTCACGAAAGACCGTAAAAAACACGAATATTCCTCACGAAAGACCGTAAAAAACACGAATATTCCTCACGAAAGACCGTAAAAAACACGAATATTCCTCACGAAAGACCATAAAAAACACGAATATTCCTCACGAAAGACCGTAAAAAACACGAATATTCCTCACGAAAGACCATAAAAAACACGAATATTCCTCACGAAAGACCGTAAAAAACACGAATATTCCTCACGAAAGACCGTAAAAAACACGAATATTCCTCACGAAAGACCGTAAAAAACACGAATATTCCTCACGAAACACCGAAAAAACACTGATATTCTTCACGAATATATATATATATATATTCCTCACGAAAGACCAAACAAACAAATACGACTGTTCCTCACGAACGTACGAAACAGAAGCCTTCAGCCGTGGGCTTAGAAAGCAATAGTATGGACGGACTACAGCTCCTGGTCCCCCACCCTCCTGCAGAGATGCCCTCCAGTTAATTAAGTGCCCTCTTGCCCAGTCTCAACTGTTAGTGAAGCCAATTACAACCTGGTCAGTAATTTCGTCCCCCGTTTTGTAATTAGCATGAAACCACTCAGGATTTCATGTTGTATTATTAAATACAACCCGCAAAAAATTTATACATCGCGGACATTTTGACCAAATCTCTTATCTGCATAATTTGCTAATCAAATAATTCCATTTAAATAAGTAACCCAACATACACATTAACAGATAAGGTACTGGGGACGTTTCGACTTCACACAGGTCCGGGATAGGTCGAAACGTCGTCACCTTCATATGTGTTGCTTGGGTTACAAATGTGGCTTGGGTTACATATGGGAGGGGGGGGTTGGGTTGGGTTTGCTTTCCCCACGTTATAGTGAGTGGCTCTCAGCACTCATATATTAGCGTGCAAAAAAAAAATCACAGGCTTCATTGGGTCTAATGTTTAGTCATTTAAAATCCTTTGTAATCCACTGTACCCATTTAATCAATTTACAAAATCCGCCCTTCATCACCACACTCTTAGAAGGCGGAATCCAAAATCTTCCAATTGTTTACAATATCGCATAAAATATTGAAATTCCACGGGAATCTTTTCTCCCAGAGGGTCCTTGTTAGTCATGCCCTTTCACTCTGGCCTTGTCCAGCAGCCGGTTTAACTACCCTCTCAACCATTCATTATCCCTCACGCTTTTAAAGGGTAACTGCTCTTAGCGATCAGGTCTTAATGGCCAGTTTGCTGAGGCGATTCTTATATTCGACTTAACTCCCTCTTCTCAGTGAATCTCAATATTCTTGGTTATTCACAATGAACCCCTGATATTCCTCGTTACTCTAACTGTATCCTAATATTCCTAGCTATTCCCAATGAATCACCGTATCCACAGTGAATCACAGCAATCCTAACTATTCATACAGAATAACAGCATTCTTAGCTATTCACCGTATTCCAAGAAATCCCCAGTAAATCCCAATATTCCTAGTTAATTCCAGTAACTTTTGTTGTACCCAGCAATTCCTATTGAATCCCTATATCCCTATGCTTTGGCGCTAAATCCTATCATCATATTGTATTTCCATTGACTCCCGATATGGCGATGGCGTCTCACGCAATCCCGATATTCCGAACGCAATTCAGCTGAACTCCGATATTCGTAACTCCTCCCACAGGTAAATTAGAGGACGTCTTTCTCAGTATTACACAACACTCGACTGGTCACAGCTGGCTGACTGACTGGTTGGTCTCAGCTGTTGAAAGTTGATCTTGAACTGCAGTTAACGAGAACGTGTTTGACCCTGAGACAGACCATTGACCTTACATAGCATTTGACCCCAGGACTTCACACATGACCCCAGTGCTTGACCTTGACCCCAGTGCCTGACCATGACCCCAGTGCCTGACCTAGACCCCAGTGCTTGACCTTGACCCCAGTGCCTGACCTAGACCCCAGTGCTTGACCTAGACCCCAGTGCTTGACCTAGACCCCAGTGCCTGACCTAGACCCCAGTGCTTGACCTAGACCCCAGTGCTTGACCTAGACCCCATTGCCTGACACATGACCCCAGTGCCTGACCTAGACCCCATTGCCTGACACATGACCCCAGTGCCTGACACATGACCCCAGTGCCTGACCTTGACCCCAGTACCTGACACATGACCCCAGTGCCTGACACATGACCCCAGTGCCTGACACATGACCCCAGTGCCTGACACATGACCCCAGTGCCTGACACATGACCCCAGTGCCTGACACATGACCCCAGTGCCTGACACATGACCCCAGCTACTGCTGATGATACGAAATACCAGACAACATTTTATGAAGACTAATAACACATCAAAAATATAAATATAAACAAAGAACAACTAAATGCTCGTGTAAACAATGAAAACAACTAAAATAATCAACAAATAGTCAAAATAACAAAAAAAAACAAGCAAACAAAAACAAAACTTAACAAACGAAGGTTCAAACAAATGCAAACAAAATAGATTGAACAGTGCAAATTAGGCTAAAGAAAAGAGAGAAAACACAAAATGGAAAGTAAAAAGGGGATGAAAGGGAGGAGGAGGGGTAAGAGGAGAAGGGGTAAGAGGAGAAGGGGTAAGAGGAGAAGGGGTAAGAGGAGAAGGGGTAAGAGGAGAAGGGGTAAGAGGAGAAGGGGTAAGAGGAGAAGGGGTAAGAGGAGAAGGGGTAAGAGGAGAAGGGGTAGGAGGAGAAGGGGTAAGAGGAGAAGGGGTAAGAGGAGAAGGGGTAAGAGGAGAAGGGGTAAGAGGAGAAGGGGTAAGAGGAGAAGGGGTAAGAGGAGAAGGGGTAAGAGGAGAAGGGGTAAGAGGAGGAGGGGTAAGAGGAGAAGGGGTAAGAGGAGAAGGGGTAGGAGGAAGAGAAGGATGGAAACACGACCCCTGACCATCAACACGGGGCGCTAGGACCCCCATCAACAAGTTTGTTTGCTGACCAACCACCACCACCACCATCACCTTCCTCACTACCTAGACCTCACCCCCTCACCCACCCGTCTTGAAGGGGGCAATGATACCTCACAATCACTACATCTTGACACAATCACTACATCTTGACACAATCACTACATCTTGACACAATCACTACCTTACAAAAACCCACGAAACAGGATTCACGTATAACCTCAGAACACCAGAGATACGAGCTTATCAGAGCACTGTGTAAACATCTTTTTAAGTGGGCTGTCTCCTGGATGGACCATCACACTCTGTGACACACTATAGCCTCCCTCCTCCCACTTCAAGTCAGTCAACACACTCACCCCTCCAGTCAACACCCACAACCACTCGCTGGAGGTCAACACTTCAAAACTGCCACCACTCAGGATCCATTCACCTCAGTAAACATTCGTCCGAGACACTCAAGTCAGTCAATATGGCAGTAAACACTAACTTGTCAACACAAGCTCCTCCGCCTCCCCCCCTCCGTATATACTTACCCAGCGACACACTTAGCTAATGATACACTTAACCAATGATACACTTAGCTAATGATACACTTAACCAATGATACACTTAGCTAATGATACACTTAACGAATGATACACTTAGCTAATGATACACTTAACCAATGATACACTTAGCTAATGATACACTTAACCAATGATACATTTAGCTAATGATACACTTAACCAATGATACACTTAGCTAATGATACACTTAGCTAATGATACACTTAACCAATGATACACTTAGCTAATGATACACTTACCTAGCGACACACTTAGCTAATGATACACTTAACCAATGATACACTTAGCTAATGATCTCGTTCAGTAAATGTTAAACACTTATTTCCTTTATATTAGCCATTCTAGCCCAACCAGTCAATCAATCAGTTGTCTACTCAGTTTCCTCTACTCAACGAATCAGTCACTCAAGTGTCTTCTAGTTACCGTAGATAGCAAACTACCCACAACAGCCTTACTAGACACTAAGAGGCCAGTGTCCCTGTAAGTCAATCCATGCACTTCAAACCTCGATGCTAACAAGCACTTTAGAACTAATACGGATAGTTACCCTGAATCGAGAACAGCGTGTACAAAGACATAGGCAGGATCTTGGAGGTGACAAAGGATCTTAAAATACATACAGACTGGTGTATGAATTTGCGTGTGTGTATAGGCATGCAAGTCGCTTGGCTTACACTATTAAGTCGTGAGCGTGTATGATCATTAGTATGTAACTGGCATGAATACACACACACACACACACACCGCCTTGGAGTGTGTGTGTACTCATGTGTGTGTGTGTGTATGTGTGTGTGTGTGTGTGTGTGTGTGTGTGTGTGTGTGTGTGTGTGTGTGTGTGTGTGTGTGTGTTAGTGTGTGTGTGTGTGTGTGTGTGTTAGTGTTTGTGTGTGTGTGTGTGTGTGTGCGCGCGTGTGTGTGTGTGTGTGTGTGTGTGTGTGTGTGTGTGTGTGTGTGTGTGTGTGTGTGTGTGTGTGTGTGTGTGTGTGTGTGTGTGTGTGTGTAAGAAAGGAAGGACAGTCTTGGGAGCTGGGGTTACTACCTAGAAAGTTCAGAAACACACACACAACTTTCTCAATTACATGTCTTCCTTGCTGGCTTTATTTATCAACTTTCTAAGTGCACGACACCAGACTGCTAAGATGCCTCTGGTGCAAGTGAACCACCTTTGCACCACTCAGTTGCAAGGCATTGCACAGGTTTCCATTCTAAGTGTGCCAGTTAGGTGACTATGTTACAGTGAGGGATCTAAATGTATTTCCAGGAAATGGAAAGACTGGAAACTATCAAGGGCCTTATCACCTGTTATCTCACATGAACCATTGCATTTTTAACGGAATTAATCAACCACCGTAAACAAAAAATACTTTTCACCTAGTCACGATTGTGATTAGGTGAAAAGCAAAGGTGCAACAGGTACTCTGAGAGAAAACTCTTGCGAGAGAGAGAGAGAGAGAGAGAGAGAGAGAGAGAGAGAGAGAGAGAGAGAGAGAGAGAGAGAGAGAGAGAGAGAGAGTGGGAGAATTATTCAAATAATAATCAAAAACCAATTATAATTACCGACCAACAACTACAATTTGCAGTACACCTAATTTTTCATCGTATTCATTAACAAACACTCAAGAATTATCTAATTAACTATTACATTATGGGGAGAGGGAGCCTATTCAACCCCCCCCCCACCTCCAAAATAGTTCATAGATACCCCCTTTTGCGTGAAAGAATTTCGAACTTAACAAACCCCTCTTTAAAACTAACAGGAACGTCAGTAGAGTCATTTATTTATACCACAACACACGAGATGAACAACATTGTTCCATCACCTCAAAGTGTACATTGTTCCAGCCTCCATTCCACGCCATTTAATTCCAAAAGTTACAATTCTGAAGTAACACTTCCACAATAACGAGTAACAATTACGTAACAATACCCCATTAAGTAACAATTGTGGAACAACACCACAATAACACATATGGAACAATACCCCATTAACAATCACTGAACAACAATACCCCATTAACAATCACTGAACAACAATACCCCATTAACAATCACTGAACAACAATACCCCATTAACAATCACTGAACAACAATACCCCATTAACAATCACTGAACAACAATACCCCATTAACAATCACTGAACAACAATACCCCATTAACAATCACTAAACAACAATACCACAACAAAGGAATCACCAGAAAGCAACTCCCCCCAACAGAATATTACATCACAAACACCATAAACAAGACGCAATACAATAAAGAAGCAAAAAAGATACTAAAAGAAACAGATAAAGATGAAAAGATACTGTATTAGTCTATTAGGAGGGAACGTTCCTCCCGACCCAGTCTATCTCACGAAAATATAACTTAAATATATATATATATATATATATATATATATATATATATATATATATATATATATATATATATATATATATATATATATATATATATGCCCACAAGACTGATGGTGACTGTTGGGAGGGAGGAGACGAAGTGCCTGTGTAAACGCGAAGGCTTGAGGAATATGTAGAGATTGCAATATGTAGAGACAGCAATATGTAGAGACAGCAATATGTAGAGACAGCAATATGTATAGATTGTAATATGTAGAGATTGTAATATGTAGAGATTGTAATATGTAGAGATTGTAATATGTAGACAGCAATATGTATAGATTGTAATATATAGAGATTGTAATATGTAGAGATTGTAATATGTAGAGATTGTAATATGTCCCGTAAAACTCGCCCTCGGGGGTACCCCACACGTAATATCTATGTAAACGAATGTTCCACCTTGCCCAAGCAAGGAAGACAAATGATATTACAAACACAATTTCATAGGCTTTCCACGAGAGACCCACCAGGGTGGACAAGCCTGGTAGCAACCACACACACACACACACACACACACACACACACACACACACACACACACACACACACACACACACACACACACACACACACCTAAGAACAGCAGAGAAACGAGAACACAAGGAAAAACTGACTAAAAACAGTCCAATGCCCACATAAAATGCTCCAACTTCACTACAAATTAAAAAAAACAAAGAAAATGGGAAACTTGACAACAACACGGCCAAAGTCACTAAAAACAATTAACAAACCAAAAAAAATCGAATAAAACAGGCAAGAAAAAAAACGAGTCAATGTATAAACTGTAACTGGGACACATATGGATATGTAGATACACATATGAATTAAAAAAAAAAATCCAATTACTCACAACCCAAGAAATGGGTCAATATACTGAATAATGGAGAATGTCACATGAAAATACATATCCGGTATTTTGAACAAAGTATGACTAACCCGGAATTATGTATGATCAGCGAAGGATTTGGGATGGGACGAGGGAAAGGAATGGTACCCAACCACTTGTGGACGGTCGGGGGATTGAACGCCGACCTGCATGAAGCGAGACCGTCGCTCTACCGTCCAGCCCAAGTGTCTGGGTAACAATCATTAAACAGTTTATGACCCCCTCGACCAACTAAAAGGTTCTTCATCACAATAATAGCCTTGTATTTTGACGTATGAAAAATATTTTAAGGTGTCTCGTTTTCTGAGAGAAGTAACTCAAGGAGGGGAAACTTGCAAATAGATAATGACTACCAGAGATAAGGAAAAACTGACGATGGCCGGAAGAATGTATACGAAGGTAGGCCTACAAGAATGTGTGCGTGTGTACATATGAATACAATGTGTACGGTGTACGCAGGTGAGCCTACAAGAATGTGTGTCATTATGTAGATGTGTACATGTGAATGCAATGTGTACGTTGGTGAATTAATACATAAATGCTGGCGGGGGGGGGGGGGGAATGTGTACATTTTAAAGAATGAGGAGGTGAATGTATGTGAGGATATGTATGGGGGTATTAAATATACATATACGTGGTTAGGTACGTATGTATATGTATATATGTGTAAATACCACCAGGTGTAGAGGAGCTATTGTGTGTGTGTGTACTGCAAAGCAACTGTGAAGCTAATTCAAATTTGATGGGGGATGAAATGTGACGGTGGGTACGAGTGTGTGTGTGGGTACGAGTGTGTGTGTGGGTACGAGTGTGTGTGTGGGTACGAGTGTGTGTGTGGGTACGAGTGTGTGTGGGTACGAGTGTGTGTGTGGGTACGAGTGTGTGTGGGTACGAGTGTGTGTGGGTACGAGTGTGTGTGGGTACGAGTGTGTGTGGGTACGAGTGTGTGTGGGTACGAGTGTGTGTGGGTAAGAGTGTACTCACCTAGTTGTGCTTGCGGGGGTTGAGCTCTGGCTCTTTGATCCCGCCTCTCAACCGTCAATCAACTGGTGTACAGGTTCCTGAGCCTATTGGGCTCTATCATATCTACACTTGAAACTGTGTATGGAGTCAGCCTCCACCACATCACTTCCTAATGCATTCCTAGTTTCTTTCACCCAATGTCCCTGTTACCTAGCAGTAAAATAGGTACCTGGGTGTTAGTCAGCTGTCACGGGCTGCTTCCTGGGGGTGGAGGCCTGGTCGAGGACCGGGCCGCGGTGACACTAAAGCCCCGAAATCATCTCAAGATAACCTCAAGATAACCACCAGTGTTGAATAGTTAATCCTAGTCTACCCTGTCAATTCCCTTGAGGAATTTGTAGGTAGTGATCATGTCTCCCCTTACCCTTCTGTCTTCCAGTGTCGTAAGGTGCATTTCCCGCAGCCTTTCCTCGTAACTCATGCCTCTTAGTTCTGGGACTAGTCTAGTGGCATACCTCTGAACTTTTTCCAGCTTCGTCTTGTGCTTGACAAGATACGGGCTCCATGCTGGGGCTGCATACTCCAAGGTTGGTCTTACATATGTGGTATACAAGGTTCTGAATGCTTCCTTACACAGGTTCCTGAACACTGTTCTGATGTTAGCCAGCCTCGCATATGCCGCAGACGTTATTCTCTTTATGTGGGCTTCAGGAGACAGGTTTGGTGTGATATCAACTCCTAGATCTTTCTCTCTGTTTCATATATATAAAACCGTGTATAGTCGAGTTTGAGTATGTGCTGTATGCGACATACAACTATACTAATGACACTCACCTGGGTGTATTGCGGTGGGTGTGGCCCTTGGTCAGCCACGCCCACTCACCTGAAGGGGGCATGGGGGGGGAGGGGGGGGAGGGGCCACACGAGTCTTGAGAGGGGAACTGTTCACGACGTTTCTGATTATTTGCTGCCCCGTTAGTAGGGAGGGTTTGTGGTGGTGGTGCCACTTCTTCACTAATATTACGTGGCACTGATGTGCACAACGGTGACACGCATGCACTGTGCAGTGCCAGCATACAGTGTGTGGTGTGTGAGTTGTACAGTGCCACCATACAATGTGTGGTGTATGAGTTTTACAGTGCCAACATACAGTGTGTGGTGTGTGAGTTGTACAGTGCCAGCATACAGTGTGTGGTGTATGAGTTTTACAGTGCCAACATACAGTGTGTGGTGTGTGAGTTGTACAGTGCCAGCATACAGTGTGTGGTGTATGAGTTTTACAGTGCCAACATACAGTGTGTGGTGTGTGAGTTGTACAGTGCCACCATACAGTGTGTGGTGTATGAGTTGTACAGTGCCACCATACAGTGTGTGGTGTATGAGTTTTACAGTGCCAGCATACAGTGTGTGGTGTATGAGTTGTACAGTGCCACCATACAGTGTGTGGTGTATGAGTTTTACAGTGCCAACATACAGTGTGTGGTGTATGAGTTTTACAGTGCCAACATACAGTGTGTGGTGTGTGAGTTGTACAGTGCCAACATACAGTGTGTGGTGTATGAGTTTTACAGTGCCAACATACAATCAAACAATATGTGGTGTTACAAGACTGCGGTGTAATGTCAGATCTCGATTAATTCGACAACATGAAATTTGATGTCAGAATCCTACATACCTACATACATACATACATACATACATACATACATACATACATGCATACATACATACATACATACATACATACATACATACATACATACATACATACATAGAAACTAAGCCGTCAAATGAACGAAGATTAATATACATTTTTTTATTTCGAATAAAAAGGCAAAACATTGAATATTTTGATTCAGCATTTCCTCAAACATTTGCCTGGTTAAGTATCCCCCTTCAATGTGTATACCAAATGTGTATCTCCCACGTATCTGAGCGCTGGTACCACTCTAGGTCAATGTATGAAATACATCCGTATACCTATGTATGCATACTCAAGCGGCCCTGTGCTCCGAAGATGTGCATAAATATACGTGTCAATAATGTGTGTGTGTGTGTGTGTACTCACCTATATGTACTCACCTATATGTGCTTGCAGGATCGAGCATTGGCTCTTGGATCCCGCCTTTCTAGCTATCGGTTGTTTACAGCAATGACTCCTGTCCCATTTCCCTATCATACCTAGTTTTAAAAGTATGAATAGTATTTGCTTCCACAACCTGTTCCCCAAGTGCATTCCATTTTTCTACTACTCTCACGCTAAAAGAAAACTTCCTAACATCTCTGTGACTCATCTGAGTTTCCAGTTTCCACCCATGTCCCCTCGTTCTGTTATTATTACGTGTGAACATTTCATCTATTTCCACTTTGTCAATTCCCCTGAGTATTTTATATGTCCCTATCATATCTCCTCTCTCCCTTCTTTTCTCTAGTGTCGTAAGGTTCAGTTCCTTCAGCCGCTCTTCATATCCCATCCCTCGTAGCTCTGGGACAAGCCTCGTCGCAAACCTCTGAACCTTCTCCAGTTTCTTTATGTGTTTCTTCAGGTGGGGGCTCCATGATGGCGCGGCATACTCTAAGACGGGTCTCACGTAGGCAGTGTAAAGCGCCCTAAAAGCTTCCTCATTTAGGTTTCTGAATGAAGTTCTAATTTTCGCCAGTGTAGAGTACGCTGCTGTCGTTATCCTATTTATATGTGCCTCAGGAGTTAGATTAGGTGTCACATCCACTCCCAGGTCTCTTTCTCGAATCGTTACAGGTAGGCTGTTAGGTAGGTTGTGTGTGTGTGTGTGTGTGTGTGTGTGTGTGTGTGTGTGTGTGTGTGTGTGTGTGTGTGTGTGTGTGTGTGTGTGTGCGCGCGTGTGTGTGTGTGTGTGTGTGTTTTCCTGAACTACAGGTGGTTGTGGTAGGGACAGATAATGAAGGTGGTGGAAGTGGGCCGAGAAATGGTGGTAGTGGTGGTGGGCCCCGGTGATGGTGGTAGTGGTGGTGGATGGGGTTCCACTGGCCAACCATCAGACCAATAAAAAAGGAACAACCCCTTCCCCCCCCCACCTCCCCCAACCAGTGAAAAGTTGTCCAATTCCATTTCATGCACACTTTGGCACTTTGCACTCTCCCTATCGCCTCCTCTCCTCTCCCTCTTCCACACAACACGCTCTCACAACACCTCTCCTCACTCTCACACACACACTACAGTATTGGTAGGACACAAAACTCCTTAATGATAACCAATTCATTCCCCCCACAAGACGCCAGGAAAGAAAGCAAGCAAGAGTAGCCCTTCTGCTGAACTGAAGCAAGAACTACGACGCGAATGAAGGAAGCGAATGAACACAAGGCTATACCCGTGGAGATCCTAACAGAAATACCAACAGTAACAGTGTGCTTATCTGCATCAGCTCCTTACATACCAGATGGCCCCAGACAGGACATTATCCTGTCTAGAAGATCTGTATCTTCCCTGTCTAGGGAAGATACAGATCTTCCATAGACAGGGGTCTATGGAAGTCATCTTACCAGAGGTCGTAAGTCATCTTACCTGGTCCAAGGACCATGTAAGAGCACTTACGGACGAAAGGAGAACCACCTAATCGATTCTGATGCCAAGTTTAGTGTACACGAGAAGGGACGGTTGTTTGACATGGAGGTAAAGGTTGATAGACGTAGCCAACAAAAACTTCCCAGGACAACATGCCAGTAGGACATGGTAATAAGTTGACCTTTGAATAAGCATTAACGAAACAGAGAGCCCACGAAGAGCACTGTGTCTTGCACGACTAAAAACCCAAACGCGTAGATGCGTGAATTTGGAAAATAAAAGGTAATTGACTAAGAGAACTGGAGAAAAAAATATGTTTTAAGAAATCATGATAGAGGGAAGTTACATACAAATCCTCTGAGAAAACGGAAAAAAATTTGATTTCCATGGTTCAATAGTGTTTGCTCCAAAGCATGCATACACACACACACACACACACACACACACACACACACACACACACACACACACACACACACACACACACACACTAAACAAGAGAGTAAAATTGAATGAAAAATTAGAGAGTGCAGAATACAGGAAAAATACGCCAGCAATAAGTGGCCGAAAAATAAGATCATGCGTGTAATATTTGACAGTGAATGTGTGTGTGTGTGTGTGTGTGTGTGTGTGTGTGTGTGTGTGTGTGTGTGTGTGTGTGTGTGTGTGTGTGTTTGTTGAGAGAGAGACACACACACAGTAGACCCCCCTGGTAGGTCTCTCACCACGCCGATCGACATGCTTCCCAGTTCGAATCCACATCAAGTCCAGCAAAGTACCAGGCAGCGAGGCTCATCAGGAACAGAGATGCGAACCTAGAGGACAACCCTCTGCCTCCACACATCTCCGGTTAACGAACCCACAGCAGTTTTAAGACGGGTCAACCAAGACAGAAGCAGAACAGAGAAGGATAGACACATTACCTTCCTGGATTCTCAGAAGACATTTGACACAATTCCGCAGACGCGACTGCTACTGAAGTCTGAAAGTACCAGTAACTAGGAGACCACTGTATTGGCTTATAGAGTACCTGTCTCTCAAGACTCAGTTTCACAAGGAGGTACGAGATCTAAGAGTGGAATGAGGACACAAGTGGATTACCGCAAACGTTATTAATAGAGCTAAACACCATTCCTAATATGAGTAAATAACTTGAGAGAGAAATCTGATGCATTGAAATCAATATTTGCAAAGGATTTACAATTAATATAGAGGCATATCACACGATTTTTTTTTACAAATATGCAGTACGACCTCGATAAGCTTCAAGGATAGTCGTACGACCTCGATAAGCTTCAAGGATAGTCGTACGACCTCTATAAGCTTCAAGGATAGTCGGCAAAATGGCTGCTAGATTTGAACCCAGAGAATTGCAATGGCATAAAAAGCGAGAAGGAAGCTGGAGCATCCACCCATAATACCAAACTAGAAAAATAGTCAGAAATACCTGGTACCAGATCTATGAGGCTTAAACTGCGAGGAAAGGCTCAGGAAACTGAAGCTTGTCAAACGTGAAGAGAAACACGAGGATGGAGGAGACATGAGAACGACATAGAAGATTTTCCGAACTCATAAGCCTTAAAAAAGAAGACATTGTGGAGGAAAATGCAACTAGGAGTTACCCTAGAAGATGTGGCAGGAAATAGAGAGTTAAAACAATAAACCCACACACACACACACACACACACACACACACACACACACACACACATGAGATGTATAGGTGGACATAAAATAATCAACTCATATTGTGCTTCTCTTGACACTACCTAAACCCACAGTGCACTCTACCCTAAGTCCTTTTTCTTCCCCCTTACTGTTGCCCCTTTGTGTTCCCTCACCCCTCACCCCCTGCCTCCCTCCTCACACACACTCAGTACCCATGCCACCCCCACCCCCCCTTACACTCTGCATTCTCTGACCGCTTATTCTTGGCCCATTTATCCGTACCTGAGAATCATCACACAATACTATTTACATTCCTTTTCTTATCTGTCTTCTCCATTCACCCCCATTTTCTCACACTATTTCCATACACCTTCAATTGAACCGTAGAATTCATGCCCATTTAGACTTCCTAATTGGGTCTTCCACCATCTCACTTTTCTCATCATTTCTCACACTGTCCTCATGATCCCTCACTCACACTATTCTCATTCCTTCTCAATGCGCTACTAGGGACACCAGTAGGGAGTACTGGAGGCCCCAGTAGCGAGGGGGGGCCAGTAGGGTTTGGGGGTACTGGGTGCACAAGTAGATATTGATGGGAATGGGTGTACTGGAGAGAGGGAGGGGATGGGGGGGGTAGGGAGTACATGTATGTCGGACGATGAGGTAGGAAGAGACATGAAACTAGTGCAGTTGGGTCAGCATGGAGGGAGGGTAGTGTGGAGGTCAGGTCAGCATGGAGGGAAGGTAGTGTGGTGGTCAGGTTAGCATGGAGGGTAGTATGGTGGTCAAGTCAGCATGGAGGGAGGGTAGTGTGGTGGTCAGGTCAGCATGGAGGGAGGGTAGTGTGGAGGGAGGGTAGTGTGGTGGTCAGGTCAGCATGGAGGGAGGGTAGTGTGGTGGTCAGGTCAGCATGGAGGGAGGGTAGTGTGGTGGTCAGGTCAGCATGGAGGGAGGGTAGTGTGGTGGTCAAGTCAGCATGGAGGGAGGGTAGTGTGGTGGTCAGGTCAGCATGGAGGGAGGGTAGTGTGGTGGTCAGGTCAGCATGGAGGGAGGGTAGTGTGGTGGTCAAGTCAGCATGGAGGGAGGGTAGTGTGGTGGTCAGGTCAGCATGGAGGGAGGGTAGTGTGGTGGTCAAGTCAGCATGGAGGGAGGGTAGTGTGGTGGTCAGGTCAGCATGGAGGGAGGGTAGTGTGGTGGTCAAGTCAGCATGGAGGGAGGGTAGTGTGGAGGGGTCAGCATGGAGGGAGGGTAGTGTGGTGGTCAGGGCAGCATGGAGGGAGGGTAGTATGGTGGTCAGGTCAGCATGGAGGGAGGGTAGTATGGTGGTCAGGTCAGCATGGAGGGAGGGTAGTACGGTGGGTAGCATGGTGGTCAGGTCAGCATGGAGGGAGGGCAGCATGGTGGTCAGGTCAGCATGGAGGGAGGGCAGCATGGTGGTCAAGTCAGCATGAAGGGAGGGAGGGAGGAAGGTCAGCATAGTGGTCAGGTCAGCATGGAGGGAGGGCAGCATGGTGGTCAGGTCAGCATGGAGGGAGGGCAGCATGGTGGTCAGGTCAGCATGGAGGGAGGGCAGCATGGTGGTCAAGTCAGCATGAAGGGAGGGAGGGAGGAAGGTCAGCATAGTGGTCAGGTCAGCATGAGAGCTGCGCAACATAAAATCATTACACAATATATCAGTGAGGAGGGCGGGTGGTGGAGAGAGAGAGAGAGAGTGACCGGCACCAGTCCCTTCACTTGCCCCAGTTCCCAGGCCTCTCCTGCCTCCACCCACCACAACACCACAACACCTATACACACTCACAAATGTATATAAAAACCCGTTACGGCCCTGGGAGATAGATATATACATATCTCCCAGAGCCGACGCTATATATATATTACAGAAACTGCACAGCCTAAAGATTTTGATATAACTCTGGGGCGGCATATATAATGTCAGTTCAGTTGAAAAGGGAGGTGATCCACCAGCCCTGAAAACAGCACATCACAACACATCCAGGTCTATACACCGAGGGAGGTTAGTACATCCCGAAGGTGCGGCTGCCGCGGGGGGCACGCACGCACGCACACGCAACCCGACAGCCATACCCTTCAAGGAGATAGTAGCGTCCCTTCGAGCAGACGCTCCGACGGTTCGAGTCTCGCGCGCGCGAGCGACAGAGGGGATTACGACACCTGACCACGGGCAGCGTACGCCGCCGACTGACATGGGGAGCAGCCGGGCCATCGGGAATCAGCCCCTCCCTCGCTCTCCTCCCCGTCCTCCCCCCCCCCCCCGCGCCAAATTCTCCCGCCATTCCCGCTGTGAGGCGCTGCCGATCAATCTTATATTCGCTCTTAACCACCTTACCTCGCTACCGACTTCCCTCCCCCTCCCCCGCACCCCACTTCCGGCCATACTACTCAAAGGGGATAACGGGATATCATACGTGCTATCCCACGCCCAGGTCGAGATCTGATAGCAGATGAAAGCGCCCAAGTTTGTGAAGGATATGAGAAATCATCTTGTGGGAGCCATCTGGCAACTAGGTACCGGTGGCGGGTCGAAGTAGAAATCCCGTTTTCTGTACGCTGTCTTATATTCACACAAGTACTTCATTACCTCCTTTCCTACTCATAACCCGCTTGATTCAACACGTCCATCTACACATTAAACAAGGCAGTGACAGGACAAGGGTAATGGGGGGAAGAAGAGACTGGAAGGAGAGAGAGAGAGAGAAGGGAAGAGAGAGAGAGAGAGAAAGAGGAGGTGGGAGCAGCCTAGGGCGAGTCGGCGCAGACAGGACATGGTCTGGTCTACCCCACCAGGCCTGGTGGCCGCCACCTCCACTACCACACTTCCCCTCAGACACACCCGCTCTCTACACACAGGCATACACACACCCGTCGCCTCCTCCACACACACACACACACACTCACGCACATACACACGCCTGCGTGTTCAAGGTCCCTACACACACACACGTACACATCTTGCTCTCTGCGCATATGCGCATCTACACATACACAACATGGCTCGCTCTCTTTTTAAACTTGTATACTGCCACATACACGCCTAGTCGCTTCTAACATATACACCCATTCGCTCTACAAACATGTATACATACGATGGCAGCAAAGGAGCCTCCAAGAGGTTTCTTGAGCCATAGGCGACACCTGTTCTATAACCTACTCCCATCACCTATATCCACCCCATCACCGCATGCGGTAATGTCATATGTATTTCAAATTTCCGACTGCCATATTCGCACTAATGGGAGGCCTTTCTGTACCTTATCTCACGTATCATCTTATCTATTCTCCCCTATACTACTATTTTACCTATTTCATTCTTGAACGTAAATGGAATAGCCCTAAGAAATCCTTTAGATTTTTTTCTGAAGGCCATTCATTTTCAATATTTTGTTTAATAATATAGGATGAAGGATCTAATTCTTCACCAATTTATTCCCTTGAAATGTATCTAGTCACCCGTATTTGTCAGTGATAAATTTAATTTCGGTCTCCACGCCGTATAGGAAATATTCTGAGGGCTCGAGTTAGTTTGGTAGTTAGGTTCTTGCGGGCGAACTAGCCTCGAGTTAGTCTGGTAGTTAGGTTTATGCGGGCGAACTAGCCTCGAGTTAGTCTGGTAGTTAGGTTTATGCGGGCGAACTAGCCTTGAGTTAGTCTGGTAGTTAGGTTCTTGCGGGCGAACTAGCCTTGAGTTAGTCTGGTAGTTAGGTTTATGCGGGCGAACTAGCCTTGAGTTAGTCTCGTAGTTAGGTTCTTGCGGGCGAACTAGCCTTGAGTTAGTCTGGTAGTTAGGTTTATGCGGGCGAACTAGCCTTGAGTTAATCTGGTAGTTAGGTTCTTGCGGGCGAACTAGCCTTGAGTTAGTCTGGTAGTTAGGTTCTTGCGGGCGAACTAGCCTTGAGTTTGTCTGGTAGTTAGGTTCTTGCGGGCGAACTAGCCTTGAGTTAGTCTGGTAGTTACGTCCTTGTGGGCGAACTAGCCTTGAGTTAGTCTGGTAGTTAGGTTCTTGCGGGCGAACTAGCCTTGAGTTAGTCTGGTAGTTAGGTTCTTGCGGGCGAACTAGCCTTGAGTTAGTCTGGTAGTTAGGTTCTTGCGGGCGAACTAGCCTTGAGTTAGTCTGGTAGTTAGGTTCTTGCGGGCGAACTAGCCTTGAGTTAGTCTGGTAGTTAGGTTCTTGCGGGCGAACTAGCCTTGAGTTAGTCTGGTAGTTAGGTTCTTGCGGGCGAACTAGCCTTGAGTTAGTCTGGTAGTTAGGTTCTTGCGGGCGAACTAACCTTGAGTTAGTCTGGTAGTTAGGTTCTTGCGGGCGAACTAGCCTTGAGTTTGTCTGGTAGTTAGGTTCTTGCGAGCGAACTAGCCTTGAGTTAGTCTGGTAGTTAGGTTCTTGCGGGCGAACTAGCCTTGAGTTAGTCTGGTAGTTAGGTTCTTGCGGGCGAACTAGCCTTGAGTTAGTCTGGTAGTTAGGTTCTTGCGGGCGAACTAGCCTTGAGTTAGTCTGGTAGTTAGGTTCTTGCGGGCGAACTAGCCTTGAGTTAGTCTGGTAGTTAGGTTCTTGCGGGCGAACTAGCTTTGAGTTAGTCTGGTAGTTAGGTTCTTGCGGGCGAACTAGCCTTGAGTTAGTCTGGTAGTTAGGTTCTTGCGGGCGAACTAGCCTTGAGTTAGTCTGGTAGTTAGGTTCTTGCGGGCGAACTAACCTTGAGTTAGTCTGGTAGTTAGGTTCTTGCGGGCGAACTAGCCTTGAGTTAGTCTGGTAGTTAGGTTCTTGCGAGCGAACTAGCCTTGAGTTAGTCTGGTAGTTAGGTTCTTGCGGGCGAACTAGCCTTGAGTTAGTCTGGTAGTTAGGTTCTTGCGAGCGAACTAGCCTTGAGTTAGTCTGGTAGTTAGGTTCTTGCGGGCGAACTAGCCTTGAGTTAGTTTGGTAGTTAGGTTCTTGCGAGCGAACTAGTGAACTGATAAATGTCCATACTTTATAATGCTGGCGAGAAGTATGTGTCGAATAATTTAAATGTTATCTTTACACGGATAGATACACAATTATATACTAATCATTCAACAATCATTCATATACCTGTACACACACCTGCCTACCCACTGCACCCAGACATACACACACCTGCCCCCTCCACACACATCTACACCGGAAACGGTGTGGGTAAACTGGAATGTAAATTACGGCCAAAGCGGCTCGATACGCCCAAGGTGGCCTTAATCTACGCACACAAGAGCACCCAAATTGGTGCGTAGAGAGAAGAACGGCAAAATACCAGGCCAGACACACGTTCTCATCCATTAGAGGAGACAGGTAAATAGAGGCCGGGTCTGCGTAAATAATGGAGTTGGCCGTAATGGGTATAACAGGTGCAAGGGATAAGTGGTATGAGGTGAACATGTAGTGGAGTAAGGGGTTATGGGTGTGCTATAATACTCCCCTTACTGACCTCTAATTGGCTCAATTCACGACCAAAGATCACATTCGGTTCACAAAAATCTACCACTTACGGGTTATTCATGCCCGTGCCACCTCTTGGGGTGGTATAAATACACAGTATAAGATATGTTAGTCACGGGAGGCATCTCCCGTCACGCAGGGTGCAGTCGCACCTCCACAGATCTCCAGTATCAGCTCTTGAT
>NC_091230.1:23018862-23026362 GCF_040958095.1 Procambarus clarkii
CACCTGTAACATATAAGAGGAAATAATTAGAAATGAACTAGAACTTATAAATTATTCAATATCAATAAGACATTAAAAACATAATTTCACTTAATTCAAGAAATTTGTTCAACAAATTTTTGTACTACGAGAAAAATAGATTATAAGAATTAAGAAAAGAGTATTTAATATATTTCACTCATACAATAGGTTAATGTATCTTATTCAACTGATGCAAAATATACAATAGTCTAGAACTTGTAAATAATATAAGAATGATAAAAATTCCCGGCAATATCATTATTTTTGAATATATACATAAATATAATAAGATTTATTATCAAAAAAATTAAAATACCTCCATTGAAAAAATAATACCATTGTGCAAAACCTGAAGACTATTGAGAAATATCAGCAGTATAGGAGACATGAGGAGTCGAACCTGCATACTGGGTACTCGCAAGCACACGCCAGGGTTCGAATCCTTCCCACGGCTCCTACTGATTTTATCTTTGATACATCACGATAATGTGATTTCTTTGAGCGAAGAGTATTACATTTTTGTCATTACTAGCAAGAAACAACTGTCCAAAACCATCTTCAGAGAAGGAATTATATATAATTATATGTAAAAACAATATTTATAAATATATAAGTAGAGAAAATTTTGTATTTATAAGTGGTTATATATAATAAATATGTGTGAGTAATTATATTACGTTAATATATATAAATTATATTTTTTAATATTTATAAAATATTATATTACATTAATAATTATAATATATTACATTAATATATATAAATTATTATTTAACTATAAACAATTATTTAACAACTAATAACAAGCAATTATTTAACAACTCTTTATAAACAATTACTTAACAACTATTTATATATATAACCATTTAACCATAAACACTTAACTATTTAAAAACATTCATAAATCCATTAACATTTTGACACATAAGACGAATAATATAACCTGACAAAGATCGAACGAGGAAGATGAGAAATAATGGAGCACACATATACCAACTCATCCACCCAACCCAACCATTGTTAAACCCTCATACCTAATTAGTTAATGGAACTACCACAACCTATTCGACTGCTATCAATACAACTACCACTGCTGCAGTAATACTACTGATAGTACGAGTAGCAGTACTATTCCTACTATTAATAATATTACTACAATACTATTCATTCCAAAACTATTTTTGGAATGAATAACTACCAACTACCAGTAACTACCACAACCACTACTATTAATACTACGACCACTATCATCTGTACTACCACTACTACTGTTAATATTGACAACAATAAATAAAACATACAAAATTTAAATGAATAATGTATATTTTCCAAAAAAAACTCAAAATTTGTTGGAAGAGACTCCATCCCCCTTCCACTTGAGGAAGGGGTGGGAGGGAAGGGGAAGGGCTGTGAGGAAAGGGAAGGAAGAGATGGGGAAAGAGGGGAGTAAGGGGTAGGTAGGTACGTTCATGATATACCCGGGTCATTATTAAAGGGGACAAGTACAGTGAGAGTCTTATATGTGGGCCAGAGTATGATGCAGGATACAATTAAAGGGAGTAATAAGCCTCCGCTCTCTAAAGTGTGCCTCGAACCAGCGACTTTCTGAACCACCTGTTGCTCACCCTGCGCTTCTTATCCTGTGATTTCACCTCCAACAAGAGGGGAGAGAAACGGAGAAAATGAAGGATAAGACGAAGGATGATTAATACAAAGCGGAGAGAAAGCAGAGTAGAGAATAGTGTGAAAGAAGTGTATGTGTGTGCGTATGAAAGCAGAAGTGAAAGCAGAACGACTGTGAGTGAACGCCATGTGCCAATGAAAGCAAAGTAAACGAGATATTCACTCTACCAAATCACATCAAAGACAATTTCATCCAAGAATTGGTTACTCACTCAACCAACGGTGTCAGCCAAGCGGGCCGAGCGAGTCATTCTGCCTGGCACTCGTCTCAGAAACAGTGCCACCCAGCTAACAATTACTAACAAGTGTCATATATGACAGTGTCAAGTCTTGTCACATTAATAACACCCTCTCCCCCCCCCTCTGCTAATCTGAAACTAATCATCGTCAGTTCCATCGTTTAAATTAGGTCACAACATCGTCCAAAATTCGACTACATCGTTAATTTTGACAGATTTCGCGTGAGAATCGTTGACGGTAATTAGACAGTCGTTAATCTAATTGTAAGAAACACCGGAGTTCCTCTTAGACAACAAATGTTAACAAAGACATTAATGTTAATGTTAACAAAGACATTAATGTTAATGTTAACAAAGACATTAATGTTAATGTTAACAAAGACATTAATGTTAATGTTAAAGGCATTAACAGTCAAATAACACTGTTTAACAAATCGAATAACCTATAAAACATCATACATTAGACTCTAATTATACTGCATTAACATGTTAAATTAAATCATATTGATATATATTGATGCAGCTAATACAATTGAAAATTTAATTATATATTGCCTTTTTACTCTATAATTCAAACATTAATACTAATTTTATGTCAGTTTAAGGAAAATAACAAAATAATTAAAACTGACGCCATGTTCCGTTTTCTATACGTGGATTCTTGGTTTGGTTAGGTTCGGGCAATTGATTATATCAGTTTAATGACATTGTGAACGCTAGCAAGGACGGGCTGGATAATTACCATAACTTAACGTCTCTTTTATCCTATCTTCATGTTCCTTTCACTTACTTTATTGCTCTATTTATCGTATCTAGTCACTTCTTATCTTTTTCATTTCCTTTTTCTAATGCTATCTTATCTTTTTTACCATATTATTTCGTTAAATTTTTTTTGCCTTTATTATGAGAAGTCACAATATTCTGTGGGAGGTCATTACAGGCAGTGGTGGTGGTGGTGGTCATCACAGACTGTGGTGGTGGTGGCCATCACAGACTGTGGTGGTGGTGGTCATCACAGACTGTGGTGGTGGTGGTGGTCATCACAGACTGTGGTGGTGGTGGTCATCACAGACTGTGGTGGTGGTGGTCATCACAGACTGTGGTGGTGGTGGTCATCACAGACTGTGGTGGTGGTGGTCATCACAGACTGTGGTGGTGGTGGTGGTGGTCATCACAGACTGTGGTGGAGGTGGTGGTGGTCATCACAGACTGTGGTGGTGGTGGTCATCACAGACTGTGGTGGTGGTGGTCATCACAGACTGTGGAGGTGGTGGTGGTGGTCATCACAGACTGTGGTGGTGGTGGTCATCACAGACTGTGGTGGTGGTGGTCATCACAGACTGTGGTGGTGGTGGTCATCACAGACTGTGGTGGTGGTGGTCATCACAGACTGTGGTGGTGGTGGTGGTGGTGGTGGTCATCACAGACTGTGGTGGTGGTGGTCATCACAGACTGTGGTGGTGGTGGTGGTCATCACAGACTGTGGTGGTGGTGGTGGTGGTGGTGGTGGTGGTCATCACAGACTGTGGAGGTGGTGGTGGTCATCACAGACTGTGGAGGTGGTGGTGGTCATCACAGACTGTGGTGGTGGTGGTGGTCATCACAGACTGTGGAGGTGGTGGTGGTCATCACAGACTGTGGTGGTGGTGGTCATCACAGACTGTGGTGGTGGTGGTCATCACAGACTGTGGTGGTGGTGGTGGTCATCACAGACTGTGGTGGTGGTGGTGGTCATCACAGACTGTGGTGGTGGTGGTGGTCATCACAGACTGTGGTGGTGGTGGTGGTCATCACAGACTGTGGTGGTGGTGGTCATCACAGACTGTGGTGGTGGTGGTGGTCATCACAGACTGTGGTGGTGGTGGTCATCACAGACTGTGGTGGTGGTGGTGGTCATCACAGACTGTGGTGGTGGTGGTCATCACAGACTGTGGTGGTGGTGGAGGTCATCACAGACTGTGGTGGTGGTGGTCATCACAGACTGTGGTGGTGGTGGTGGTCATCACAGACTGTGGTGGTGGTGGTCATCACAGACTGTGGTGGTGGTGGTCATCACAGACTGTGGTGGTGGTGGAGGTCATCACAGACTGTGGTGGTGGTGGTGGTCATCACAGACCGTGGTGGTGGTGGTGGTCATCACAGACTGTGGAGGTGGTGGTGGTGGTCATCACAGACTGTGGTGGTGGTGGTGGTCATCACAGACTGTGGTGGTGGTGGTGGTCATCACAGACTGTGGTGGTGGTGGTCATCACAGACTGTGGAGGTGGTGGTGGTGGTCATCACAGACTGTGGTGGTGGCGGTGGTCATCACAGACTGTGGTGGTGGTGGTCATCACAGACTGTGGTGGTGGTGGTGGTGGTCATCACAGACTGTGGTGGTGGTGGTCATCACAGACTGTGGTGGTGGTGGTCATCACAGACTGTGGTGGTGGTGGTCATCACAGACTGTGGTGGTGGTGGTGGTGGTCATCACAGACTGTGGTGGTGGTGGTCATCACAGACTGTGGTGGTGGTGGTCATCACAGACTGTGGTGGTGGTGGTGGTGGTCATCACAGACTGTGGAGGTGGTGGTGGTGGTCATCACAGACTGTGGTGGTGGTGGTGGTCATCACAGACTGTGGTGGTGGTGGTCATCACAGACTGTGGTGGTGGTGGTGGTGGTCATCACAGACTGTGGTGGTGGAGGTCACCACAAACAATACTAACCCGGGCGGCCAGAATTTGTACGTGAGCAAAATATAAGGCAAGATGTTCCTTGATGAGTATAAGGTCGTGGCGGTGGAGCAGCCCCATCCATCAGCCCTATCCACCCCATCCATCAGCCCCATCCACCCCCCCAGAACCCACAACCACAATATTTACTCATTCACCTAGCCATCATCCCCCTATCCTACCAAGATCACATTTCTTCAGCTTATTTCACCTTTAATCGGAACCTGCCCCTTTTTCACTCCATAATTACACAAATACACTGAACCCGAGAAGCTGAGGAATCTGTACACCAGTAGATTGACTCTTGAGAGGCGGGACCAAAGAGCCAGAGATCAACCCTCCACAAGCACAACTAGGTGAGTACACAAAACATAAATTTTGGGTGTATATTTAGACCACTACGCCCAGATACGCCCCGAGGTTTGAGTGGTTGGGCATTTTTGTGGTGAACAACCATCAGATTAACTTTAAAGACATAACACCTAACTAGGTTTCATTACAGACATTTGCTGTTGCATGTTGGATGAATATATCTCACATAGAACAAAGTTCTGAGAGCACTGTGGAGATGTGAATGTATATAAGCAGACGTTCTCATATATAACCAGACGTTCTCATATATTACCAGACGTTCTCATATATTACCAGACGTTCACTGAGGTCAGAACTCTAAGTGGGAGCAAAATGACATATCTCCCTGGATGTGGGCTGCCAGTACACGATGAGTGAATTGTAATTCCTAAACAGAGAGAGAGAGAGAGAGAGAGAGAGAGAGAGAGAGAGAGAGAGAGAGAGAGAGAGAGAGAGAGAGAGAGAGAGAGAGAGAGAGAGAGAGAGAGAGAGAGAGCGAGCTTCAGGTGCCCCCTATAACAGCGCTCTAAGTATATAATTTTCAAGCATACCATTCAATATAGCTAATAATCACGTTTAGCATATTATGTGGTCGAGGAATATTAGAGCCAAACTGAGCGTGCGTGTGCGTGTGCGCGTGCGTGTATGTGAGTGCGTGTGTATGTGTGTGTGCGTGTGTGTGTGCACAATACCCCCAATTATTACCTAGTATTAGCCTAAGGTAACACGATTTGCCCACATAATTACAGGCCTGACCGCTGACCTAACCATTATAGAGCTTAATTGGTTTCTCTGGGGGGGGGGGGGGTGAGTGGGGGGAGGGGGGGTGAAAGGGGGGGGGGGAGGGATGGGTGATAATTAACCTGTTTCGTATTTATAATTGCCTTTTTGAGACCTGTAATTTCCTAATTTGCAAATATATTGGTATAATTTGAAGTGATAATTTGCCTATTACATTTACACCATATTGTAAGGCTTAAATACGTTCCGCCTGATTTGTTATACACTTATAACAACACACGCCGTAATTATACAAACTATATTTTGATAGCTCTCATCTATAATCAATCTAACTCAAGAAAACTATGTACGTTATCTTAAAGTCTGAAGATGAGGCTAAGGAGCCGATAACCGGGGCCGCAAGTGCCCAATATCAGTTCCCAAACGCCTATAATTAGCCGTAATAGCTTATACTCAGACTTATACGACATCATTATGCAATAAATGCATATCTCACGCTGAGTATCGACGATCTTCTCTTAAGTCTAGCGTGGATGACGCTCCCTGGGGGAGAGGAGGGGGGGGAGAGGGGGTGTGAGAGTGTGGGTGGGGGAGGGATGGAAAGGGAGGGAGGGGAAGGGGGAGGGGGTAGAATGCGACAACTGAGAAGGAAATAGAGAAAAACGAACGGAAAAAGACGTAAGAAAAACAATTAACGTAAAGAAGTGGCGAAGGGAGAATAAGAGAGAGAGAGAGAGAGAGAGAGAGAGAGAGAGAGAGAGAGAGAGAGAGAGAGAGAGAGAGAGAGAGAGAGAGAGAGAGAGAGAGAGCCATCAAAAGAGAGAGATTCACGTCATCAAAACAATAACTAGTAATCATTACAATTAAATTTAAATAAAACAATAATGTTATAAATAAAGTTAAATTAAATAGGTAAAAAAATGTTATATATTCTGCACATTAGCCACGAGAACTACTAAAAAGGGAATATACATTTAAATACCCTGACTTGGTGGGTTTTCTGAACCACTGAATATATATATATATATATATATATATATATATATATATATATATATATATATATATATATATATATATATATATATATATATATTCAGTGGTTCAGAAAACCCACCAAGTTTCTAGAAACATTCTCATTTCTTTAGAAACATTCTCATTTTCATAACATATATATATATATATATATATGTCGTACCTAATAGCCAGAACGCACTTCTCAGCCTACTATTCAAGGCCCGATTTGCCTAATAAGCCAAGTTTTCATGAATTAATGTTTTTTCGTCTACCTAACCTACCTAACCTAGCTTTTTTTGGCTACCTAACCTAACCTTACCTATAAATATAGGTTAGGTTAGGTTAGGTAGGGTTGGTTAGGTTCGGTCATATATCTACGTTAATTTTAACTCCAATAAAAAAATTGACCTCATACATAGAGAAAAGGGTTGCTTTATCATTTCATAAGAAAAAAATTATAGTAAATATATTAATTCAGGAAAACTAGGCTTATTAGGCAAATCGGGCCTTGAATAGTAGGCTGAGAAGTGAGTTCTGGCTACTAGGTACGACATATATATATATATATATATATATATATATATATATATATATATATATATATATATATATATATATATATATATATATATATACACACGAGTTGATAACGGTACAGAATGAGGTAGAAACATTCTCATTTTCATAACATGTTAATGGTTTAAGTTGTGTTCAACCAAGTTATTGTGACTAATT
>NC_091230.1:23028862-23068862 GCF_040958095.1 Procambarus clarkii
TCTGTCTTCCTATTCCAATTCCTCGTCCATTCAGGAGCCGCTAAAAATGCCGCGGGAATGCGTTCGCGCCGCGGATGACCGCGAGTGTAGACTCGAGCGAGAGGAATGTGTATATGTGTATTCATATACATACAAGGGGGACGGGTGTGGTGTGGTGGCGGTGAGGGGAGGCTTTTCCATGACCTACAGGGATGGAGGAGTCTGTCGTGGTGCCCGAAGATAGAGCCCAAATTTAGCTATAAGGAAACTAGGGTGGAAGGAATTGGGTATGAGGGGGACTTGTGGAGATGGAGTGTGTGTGTGTGTGTGTGTGTGTGTGTGTGTGTGTGTGTGTGTGTGTGTGTGTGTGTGTGTGTGTGCGCCTCTAACGCACTCCCACAAGATTTTTAGTGGCTCTTGAACGGAAGAATTGGAATTGTGAGCGAGTGACGAAAAGGAAGGAAGAAAGCCCCGTCTGTGGCAGAGTGGTCTCACATCCTGCCATCACTGCCGGCAATGGTGGCAGCGGTGGTATTTATGGAGCCAGCCATGATTGTACTCTTACGGGCTCACCATAGCCCGTGCTACATGGACACTCCGTCTTGAATAGCTAAATCTTTAACAACAACAACGATTGTACTAACAATAATGATGTTAGAAACAGTGGCATGTGGCTAATGGAGAGGGCAGTGGCCATATTGGTGCCAATCACTATGACAGTGATGGCAATGATGAACAGATGATGAGTCACAATAACATGGCTGAAGAATTGATGATGCGTCCAGAATAACGTGGCGTTCTAGTGTGTGGTTTGGTCAACATGGCAATGATGATATTAGTAACTGATTTTAATATTTTGTAGGAACTTATATTGTGAATTCCACTGTAAAATATGGAAAAATAAGCTGGTTTCATGAAAGTTGGCAATGCTGGCAGCGACACTAAAGGTCAGAGTGAAAGTGATAAAAACTGACGCAAGGCGATGGCAGTGGCATCAGCAGGCGAGCACACACACACACACACACTCACACAAGATTCTTAAAGGAATTGATAGGGATAGATAAGGATATGCTATTTAACAAAAGGGGCACACGCACTAAGGGACACAGGTGGAAACTGAGTGCCCAAATGAGCCACAGTGATATTAGAAAGAACTTTTTTAGTGTCAGAGTGGTTGACAATTGGAATGCATTAGGCAGTGATGTGGTGGAGGCTGACTCCATACACAGTTTCAAGTGTAGATATGATAAGAGCCTAATAGGCCCAGGAACCTGTACACAAGTTGTCTGACAGTTGAGAGGCGGGACCAAAGAGCCAAAGCTCAACCCCTGCAAAGCACAAATAGATGAGTACATACACACACACACACACACACACACACTATTAACCTACATACCCCCTCCCAATATTCCTTCACAACCACTAGCAACTCCCTCGCATCACACGTCCTGTCCCAAGCCACACCTCACACGCCCACTCCCCTCTTACAAGTCCCCCCCTTACCTTCATCACCTGCACCATTAACCTCCCCTTCCCCAATACCTTTCCTTTTCTCACCTTCTCCTGCACTTCACCTCAACCCGAGGTTGAAGCTGGCCAAACTGAACTCAGAGAAAGGATTGAAAACTCAAACCATGATGTAATAGCAATAGTAGAAACTAAAATAATTTGAATTATTACTACAATACTGAATTATCACAATAATTTGAATTATCACTACTCTCTGTTTACTGCAATATTAAACAGAGAGTATCAGGTAGCTAGAAGTATTCTACTCGTTAAAAAGTGAACTGCTAAAATTTTAGAAAATGCCTAATAAAATGCCTGCATATACAGTATATATGTATATGTAATATATACATATATAATATATATGTATATATTACAGCCACTAAATTACAGACCAGAATCAGCAAAGGTAAATCCGGCTTGAGAAATTAAAGTCTTTATGGTAAGATTATTATCAGAACGCTTTTGACACTGTTCCTTACACGAAACTCCTCTCCAACCAAGAGAAACAGGCTGGTGTATTAAGAAATTTCTGAGTTGAGTGAAGAAAACCTCTCAGGAAGAAGCCAAACATTCACAGTGAGAAAATATATATCAGAATATCGCGACATAACGAATTAAGTAATCCAAGGAACAGTACCAGGGGCCCATTTTGTTCTACTACTAATCCAAGGAACAGTACCAGGGGCCCACTTTGTTCTACTACTATTCATCAACAATCTAACTGAAGTAATCAATTCCTTCATATCCATCTTTGCTAATGATCCAAAAGTAATGAGAAGCATTAGAACAGAGAACTCCGATTCATTTCAAAATAACGTATACTCCACATTTGGGGTTAGAAAAATAGCTCTTGGACAAATGTCAACGACAACTGCGAAGTTAGGAAGCTGGGAACAGGAGTAGGATTGACCCCGACTACCCGACAATACGAAAGGAAAAAAAACTTGCTGCAAATAATTAGACAAAACAGAAAAGTTAACACCCGAGGCACAGATTATTTTCTTAGTGTCGTCTTTATATATCAAACTGGCCAACGAACCCATAGCCCTCACTTACTTTGACAAATGTGCCCTCACTTACTTTGACAAATGTGCCCTCACTTACTTTGACAAAGGTGCCCTCACTTACTTTGACAAAGGTGCCCTCACTTACTTTGACAAATGTGCCCTCACTTACTTTGACAAAGGTGCCCTCACTTACTTTGACAAAGGTGCCCTCACTTACTTTGACAAAGGTGCCCTCACTTACTTTGACAAAGGTGCCCTCACTTACTTTGACAAAGGTGCCCTCACTTACTTTGACAAATGTGCCCTCACTTACTTTGACAAATGTGCCCTCACTTACTTTGACAAAGGTGCCCTCACTTACTTTGACAAAGGTGCCCTCACTTACTTTGACAAATGTGCCCTCACTTACTTTGACAAAGGTGCCCTCACTTACTTTGACAAAGGTGCCCTCACTTACTTTGACACAGGTGCCCTCACTTACTTTGACAAAGGTGCCCTCACTTACTTTGACAAAGGTGCCCTCACTTACTTTGACAAATGTGCCCTCACTTACTTTGACAAAGGTGCCCTCACTTACTTTGACAAATGTGCCCTCAGATACTTTGACAAAGGAGCCCTCACTTACTTTGACAAATGTGCCCTCAGATACTTTGACAAAGGAGCCCTCACTTACTTTGACAAATGTGCCCTCAGATACTATGACAAAGGTGCCCTCAGATACTATGACAAAGGAGCCCTCAGATACTATGACAAAGGAGCCCTCAGATACTTTGACAAAGGAGCCCTCAGATACTTTGACAAAGGTGCCCTCAGATACTCTGACAAAGGAGCCTTCAGATACTCTGACAAAGGAGCCCTCAGATACTTTGACAAAGGAGCTCTCAGATACCTTGACAAAGGTGCCCCTCAGATACTTTGACAAAGGAGCCCTCAGATACCTTGACAAAGGTGCCCTCAGATACTTTGACAAAGGAGCCCTCAGATACTTTAACAAAGGAGCCCTCAGATATTTTGACAAAGGAGCCCTCAGATACTTTGACAAAGGAGCCCTCAGATACTTTGACAAAGGAGCCCTCAGATACTTTGACAAAGGAGCTCTCAGATACCTTGACAAAGGTGCCCCTCAGATACTTTGACAAAGGAGCCCTCAGATACCTTGACAAAGGTGCCCTCAGATACTTTGACAAAGGAGCCCTCAGATACTTTAACAAAGGAGCCTTCAGATACCTTGACAAAGGTGCCCTCAGATACTCTGACAAAGGATCCCTCAGATACTTTGACAAAGGAGCCCTCAGATACTTTGACAAAGGAGCTCTCAGATACTTTGACAAAGGAGCCTTCAGATACTCTGACAAAGGTGCCCTCAGATACTATGACAAAGGAGCCCTCAGATACTATGACAAAGGAGCCCTCAGATACTTTGACAAAGGTGCCCTCAGATACTCTGACAAAGGAGCCTTCAGATACTCTGACAAAGGAGCCCTCAGATACTTTGACAAAGGAGCTCTCAGATACCTTGACAAAGGTGCCCCTCAGATACTTTGACAAAGGAGCCCTCAGATACCTTGACAAAGGTGCCCTCAGATACTTTGACAAAGGAGCCCTCAGATACTTTAACAAAGGAGCCCTCAGATATTTTGACAAAGGAGCCCTCAGATACTTTGACAAAGGAGCCCTCAGATACTTTGACAAAGGAGCCCTCAGATACTTTGACAAAGGAGCTCTCAGATACCTTGACAAAGGTGCCCCTCAGATACTTTGACAAAGGAGCCCTCAGATACCTTGACAAAGGTGCCCTCAGATACTTTGACAAAGGAGCCCTCAGATACTTTAACAAAGGAGCCTTCAGATACCTTGACAAAGGTGCCCTCAGATACTCTGACAAAGGATCCCTCAGATACTTTGACAAAGGAGCCCTCAGATACTTTGACAAAGGAGCTCTCAGATACTTTGACAAAGGAGCCTTCAGATACTTTGACAAAGGTGCCCTCAGATACTTTGACAAAGGTGCCCTCAGATACTTTGACAAAGGTGCCCTCAGATACTTTGACAAAGGAGCTCTCAGATACTTTGACAAAGGAGCCTTCAGATACTTTGACAAAGGTGCCCTCAGATACTTTGACAAAGGAGCCCTCAGATACTTTGACAAAGGAGCTCTCAGATACTTTGACAAAGGAGCCTTCAGATACTTTGACAAAGGTGCCCTCAGATACTTTGACAAAGGTGCCCTCAGATACTTTGACAAAGGAGCTCTCAGATACTTTGACAAAGGAGCCTTCAGATACTTTGACAAAGGTGCCCTCAGATACTTTGACAAAGGTGCCCTCAGATACTTTGACAAAGGTGCCCTCAGATACTTTGACAAAGGAGCCTTCAGATACTTTGACAAAGGTGCCCTCAGATACTTTGACAAAGGTGCCCTCAGATACTTTGACAAAGGAGCCCTCAGATACTTTGACAAAGGAGCCTTCAGATACTTTGACAAAGGTGCCCTCAGATACTTTGACAAAGGTGCCCTCAGATACTTTGACAAAGGAGCCCTCAGATACTTTGACAAAGGAGCCTTCAGATACTTTGACAAAGGTGCCCTCAGATACTTTGACAAAGGATCCCTCAGATACTTTGACAAAGGATCCCTCAGATACTTTGACAAAGGAGCCCTCAGATACTTTGACAAAGGTGCCCTCCGATACTATGACAAAGGAGCCTTCAGATACTCTGACAAAGGAGCCCTCAGATACTCTGACAAAGGAGCCCTCAGATACTTTGACAAAGGATCCATCAGATACTTTGACAAAGGAGCCCTCAGATACTTTGACAAAGGAGCCCTCAGATACTCTGACAAAGGAGCCCTCAGAACGCAATACACAATCAATGTGAGACCCATTCTGGAGTATACTGCTCAAGCGTATACTGCAGACGAAATGTATACTCCGTCTGGGAAAAAAAACCATGAAACCTAACTGGAAAACGTTCAAAGGGTTGAGGGGGGAAGACTGAGCTACAAGGAACGCCTGAACGACCTGGACCTCACCCCAGTCCGTTATCACGCGTTGCCACAACGGGCAGAAAATGATGTACCAAAGCACCTGAACTTGACCTAAACTATCCAAGCGATCCATGCATAGAAAATGGGAATGTTTGTAAGGCACTACAAATACGAGGTATCAAGAACAAAATACCACATCCACCCCTACCACATCCACCAGGGTACCACATCCACCACATCCACCACAATACACTGCCCCCCAGAAAGTGTAAACATCCTGACTGCACCAGACTCTTCACGGACACAACTATCTCTTATCATTTTCGGAAATGAGCTACTGAATGAGACAAAGCGCGCGCGCGCGTGTGCGTGCGTGTGTGTGTGTGTGTGTGTGTGTGTGTGTGTGTGTGTGTGTGTGTGTGTGTGTGGGTGTGTGTGTACTCACCTAGTTGTGCTTGCGGGGGTTGAGCTCTGGTTCTTTGGTCACAGTGAGGGCCCATTTGAACAAGCTATTCCTGTGTGTGTGTGTGTGTGTGTGTGTGTGTGTGTGTGTGTGTGTGTGTGTGTGTGTGTGTGTGTGTGTGTGTGTGTACTCACCTAGCTCTCCTCTAGCTGTGCTCGCAGGGTCGAACATCTACTCTTGGGCCCCACCTTTCGACCATCATTAGTTCAATGCAGTGACTTTTTCACTCCTTTTTTTCTTATCATCTTTACATTTTTAAGTTGTGTATCGAATTGGCTTCAACAACTACCTCACTCCGTCCGTTCCACTTATTAACGACTCCTGAACAAGCAATTTCTGACACCTCTGACTCATCTGTGTTTCCTGTTTTCAATTATGTCCTATTGTTTTACTGTTCCATAATTTGAACTGTGCTTCTATCTACTTTTGTCTGTCCCCTTTAGTATCTTGTAGGTCGTAATCATGTGTGCCCTATTCCTTCTTTCCCCCCAGTGTAGTGATGTCACGTTCCCTCAGTCTTTCTTCATAGCTCAGACCCCTTAGCTCAGGAACGAGCCTTGTTGCATAGTTTTTGCTCATTTTCTAGATCTATTTTGTGTTTTATTTTTTAGGTAGGGTGCCATGCCGGGGCAGCATATTCAATAACAGGTTATTCAAGGGATACTGCTCAGAAGGGAGCTTTGTCCAAGTTGCTGAAGGATAACAGGACGTTGGCCAGTATGGCATATGCGGCCTTCGTTACTCTGCAGGTGTGTGCCTCTTGCTGGTGTGTGCCTCTTGCTGGTGTGTGCCTCTTGCTGGTGTGTGCCTCTTGCTGGTGTGTGCCTCTTGCTGGTGTGTGGCTCTTGCTGGTGTGTGCCTCTTGCTGGTGTGTGCCTCTGCTGGTGTGTGCCTCTTGCTGGTGTGTGCCTCTGCTGGTGTGTGCCTCTTGCTGGTGTGTGCCTCTGCTGGTGTGTGCCTCTGCTGGTGTGTGCCTCTGCTGGTGTGTGGCTCTTGCTGGTGTGTGCCTCTTGCTGGTGTGTACTTCTGCTGGTGTGTGCCTCTGCTGGTGTGTGCCTCTGCTGGTGTGTGCCTCTGCTGGTGTGTGCCTCTGCTGGTGTGTGCCTCTTGCTGGTGTGTGCCTCTGCTGGTGTGTGCCTCTGCTGGTGTGTGGCCCAGATGCTACGCCTCTACTCAAGTCCTCTCGTAAAGTCTTTATATCTTTCAGAAATTGGAAGTTGCCTTCCCATCATCCGCTGCTGTATTTGAAGCCTTCTTGCTCTGATTCCTATCATAACCTTGCATTTATCAGGGTTAAAATCTAGTAACCTTCCCTCAAACTGTCTCTGACGATTATCTAATTTATCTTACGTATTATTCGCCTCATAAGCTCAGCACAGTGTGTGTGTGTGTATTCACCTAGTTGTATTTGCGTTTGTTTGTGTGTTTGCGTGCGTGTTTGTGAGCAACTCGCGTGCCTGACAGCCTAAATATCTATGATCATGGTTGGGGTCCATTTGTTTCAGCGTCTTGAGACTAAATATTGTTGAGTGAGCCAAGCACATAGATATCTGAGGCAAGCACATAGATATCTGAGCCTAGCACATAGATATCTGAGCCTAGCACATAGATATCTGAGCCAAGCACATAGATATCTGAGCCAAGCACATAGATATCTGAGCCAAGCACATAGATATCTGAGCCAAGCACATAGATATCTGAGCCAAGCACATAGATATCTGAGCCAAGCACATAGATATCTGAGCCAAGCACATAGATATCTGAGCCAAGCACATAGATATCTGAGCCAAGCACATAGATATCTGAGCCAAGCACATAGATATCTGAGCCAAGCACATAGATATCTGAGCCAAGCACATAGATATCTGAGCCAAGCACATAGATCTCTAGTGTGCTGCTTCAAGACATGCAACCCTTAGGAGCTGCTGCTGCTGCTGCTGCTGTTGCTGCTGCTGCTGGAGCTGCTGCTGCAGTTGCTGCTGCAGTTGCAAGCATGTCCAGACATTGTCTTATCTTACAAGGAAGATAGCCAAGGCAATGATGTCTTGGCTACATACCCACGCCTCTCATTGTAATGGTAACCAGACTCACTCTCATGTCACACACACCCACTCGCACACGTACACGCACAAGTACACACGCACGTTCATACACACGCACACACAGCACAGAGCCAGAGATCAATCCCCGCAAGCACAAATTGCGAGTACACACACACACACACACACACACACACACACACACACACACATTTTTCCAAGTTATAGAACAAACAGTACTGGGAAGACAGGACACCATGAGCACAGCTCTCATGTTGTCAACCACAACCACATTTACAACCACATCCACATTTACAACCCCAACCACAACTACAACCACAACTACCACCACAACCACCACCGTTCGTAAAATAAGCACTATCAACACAGTTCTTCACAATACACCCAGCTAGTATTTCATCAGCACTTTTTTTTCCAAACATAATGTAGGTCACCTAAAAGAAAAAAAAAGGATAAAATAAATTACATGTCAATAAACAGTTTGACAAAAAAAAAAATATCCGCTGCAGCTGCTCACGAACGCAAAATCCGGATTAGAAACTTCCGTGTGTGTGTGTGTGTGTGTGTGTGTGTGTGTGTGTGTGTGTGTGTGTGTGTGTGTGTGTGTGTGTGTGTGTCAGACGCAACAAACAGCCAACAGCAATAATCTAGTTAATCCCATAGATAAGTCGCTGGGAAAAAATAAATATCAAATTATGCTGAAGGATTAGCCAATTGGGAGAGGCGAGTGTTTTAACCAATTATTATTATTTTGTAATGATTCGTGTCCGGGTTTTTTTTCCTGTATGACACACTTGGCCTCAGAGTTCACCATTGATGTTAATCCTCCAAAACGTTCAGTTCATTTGTCACTTCGTTAAAAATACAGCTGTATTTACTAACCTAAAGCGTACGAACCTAAGCCAAGCCCCTATATATATATATATATATATATATATATATATATATATATATATATATATATATATATATATATATATATATATATATATATATATATATATTTCTCACTACCTCTCCATAGTAATTAATCCACCCAGCCATTTCACACACACATTTTTTACGAATAAAAGCGTATAGAATGATTTGATTTCCTATTCAGAATATGCCCTAAATGGTGTTTCTGGAGCAAACATTTTCTTCGAAGCGGGCGCGTGGGGGGGACCAAGATATTTCTCATTCCTTCAGCACCAGAGTCCAATATCAACAAGGTGGATTTGACGTCATTGGTAAACATACAGCTGCTGATAGGCAATGGATTTCGCGACATTTGAAACTCCGTGCACGCGAAACAAAAATGAATCCCAGTGAAAATGAATGTGGAATACAAATGAAGTATTTCAGTCGTGTCAGAGAAGGCAAATTCACACACACACTCACACACACACACACACACACACACACACACACACACACACACACACACACACACACACACACACACACACACACCCCTATTTTTTTTTTGTTTAGCCATAAAGCGCGCACCTGTTTACCTAGCAGTAAATAGGTACCTGGGAGTTAGACAGCTGCTACGGGCTGCTTCCTGGGGATATGTAATGAAAACGAGGCCTGGTCCTCGGGCCGCGGGGACGCTAAACCCCGAAATCATCTCATGATAACCTCAAGATAACCGCTCTTATCTCCCCCATACGAAGATAACAACACACACACACAAACCAAACAAAATCCCCCAAAGGTTACAATGGCACATTACATGATATCAACCACTTTGCTAGGATAAGTGCTGGTTTGACAAACTCCTCCTGTGAGAGATTGGAATTATTGCATTGGAATTAGATTGCCTACCCGAAACGCTTTGCGTAATAGTGGCTTTAGGCATTGTATGTACTTGCTCTATCTATAAATCCATCAATGTTTGTATCTCACCTTGTATATATGCACTTTATCTGAATAAACATTTGATTTGATTTAGTTTAAATCGTAAACAATTTTTTGGAAAAAACGTACATATAAACCCGTTTTCTTCCTTCTTTTTTTTCCAGGAAGATCCGGAAATAACCAGTCACTTTTCTCAGACTACAACACTCTGATCTTCAAGCATCTTAAACTGTAGTCACCTCCTTCATCTCCTCCAGGGCGCTGGAACCAATCGTATTGGCGTTTGCTTTTCCATTTGAGACTGTCGGCACCGTGGAGAGGGGAAGGGGGAGAGGACCTGCTGCATGGGTAACAGCTTCTCTCCCGTATCAAGCAACCCTGGCTTTGCGCCCTGGAGAGGCCACTCCATAGTCTCCTGAGACTGATGGAATCCTTTCTACTACTACTACAAGCTCAGTTCTCTGATTTACAGTCATCCTCCACAAGCTCCAGTCATCTACCTACAGCTCCAGTCATCTACCTAAAGTTACAGTCATTTACCTAAAGCTCCAGCCATCTACCTAAAACTCCAGTCATCTACCTACAGCTATCTACCTAAAGCTCCAGTCATCTACCTAAAGCTCCAGTCATCTACCTAAAGCTACAGTCATCTACCTAAAGCTACAGGGATCAACCTAAAGCTCCAGTCATCTACCAACAGCTCCATTCATCTACCTAAAGCTCCAGTCATTTACCTAAAGCTAAAGTCATCTATCTAAAGCTCCAGTCATCTACTTAAAGCTCCAGTCATCTACCTACAGTTCCAGCCATTTGCCTAAAGCTCCAGTCATCTACCGTAAGCTCCAGTCATCTACCTAAAGCTCCAGTCATCTACCTAAAGCTCCAGTCATCTACCTAAAGCTAAAGTCATATATCTAAAGCTCCAGTCATCTACTTAAAGCTCCAGTAATTACCTACAGTTCCAGCCATTTGCCTAAAGCTCCAGTCATCTACCTAAAGCTCCAGCCATCTACCTAAAGCTCCAGTCATCTACCTAAAGCTACAGTCATCTACCTAAAGCTCCAGTCATCTACCTAAAGCTCCAGTCATCTACCTAAAGCTACAGTTATTTGCCTCAAGCTATAATCAACTGTGTGAAGCTATCCACCGCCCAGAGGTGCCCCCGGGGTCCTGAGAGAGTGCCAACCGCTGCAGTGCCATATACACGTGCCTCTCCTCCCTCACCCTGGTCAGAATTATTGGATTTTTAGAGGAGGTAACTGGCTGTGCCCGGGTCTCTTCCACATCCCCCCTTTCCCACCTGTATCTCCTGATATCCCCCCTCTCTCTCTCTCTTTCTCTCTCTCACCTGTCTATCCCTATCTACCCCTTCCTCTCCTCTTGCCTATCTCTCACCCTCTTCATTTTTCTCCCCTCCCCTCCCCCCAACATCAGATTCCCCCCCCCCTTTCTAATCCCTCTCCCCTCTCCTTCCTTCTCTCTCTCCCCTCTCCTTCCCTCTCTCTCTCTTTCCTCTCGCTATCTCCTCCTCTCAGAGAATTAAATATTAGAGACATGAAAAACCTATAAAACTCCATGGAAAACAAATCCCCGACTTCAGACGGTGAAAATTGCAGGTGGTTGCTACAGATACCAATATTTCTTAAAGGGGTTGCACTGGGGGATCGAACCCGAAGATTGACCTGTGACGCTCGCATGCCACCTCATGTGTCATCTTGGAAAGTTTTGACGAGACTAGCCCCAAGCATCTAGCCTCCATCCTTAGACTTTAGACCTTAGACCTTAGACCTTAGACCTTAGATCCTTAGACCTCCATCCTCCATCCTTGGCCTTTAGACGCTTGGCCTTTCCTTTCCCTCCTCCGTCCCATCCCAAATCCTTATCCTGATCCCCTCCCAGTGCTCTATAGGCGTAAAGGCTTGGCGCTTTCCCCCTGAAAATTTCCTGCTCATCTCGCACTTTCACCCTGATGCCGCTGTTCGCCTAGCAGTAAATAGGTACCTGGGAGTTAGTCAGCTGTTACGGGCTGCATCTCTTTCCTGAATAGACAAGGAACTTGGGTTTGAGTTCTACTCGAGTGCTGTTAGATATTTACACACAAGCAGTTGAGTCGTTAATGGTATTAAGATTAATACCATTAAGATTTAAGATTTGCTGCTGTTACCTAGCAGTAAATAGGTACCTGGGTGTAAGTCAGCTGTCATGGGCTGCTTCCTGGGGGTGGAGGCCTGGTCGAGGACCGGGCCGCGGGGACACTAAAGCCCCGAAATCATCTCAAGATAATCTCAAGAAAGATACACAGAGTGGCCTGCTTTCATGGAGCGAAAGTTGGTGTTTGGATGCTTTCATGGAGCGAAAGTTGGTGTTTGGATGCCTTTGTGGTGCGAAGGGGAACGTGTAGATGCCCTTGTGTGAAAGTTTGTTTTAGTGCCTTTAGTGAAGCGAATGTGCGTGTTTGGATACTTCAGAAGAGCGTAAGTGTGCGTTTGGCAGCATTTATGGAAGGAAAGTTGGTGTTTGGATGCTTTCATGGAGCGAAAGTTGGTGTTTTAATGCTTCCATACATGTAAAGTGATGGTCTGGATGCTTCATAGCAGCGAAAGATCACGTACGAATGTTTTTCTAGAGCGAGAGTGCGCAATTGGATGCATTTATGGGGCGAATGTGCGTGTGTTTGCGTGTGTATTACCCCCACAAGCAGACTTAACACACACGTGCACCTACCGCACGCCAAGGACCCCACCACCCGACACGCGAATATGAACAAGCAAAACGCGATATTAATACACACATCGGATATACACCAATAGTGACTCCCTATATACACCTATAGTGACTCCCTATATACACCTATAGTGACTCCCTATATACACCTATAGTGACTCCCTATATACACCAATAGTGACTCCTTATATACACCTATAGTGACTACCTATATACACCTATAGTGACTCCCTATATACACCTATAGGGACTCCCTATATACACCTATAGTGACTCCCTATATACACCTATAGTGACTCCCTATATACACCTATAGTGACTCCCTATATACACCTATAGTGACTCCCTATATACACCTATAGTGCCTCCCTATATACACCTATAGTGACTCCCTATATACACCTATAGTGCCTCCCTATATACACCTATAGTGACTCCCTATATACACCTATAGTGACTCCCAATACATTAGCACCCTACCTTACTAGCCTCCTAGTTGCAACACTATAGTTTCCTCTATAACTATAGCCTTGCAGCCTCTCCTTTCCTCCCTACCCCCCCCCCCTAGTTCCAGTACGCACCCAACTGCAGTTCTGATGCTGATGTCAATTTGAGCCTTCGGGAAGGTAATTGGCCCTAATGAGCTCCCAGAAGCTGAGGTGCCTACCTGAGCGCTAGAACAGGTGAGCAAGATGGATCTTCGTGAATACATATGAATATATATCGACCGGAACACACGACGTACCCGACCTTGACACGTCACTTGACGCAACAAGACTACCCTCAGGTCATCAAGACATACGTCAAGACGTACACGTATATCAAAATATGAAGTGTACAGAAATTAGGCAATACGCACATAAAGTTCAAGACAAGACGTTCATAGACGAACACATACACACACACACACACACACACACACACACACACACACACACACACACACACACACACACACACACACACACACAAACACATACACATCTCAGGAAACTGTACACCTGTTGATTGACGGTTGAGAGGCAGGACCAAAGAGCCAGAGCTCAACCCCCGCAAGCACAAATAGGTGAGTACACACACACACACACACAACCACAACGCCCCTCCCCACACCACCACAACCTCCCCCACACCACCACAACCTCCCCCACACCACCACAACCTCCCCCACACCACCACAACCTCCCCCCACACCACCACAACCTCCCCCACACCACCAGCACACACCTCCCCACACCACCAGCACACACACCTGAACCGCAGCCAGGTATAACCGGGCAACCCGTTCTCGCAAATTTAATAAGTCAATATTGACTTATTAAATATGTGCATAGGTGACATACTTAACATAATAGATACCCTTAAAAAGATTCATAGAAAACACCGACCTTACCTAACCTACTTAGTATGTTAAGATAAGCATCTTATTGCTTCGTAATTACAATTATTACCTAACCTATAATAGGTACAGGTTAAGTAATAATTGTAATTACGAAGCAATAAGATGCTTATCTTAAGATACTAACAAGGTTAGGTAAGGTCGGTGTTTTCTATGAATCTTTTTAAGGGTATCTATTATGTTTAGTATATCACCTATGCACGTAGTTAATAAGTCAATATTGACTTTACGAATTTGCGAGAACGGGTTGAACCAGGAGGACTCATCACAGGTGCGACCAAGTGCAGTGCCAGAAGTCAGCTCTTGAAGCAGTGCACTCGTGAATGTGAAGGGTAAACAGGAGGAATAACTCCCGTTTAATCTCTCACATAATGCGGTCGTCTCTCTCTCTCAAGTTGTGGTCACAGTGAGCACTCGTTGCCTCGGCTCAATTTCCTGTGTGTTTGGTTAGAGGAATATCACTTAGCTTTAAAGTGTAAGGTGTGTGTGTGTGTGTGTGTGTGTGTGTGTGTGTGTGTGTGTGTGTGTGTGTGTGTGTGTGTGTGAGTGTGTGTGTGTGTGTGTGTGTGTGTGTATGTGTACTCACCTATTTGTGCTTGCGGGGGTTGAGCTCTGGCTCTTTGGTCCTGCCTCTCAACCGTCAATCAACAGGTGTACAGGTTCCTGAAAGGTGTGTGTGTGTGTGTGTGTGTATTCACCTAGTTGTGCTTGCGGGGGTTTTCCCAGCTGCTGCAACAGCCACTTTAAATAGCCATAACGCCATGCTAGAAACAGTCCAGAGATATTTAACGAGACTGGTACCGGCGTTGAGAGGCAGATCTCCAAGGAACGGAAGATGGCCCTTGATTTTATCATACATGAGAACATACGGAATGGAGACCTGAGAAGGACATAAATGATCCTCGGAATAAGAAGTGAACAAGGAACATATGTTCAATGGGAACCGGTCGGCCGAGCGGACAGCACGCTGGACTTGTGATCCTGTGGTCCCGGGTTCGATCCCGGGCGCCGGCGAGAAACAATGGGCAGAGTTTCTTTTACCCTATGCCCCTGTTACCTAGCAGTAAAATAGGTACCTGGGTGTTAGTCAGCAGTCACGGGCTGCTTCCTGGGGGTGGAGGCCTGGTCGAGGACCGGGCCGCGGGGACACTAAAGCCCCGAAATCATCTCAAGATAACCTCAAGAAGGAGGCATGGGCGGGAACCAGAGACCCAAGAGTACCATAAGCCCTTCAGCAAGCGGAATAAATTACAGCGAGATAAAAGTTACAGTGAATACAGAACAAAATTATAAACCTATAATAAGAAAGAGGAAGATAAGGGCGTGTCATTACACTACATGAGCGCCAGCTTGGAAGCCGTGGCCCAGGAACTGGCGCTTGACCTTTCAAGCACATTTAGATTAGTGAGAATCAAGACCTTTTATTCGTAACAAGGTATACAAATTGTGACAATTACGGCTGGACTGAACATGGTGTGCAACACTGTACAACAAACTCACATGTGCAGACAGTAATTAGAGATAAGGAGCAGTACCTTAACTACCCAACCATCGCCTCATTGTCAGCTTTTACACATCACCTAATAGTTACAACTTCTGCCTATGTGAATAGTTGCGTAACAGATATGTCATTTTAACACCTTTTTCCTGTTCCTTTCCTCCATCCTATTACTTTATACCCCTCGTCCCTTTGTTTCTCCATAATCAATCTCTTTTGATTGCTTTCCCATAAATATTTCTATCTATCCGTACCCTGTCCATCCCTCCCTCATCACCCCCAGCTCCTCCTTCCACTCCACCTCCCCCCATCCCTCCAATCCACCTCCATCCCTCCCTCCAACAATCACCCCTCCCTCCACCCCACAATCACCCCTCCCTCCACCCCAACATTGACACAGAAGCATCAGGTGCGCCGCTACCCTAATATAATAGCCTTTTTTAAGTCGATCTTTCTTCCTCATAAGCCGGATACAATAGACTTTCTATCCGGATAAAAACAGACACACAAGATTATAAGGAAATGTTCACCCTTTAGACTTTTTATATATCAAAGACGGTTATGGTAGGAGCAAACTTGCCCATTCGCAGCTGCACATCTAAGTTGACTGTTCCAAGCTCCGTGATCGAATGACATGTTTTGGTAACGACCCCATTAATGGGGCTTGAGTCTCGTTAATATAGGGTACAGGTGTGTGTGTGTGTGTGTGTGTGTGTGTGTGTGTGTGTGTGTGTGTGTGTGTGTGTGTGTGTGTGTGTGTGTGTGTGTGTGTGTGTGTGTGGACTTTACCCTCTCTCTTCATATATATATATATATATATATATGAGAGAGAGAGAGAGAGAGAGAGAGAGAGAGAGAGAGAGAGAAATGGGAGATTGAGAAAGAGAGAAAGAGTAAGGGAAGTCATGTAGGCGGGAAGAGAGGGAGAGACCGACAAAAAGAGACCCGGGTATCACCGGAAACCCTCTCTAGTTATTTTATAAAGCAACACTAATTTTGTAAGGAGTGAAGGAAGAGGAAGCTTGAACTCAAGGTCTTCATCTGAAGCTTCCTTTAGATGCCAAAAACATTCCATAAAAAATGCAGTAAAACTGATATTACCAGTAATCTCTATCCGGGCCAGAAACTTCCTCTACAAGAATATTACTGCTCCCATTACCTCAGGAGAGAATTTTGTTTTTCTTCTGAAAACTAATACTTTGCGGTGATAAAAACTTCCTTAGACGGAGGAAACTTCATGACCGCGTGAGAAACTTCCAGACCGTGGGAAAAGTTGGCCGAGCGTGGGAAAAATTGGCTGACCGTGGGAAAAAAAAATCTGCCGACCGTGGGAAAAATCTGCCAACCGTGGGAAAAATCTGCCAACCGTGGGAAAAATCTGCCAACCGTGGGAAAAATCTGCCGAGCGTGGGAAAAATATGCCAACCGTGGGAAAAATCTGCCGAGCGTGGGAAAAATATGCCAACCGTGGGAAAAATATGCCAACCGTGGGAAAAATATGCCAACCGTGGGAAAAATATGCCGAGCGTGGGAAAAAATGGCAGAGCGTGGGAAAAAAATCTGACCCTGCATATAAGCATACCGCTGGACACTAACCAACTTTAAAGAAAACAAAAGAACAACAACTAGTGAATTTTTAAATTCATCTAGTTGAAAATTCATTCATTCAAAATTTTCAAAATTTTATCTTGGTAATTATAAACCTGTTACTTGAAGTTTGAGAAACCTAACTTGACCAGTCTTCACTAACATTGAGCCCCACGAGACGACTAACAGTCTTAGTTACAGCCGAGTCTTAGGGCTGAATAGTATATTACAGGATACAGTCTCCGCTAAAAGTTAACTATGGAACCATCAGGGTAGTCGGAGGAAGAGCCAACTGTGGGAATTAACAACCAAATGCAAGAATTGAGAATTAATAATCAACCGTGAAAATAAACAACCAAAGGTGGGATTTAACAACCGTGGAAATTATTAATCAACAATCAATCAACTTTAAGATTTATTAATCAACAATCAACCCACTTTAAGATTTATTAATCAACAATCAACCTGCTGTGAGAATTATTAATCAACAATCAACCTGCTGTGAGAATTATTAATCAACAATCAACCAACAGTAAGAATTATTAATCAACAATCAACCAACTGTGAGAATTATTAATCAACAATCAACCAACAGTAAGATTTATTAATCAACAATCAATCAACTTTAAGAATTATTAATCAACAATCAACCAACTTTAAGAATTAATAATCAACAATCAACCAACTGTGGGAATTAATAATCAACAATCAACCAACTGTGGGAATTAATAATCAACAATCAACCAACTGTGGGAATTAATAATCAACAATCAACCAACTGTGGGAATTAATAATCAACAATCAACCAACTGTGGGAATTAATAATCAACAATCAACCAACTGTGGGAATTAATAATCAACAATCAACCAACTGTGGGAATTAATAATCAACAATCAACCAACTGTGGGAATTAATAATCAACAATCAACCAACTGTGGGAATTACTAATCAACAATCAACCAACTGTGGGAATTAATAATCAACAATCAACCAACTGTGGGAATTAATAATCAACAATCAACCAACTGTGGGAATTACTAATCAACATAGGGAATTAGACCATTCGCTCTCGTGAACAATTTAACCAACGTAAATGCTCAGCTGAAAATGGTCTCAAAGAACTGCAAAAGTCTTCACCTCCAACTCCATTCATCCTTTCTACTTGTCTCGTCAATATTCTCCTCTTCCATCTTCTCTCATCCTCTTCTTTACCCTCTCTCACAAGTCTATCTCCTGTCGGGATCTCACTCATTAATTCCACCTTCTTTTTAATTTTCTTGCACTTTATTGTAAATTTTCTCCTTAGTATTAAGTGTTTTTTTTTTAATTTATTATCTTTCTTGTCTCCAGCATCTTTCTGTTTACCAATTTATCGACATTTTTGTCGTCCATTTCATCTTATTTATTACTCCTTTGGCTTTTCTTCTTCTTCTCATTGCCTATTCTCTCTTCTCTTCCTTCTGACTCAGCGTCTGGTATTCTTCTCACTTTTCTGCTTTGTTCTCTATTCCCTCTTCTCTCTCTGTCTCTCTCTCTCTCTGTCTCTCTCTCTCTCCCTCTCTCTCAAACTCTCTCTCTCTCTCTCTCTCTCTCTCTCTCTCTCTCTCTCTCTCAAACTCTCTCTCTCTCTCTCTCTCTCTCTCTCTCTCTCTCTCTCTCTCTCTCTCAAACTCTCACTCTCTCTCTCTCTCTCTCTCTCTCTCTCTCTCTCTCTCTCTCTCTCTCTCTCTCTCTCTCTCTCTCAAACTCTCTCTCTCACACTCTCTCTCTCTCTCTCTCTCTCTCTCTCTCTCTCTCTCTCTCTCTCTCTCTCTCGCTCTCTCTCTCTCTCTCTCTCTCTCTCTCTCTCTCTCTCTCTCTCTCTCTCTCTCTCTAAAAAATATCTTCCCATTTTAATGGCTAACTCTCTTAATTTCGTATTTTTATTTCTTCCTTGCCTTTTCCCTGGGAATAAATAGTCATCGGAGTTAAATGAGATGAACACCGTTTTACTCTCCCAGACTTATGGGCAGTGTGAATATTACGTCAAGGAAGAGTAGGAAGAGAAGGAGAGGGAAGAGGAGTAGGACCTGAGAGAGGGGAGAGGAGAGAGAGGAGAGGAGAGAGAGAGAGGAGAAGAGTAAAAGGAAGAGGAGGGGCAGAGAGAAGAATAGGAGGGGGAAGAGGAAGAGAAGGGGTAGAGAGAAGAATAGGAGGGGGAAGAGGAAGAGCAGAGGGAGAGGACGAGGAGGAGAAGCAGAAGGAAGAGAAGGGGAAGGGGAGATGGAAGAGGGTAAGATTACCAGGACGTGGAATGAAGGAAGAAAAGAAGGATAAGGAGGGAAAGAAGAAGAGAAGCGGAAAGGAAGACTGTGAGACGGGTGAATAGAAGGAAGATCGTGAGAAGATTCAAAAGAGGAAGAGAATGAGAGGGGAGAAGAAAGAGAATGAGCAGAACGATGAAGAACATGAGATAAAAAAGTAAAAAATATAAGGAGAGAAAGTTGATGATTTAGATAAAATGAAAAACAAGAAAAAAAAAGAGAAACTGAGAGAAACAATACTAACCAAACGAAGGAAGAACAGAAGTAGGAAAAGAGAAAAAGCAGTGTGAGAATGAGAAAAAGATGGAACAACAACAAAAAGAGAGAAGAAGAGAAGAACAAAGAAGACTGTGTTAGAACTAAATCAAGATGGAAGAAAACTCGACAAGACATTTATACACAGCAAACACATCACAAACACTCAAATAAGCACAAAAACACAATAGACAAACTAACAAACACATCTCAAACACATTACAATCCCAAACACACACACACACACACACACACACGGAGTGGAATGCATTAGGCAGTGATGTGGTGGAGGCTGACTCCATACACAGTTTCAAGTGTAGATATGATAGAGCCCAGTAGGCTCAGGAATCTGTACACCAGTTGATTGACAGTTGAGAGGCGGGACCAAAGAGCCAAAGCTCAACCCCCGCAAGCACAACCAGCTGAGTACACACACACACACACACACACACACACACACACACACACACACACACACACACACACACACACACACACACACATACATTGCCTTATGTACATGTGAATTATTCACACAAAGAGACGGGCCGGCGGCAATTTCCCCCTTGGACGTCGTTAGCGAGAAAATATGTTGTCTGGCCTTGCTGTAAAACTAAAAATACACAGCAGTTCAGTCATAAAAGTGTATGATGACTTGAGTTACGCAAATGGCGGGCACGAGACCGTGTTATTCAGAGCGCAGCTCCTGGGCCCCAGACGGCTCGGGGGAAGGTGGGTAGAGGGAATAGATAGAGGGGAAGGGAGAGGGGGGGATTGATGAAGGATAGAGATAGCAAGACGAGGTATTGGGAGGTAACATTATACAGGACTCAACACAGAACAGAGGTTAGGGTTTATAAGAGAGAGAGAGAGAGAGAGAGAGAGAGAGAGAGAGAGAGAGAGAGAGAGAGAGAGAGAGAGAGAGAGAGAGAGAGAGAGAGAGAGAGAGAGAGAGAGAGAGAGAGGGAGAGAGGGAGAGAGAGAGAGGGAGAGAAGGATATACAGTACAATGGAGAAGATTTAGGATATAGCAGAGACAAGGCCAAGACTAAAAACTGAAGAGGTCTGATGAAAACTATGGAATACGCTTGTGAATAAAGAATAGATGAAAAGAGATGAATAAGGGAGCATGTGAAGGGATAAAAGGGAGAATAAAAACAGGTGAAGAGAAAACAGAAGAGGAGGAGGAAGAGCAACAAATCTATGATAGTCAGCAGAGAGCCTTAATGACCCATCCTTGTTTACAAAGAAGTTTAGCAATTTATTTTGTATCCATAACCAAAAAAGTAATAGTTGTAAATCGAAGGATGAAGAGAGAGAGCGAGAGAGAGAGAGAGAGAGAGAGAGAGAGAGAGAGAGAGAGAGAGAGAGAGAGAGAGAGAGAGAGAGAGAGAGAGAGAGAGAGAGAAGGAGAACGTGGAGGAGAAGGAGAAGGAAGAGATGAAACCATTCAACGTCCGAATCTATTCCCAAAACTGCAGCAAATCAAACAACACAATCACGGGGTTACTCCCACAGCCACGACCAATCACCAGGGATTCGAACCCCCGTGTGCCCCAATCGTCGCGACCCTGAAGCCAGCCCTACACTCAATAACCAACATCAACAAACGTGGATACAAAAAAAAGAGAAAAATGACAGATTTACAGGACGAAGATTTAACCAGGTAATTGACGAATGTCACGTGTTTGGAGGATAAACATGTGTGGATTACACGTGCCAGTGTCTCGTGGATTACACGTGCCAGTGTCTCGTGGATTACACGTGCCAGTGTCTCGTGGATTATATGTGCCAATGTCTCGTGGATTATATGTGCCAATGTCTCGTGGATTACACGTGCTAATGTCTAGTGGATTACACGTGCCGGTGTCTCGTGGATTACACGTGCTAATGTCTAGTGGATTACACGTGCCAATGTCTCGTGGATTACACGTGTCAATGTCTCGTGGATTACACGTGTCAATGTCTCGTGGATTACACGTGCCAATGTCTAGTGGATTACACGTGCCAATGTCTCGTGGATTACACGTGCCAGTGTCTCGTGGATTACACGTGCTAATGTCTAGTGGATTACACGTGCCAATGTCTCGTGGATTACACGTGCTAATGTCTAGTGGATTACACGTGCCAGTGTCTCGTGGATTACACGTGCTAATGTCTAGTGGATTACACGTGCCAATGTCTCGTGGATTACACGTGCCAGTGTCTCGTGGATTACACGTGCTAATGTCTAGTGGATTACACGTGCCAGTGTCTCGTGGATTACACGTGTCAATGTCTCGTGGATTACACGTGTCAATGTTTCGTGGATTACACGTGCCAATGTCTCGTGGATTATATGTGCCAATGTCTCGTGGATTATATGTGCCAATGTCTAGTGGATTACACGTGCCAATGTCTAGTGGATTACACGTGCCAATGTCTCGTGGATTACACGTGCCAGTGTCTCGTGGATTACACGAGCTAATGTCTAGTGGATTACACGTGCCAGTGTCTCGTGGATTACACGTGCTAATGTCTCGTGGATTACACGTGCCAGTGTCTCGTGGATTACACGTGCTAATGTCTCGTGGATTACACGTGCCAATGTCTCGTGGATTACACGTGCTAATGTCTAGTGGATTACACATGCCAATGTCTCGTGGATTACACATGCCAATGTCTCGTGGATTACACGTGCTAATGTCTAGTGGATTACACGTGCCAGTGTCTCGTGGATTACACGTGCCAATGTCTCGTGGATTACACGTGCCAGTGTCTCGTGGATTACACGTGCCAATGTCTCGTGGATTACACGTGCCAATGTCTCGTGGATTACACGTGATCGTGGATCACACGTGTCAGATATTAAGATCCTTAGTCATAAATAACAGGTGTTATCGCTGGCAGATTAACATACGCGGTAGGGTATTAGTAAATATGATATCGCATAAAAAATCTGATCAAGATTACACATCGCACACTACCGAATATTGAAACACACACATATGGCAAGGAACTCATGTCAAGGATCACATGTGACATGTCAAGAGATGACCATACATGTCAAGAGATGACCATACATGCCAAGAGATGACCATACATGCCAAGAGATGACCATACATGCCAAGAGATGACCATACATGTCAAGAGATGACCATACATGCCAAGAGATGACCATACATGCCAAGAGATGACCATACATGCCAAGAGATGACCATACATGTCAAGAGATGACCATACATGCCAAGAGATGACCATACATGTCAAGAGATGACCATACATGTCAAGAGATGACCATACATGCCAAGAGATGACCATACATGCCAAGAGATGACCATACATGCCAAGAGATGACCATACATGCCAAGAGATGACCATACATGCCAAGAGATGACCATACATGTCAAGGTGGTCTATACAAGTAGGCTCGGACGATATACCATACACCGGTGTACTAGAATACACAATATATTGGCCAAAATGTTTATACATAACTCCGCGACAAAGTTGTGTTTATAGATAGATGAAAATTCGAGTTCTTGGAGAAATACTCCAGCCACTCCGTGATTCAAGGGTTCGATACAGCTTAACAGGCATTAAGGGGGGCTGTCAGCTCGTGATTACAACGGACTACAGAGGAATTGCAACAGAAACGGGACATTATTAGTTCCAAACTACGCTATTTTTGAGATATCAACAAGAGTTGTTACATTCTTGTACAGCCACTAGTACGCGTAGCGTTTCGGGCAAGTCCTTAATCCTATGGTCCCTGGAATACGATCCCCTGCCGCGAAGAATCGTTTTTTTCATCCAAGTACACATTTTACTGTTGCGTTAAACAGAGGCTACAGTTAAGGAATTGCGCCCAGTAAATCCTCCCCGGCCAGGATACGAACCCATGACATAGCGCTCGCGGAACGCCAGGCGAGTGTCTTACCACTACACCACGGAGACTGTTGTTTATGAAAGTCCTGTACAAAGTTTGTTTACATGTGACATGGTAAGTCGTCCAACTTGCTGATTACACCATAATAGAAAACGTATTTTGGTTTGTTAGAAACTGAATCGTTTGTTAGAAACTGAATCGTTTGCCTGTCTGAATCTATTTTAACCCTGTCGTAGCTCAGTCGATTAAGGCAGTGTCTGGGATGCTCCCGGACGCAGGTTCGAATCCTCGTCACGGCCCTTGTGGATTTGATGCCTGTGTACCTGTTCATGAGGCTGTGAGGTGTCATAGTCCTGCATCCTGGCCTATGGCCAGTCGTCCCTGGTGATCGCCTTGGCCCAGATTCACGAAGCAGTTACGCAAGCACTTACGAACCTGGGGCCAGATTCACAAAGCAGTTAGGCAAGTTCTTACGAACGTGTACATCTTTCCTCAATCTCTGACGGCTTTGGTTACATTTATTAAACAGTTCACAAGCATGAAAACTTGCCATTCAACTGTTGTTATTGTTATAAACAGCCTCCTGGTGCTTCGGAGCTCATTAACTGTTTAATAATTGTAAACACAGCCGCCAAAGGTTGAGAAAAGATGTACAGGTTCGTAAGTGCTTGCGTAACTGCTTCGTGAATCTGGCCCCTAGTCTAAAACCAGCCCGTCCTAAGGTTCCCAACGTCAAGAAAACGGCCAATTTAGAGTGACCTAACCTACCAGAGGACCCAAAACAGAAAACGGGACATTACGTCACTTTCGCCAGCCGCTTCTATTTTTCTAGTACGACCATTTATGGCCGTATGTAACGCATACGAGCGAAAAGCGACGTTCTTTGTAAGAGGACAGGTTGCTGCGAGACGGTTCGCCTTCGTAGCCAAAAGGCACATATATATACCTATTACAGCCGGGCTATTACAGCCGGGCTATTACAGCCGGGCTGATCCCGTCAAGTCCGGCAGAAACTTATCCAGTTCTCCCTACAAGGTTTCCGGCCCCATTTCTTGTAATTGGTTATCTTGAGGTTATCTTGAGATGATTTCGGGGCTTTAGTGTCCCCGCGGCCCGGTCCTCGACCAGGCCTCCACCCCCAGGAAGCAGCCCGTGACAGCTGACTTACACCCAGGTACCTATTTACTGCTAGGTAACAGGGGCATTCAGGGTGAAAGAAACTTTGCCCATTTGCTTCTGCCTCGTGCGGGAATCGAACCCGCGCCACAGAATTACGAGTCCTGCGCGCTATCCACCAGGCTACGAGACCCCTGGTGGCACTAGCTTAAAAAGTCGTGACCCTCTGACGCTTACAGTGCTCTCTAATTACGGCATCTCCCCACCTGCGTCGTTCCCTAGCTGATTAAAATGCTCCACAGATTGAACAAATTCTGTGAAGCAATGATTACGACGTCACCGATCACATGCGCGCATTACAGGGACCTGTTCACACCTTCCGTGTGTACAGGGAGCCGGTCGGCCGAGCGGACAGCACGCTGGACTTGTGATCCTGTGGTCCCGGGATCTTTCCCGGGCGCCGGCGAGAAACAATGGGCAGAGTTTCTTTCACCCTATGCCCCTGTTACCTAGCAGTAGAATAGGTACCTGGGTGTTAGTCAGCTGTCACGGGCTGCTTCCTGGGGGTGAAGGCCTGGTCGAGGACCGGGCCGCGGGGACACTAAAGCCCTGAAATCCTCTCAAGATACCGGTTCAAAGGTCACTGACTTGGTCACTTCTATGACGGTAGCTGAGAGTAAATTGCATCCTGTACACCGCACCGCACTGCACCGCACCCCAGTAATTCACCGCACCGCACCCCAGTAATTCACCGCACCGCACTGCACCGCACCCCAGTAATTCACCGCACCGCACTGCACCCCAGTAATTCACCGCACCGCACCCCAGTAATTCACCGCACCGCACCCCAGTAATTCACCGCACCGCAACCCAGTAATTCACCGCACCGCACCGCACCGCACCCCAGTAATTCACCGCACCGCACCCCAGTAATTCACCGCACCGCACCCCAGTAATTCACCGCACCGCACATTGCGAAATAGCATTTAGGGACAAGGCACGTCACCTAGCTCTAGGCTTCACCTCCATATTATCCTGAGCTCTCGTGCTAATGGTATTTTGTAATACTTTATAAAGTATGAATTCCCGGAGCCTGGCCCCTGAAGCTCAGAGCGCCTTGTCTATTTATTTCTCGAAGACTGTGGAGTTTGCTGTCACTTCCGGCATCTACGACCTCTCTGTACTCGTGAGGGAGTCAGGGGAAAGTGCCAAGCCATTACGACTATATAGCACTTGAAAGGGATCAGGATAAGGATTTGTGATGGGACGGGGGGGGGGAGGGAAGGAATGGAATATTGGCATATTATATATATATATATATATATATATATATATATATATATATATATATATATTTATATATATATATAATATATTATATATTGCAGTTATATATTAAACTGCACGTATTCGCAGTTTGAAATTCCGACTTTTTATACCGAAAATATGCCAATTACTGAAAGCGGCGGTGGGTCACATTTTGCCAAAACCCCCCTGCAGTTTTCAAAATATCCCAAACATCCCAAATTCGACGCCAGAGCCACATTTTGGAGCCAAAACCTGGCTCTCTGCACGTATTTGCAGTTTGGAATTCTGACTTTTTATACCGAAAATATACCAATTACTGAAAGCAGTGGTGGGTCACATTTTGCCCCCCCCCCTCCCCCCGGCAGTTTTCAAAATATCCCAAACATCCCAAATCCGACTCATGAGCGTTATTCAGTAAGGTCAATAATATAATATCATATAATATCATTAGAAGGAAGATTATAAGACCCATAAGAAAAAACTCACCAATCAATGCCAAACTTTTTTAAATTATGAAAAAATACAACAAATCTCTTATTGATTTACAGTTGATTTTGACAATCACTATATCTCCTTAAATGTTTCTAAATAAGAAATTAATTCCTCCAACTAAATACACCCATAGTCATACAATATCTAACAAACCTGCACTCTATTTTGTGACGATAATCTCCTTCAAGAGATTGAGCCTGCTCTTCCCTCCAAAATTACGTCTTCACAATTATATACAAAGACTATGGAAGAAATGTCCAACAACGACAACAACACCAGCACCAGCAAGGCTTGCCAGGGTGAGCAGAAACGTATGCAACCAGCCACCTGTTCGAACTCCAACCACCAAACTACCCGTTGATCGCTACGGCTCCGCTGATTGGTCGCCGGTCTGGCTGCACCTGCACTCGCCCCCAATACTACCTGATGTCTGGGGTCGCCCCAACATCAGTCCTCAGAATGTTCCGTGCTTTCGTAGCCAGCACTCCTCCCAGCTAGACGTTAGCGTGTACTGAGAGAGGTGGTGGCTTTAAGCCAATATTCCAGCACCTCCCACTTAACTTTTGTGTTGCACTTCTTATTATTTTGCCTTAACGTAACTTTCATTGTGTCATTTAAGTATTCTTATTATTTTGATTCATTGATTTTATTATACATATTTGTTTGTCCATATTTTCATGTTTTGATTTATTTAACGTAATTAAAATTTCATTGTTAAAGTTTTACTTGTGTTTTGTGTGTCTTCTCCTTACCTTACCACAGACGAAGTTCCAGTTTTTTCTATTTTTTTTTATAACTATGTGACGAGGCCATACCCCTAGCCTTAAACAGCCGAACACCAACGCGTTACCGTCACAAGTTATATGGGGGCCTGTCCTAGGAGCCTCACTCAGGTACTGGTGCCAAGTGGTAATTTATGGTAAGCGTATTTAACTTTGTTAACGTAGCTTTACTATTTTTCATTCAATTTCATTTTTTATAAGGTGCGGTGTATTGTGCATTACGAGAGTAACATATAGTGAAGGTGAGACAACTTTGGATTACGTGGTGACTGTAGGCCGCAGTCATACTCTTAATTGGTCATCTCTCCCTCCTTGTTATTACTCGTATTTACCATCTATGTCCCTTGAATATTTCTCATTCTGACAGATCATCATATTGGTACCCTGGTACTGTGGTCTGCCCCGGGTCAAGAGTACCCAATCTTCTGCAATCTGACTGTAGGAGGACAAAGAGGGCCATAGTTCCTCTAGCTCGAACTTTAGTTGCTGAATTGGGACCTCAGCAGCAGTTCTCGTCACCAGTTGACACCTCGCACCCCTACACGTCAGTCAGAGATGATGATACATACAACGGTAGGGAATTAGCTTATTTTTTCAGAGCACAAAAGTTCGCTAATTCTGTAAGTATCATATTAAATTCAGTAGGAAAAACTTGCTTTATGTCCTATAGAGACTTGGCAAGGTATGCCTACATCCTTGGACTACCAATTTTACTTTTGAAGCATTTAACTGTTTCATTTGTTTTCGAAACTCTGTTTCATTTGTTAGTAGGATTTTCTTGCCCTTATTCTCTTACATGAGTACCGGGTACAAGATTTCCTGCGCCCTTGATTTAATGTAATCATTTAATATCTTTCACTTAACGTTAATTGTTAAAGATCACACAGGATAGGTACCAGTTGCCACGTTGTCCTGTTTCTGACATTTCATTATTGAACATTCGTGTACCTTTATTTGCTAATTTCACCATGTTTCGTCTCCAAACTTTCCGTGCAAATCCAGCAGGTGAAATAGGGACTTTAAGTCGTGCCAAGAGGACTGAATTACAAACTCTTGCACATGAGTATCAACTAGAAGTTCCCTACCAAGCCAACAAAAATGACCTACACAACCTGTTGCTGGATTACTATTTAGAGCAAGGTAAGATAGACTCTGAAACTCATGAAACTTACTATATTGCAGATAAAACTGACTTGGCAACGATGAAACTTAAACTAGAGCTGGCTAAGATTGAACGTGAACAGCAAAGGGAAGCCCTCGAACAACAAGAACGAGCAGCTGCCATAAGAAGGGAAGAACAAGAACGCGAAGCTGCCTTGAGGAGGGAAGAGATCGCCCTCAAGGAACGTGAGTTTGCAATGCTCCGTGAACGTGAACGAGTACAGCTTGAAACACTCCAGGAGCGGGAACGCTTACAGCTTGAAACCAAACAACGCGAGTTGGAAATACAACGCGAACATGACAAGCAACAAGCAACTCTGGCTCTAGAGTGTCGTCAACGTGAAATCGCCTTGGAAACTTCACACTTCACTCAACGCCAACAAGCTACTGCCAATCTTCCCGTCAGTTTTAATATATCACATGCAAGTAAGTTAATGCCATCCTTTGTAGAAGCAGAAGTTGATGTGTTCTTTACCACCTTTGAAACCCTTGCTAATCAACTCAGTTGGCCTGTCGACCAATGGGCCACACTTCTCAGAGTCCATCTTACAGGTAGAGCTGCAGTCACACTCAGTACTTTGGCGTCTGAGAATGACTACTACACTCTGAAACAAGCAGTGTTAGACGCCTACCTACTTTCCACCGAAAGTTATAGAAGGAAATTCCGTGACCACCTGAAGGCAAGTACCACTACCTTCCTCGAGTTTGCTAACACGAAACGGAGGTATTTCATGAAATGGCTGGAAGCAGCACATGTCTCTACTTTTACAGAACTCGTCAACCTGATGCTTGTTGAAGAATTCTTGAGACGTGTGCCGCCTCCTGTCCGCCTCTACTTAGCAGATAAAGAAGAAACCGACTACCTGAAGTGTGCTAAGTCGGCTGACACTTACAGCCTCATCCACCGGCTGACACCTGAACCATCCTCCAGTAAGAAGTCGTGGTACAGTTACGAGAAGGTGAGCCCCGATCAAGCTGGTTCACAACTGTACTGCAAATATTGTAGACTCTATGGACATACCATAGACAAGTGTGGTAAGTCTCAATACAAGGGAACCACTGACCAACAACGACCCAAACCAACTCCTCCTAAGTCCGGTAAGCCTGTGATGAATGTTGGTGTTGATGTTAATGATCTTTCTCTTTTCAGTAACCACCTGTATACTGGAACTGTCTCTGCCAACGGTTCAAATCCGGAGGGACGTTTCAAATTGAAGATCTTGAGGGACACAGCGGCTCTACAATCAATCATCTTGAAGTCGGCTGTGCCCAACATAGTCTACACCGGGGAAACAGTCTTCATCACTGACCTCACTGCTACTACTCCATACCCTCTCGCCAGAGTCCACCTGGATTGTCCCTACGTGAACGGGGAAGTCCAAGTCGCCGTCAGGGAAAAGCCTTTTCCCATGCCTGGAGTGCAACTTCTCCTAGGCAACGACTTGGCAGAAGACCTGCAACCGACCAACCTGATCGTCATGGACAAACCCCAGGTGTGTAACTCTGTGCCAAGTAACCCTATTCTTGAGTATGTTCCAGCAGAGGTTCAAGAGAGTGATGAAGTTTCTCCTCCGGTTCTCGTGACCACCCGTGCGCAAGCCGCACGTCCACAGCCAGCTGACTCTACTGCTACCGCTGTCCCTCAAGACCCTCAGAAACTACCCCCGCATCTGACCAAGTTGGAGTTCCGTAAGTTGCAGAGGGAAGATCTTACTTTAACACCATTGTTTTTCCAGGCTGAGACTCAACCCGACAGTATTCCTGGGTTCTTCCTAGAGAACGACTTGCTCTACCGCAGATATAGACCCAGTAAACTGAAGGAGGAGGACGATTGGGCCAACACCGAACAACTTGTGATTCCCACCAGCCTGCGGCCCACTATTCTACACCTGGCCCACGGAGCATTCTCCCACTACGGCTTCAACAAGACTTACCATGGGATTCGTCAAGACTACTACTGGCCAGGTATGGTAAACAACGTCAAACAGTACGTAAAACAGTGTCATACATGTCAGATGGCAGGCAAACCGAACGTCTCCATTCCCAGAGCACCACTGATTCCCATACAGGTGCCTGCGGAACCTTTCCACAGACTCATAATAGACTGTGTTGGTCCTTTACCTCGGACCAGTTCAGGTAACGCCTACATCCTAACCATCCTGTGTCCTACCACCAGATTTCCCATAGCAGTTCCAGTGAAGAACATCACGGCTGCTACGGTTATCAAACATCTATTGAAGATCTTCACTCAATACGGATTTCCCAGGGAGATTCAAAGTGACTGTGGCACCAACTTCACCAGTGATCTCTTCAAAAGGACACTGGAGGAGTTCAACATCAAACAGGTATTGTCCAGCCCCTATCATCCTGCTTCACAGGGTTCTCTTGAACGTAGTCATCAGACCATCAAAGCACTCTTGAAAAAGTTTTGTAGTGAAACCTCAAAGGATTGGGATAAGCAGATTGACCTAATAATGTGTATTTTCAGAAGTCTCCCCAATGAGTCCCTAGGAGTATCTCCTTATGAGATGCTCTACGGCCGTAAGTGCCGTACTCCCCTTAAGGCTTTCAAAGACTCTCTCAGAGATGCCACCTTCAGTGAGCATCAGAATGTGCCCCAGTTTCTTCAAAACCTTCAACACATTCTAGAGAGAGTCCACCGCTTTGCTCATGATAATCTATTGAAAGCCCAGGTGAGAATGAAGACTCATTACGACCAGACCAGCAAAGTAAGAAAATTCAAGCCGGGAGACTTCGTCCTTGCTTATTTCCCTATCCCAGGTTCACCTTTACAAAACAGATTTTCAGGACCCTACTGCGTCAAAGAGTGCAGAAGCAACAACACATACGTCATAGAGACTCCAGATAGGCGGCGGAAGACCCAGCTGTGCCACGTCAACCTCCTGAAGCAATATAATGGTACTCCTCCCACTGTCTTGATTAATTGTTCTACCTTCACAGAACCCTACATCCACAGTGAGACCATCCCGGCTTCTTCTCCCGAAAGCACTGACAAGGAGTCGGCGCTTTCTAATTCCAAAATCCTTAATGATCTTCCCAAATGCTTTCAGGATAATAATCGTGCTCCTATGCCCTCTTCTAATTCCACTCTCACCTCGTCAGATAAGCCCTTCATCCTCCATGTCGACGCCAATGGTACCGACGTGGGTGGTGTCGTGATGCAGCAACGAGGCGAGAAGAATACAACTGTCAGCGACTACTGCTACAAGGATCTACGGAACAATTGGCAAGGAGCTACTCTTCCTCATCCTGAAGCTTCAGCACTTCACTCCACACCTGAAAAGTGCTCGGTCCACCATCAATACGGACCACACCACCCTACACCTCCTGCAGCACGCCCACTTCTCATCTCAACGTCTTCTACTATGGGCTTGCTACCTGCAGAAATTCAACCTGGAGACACGCTATACCAAGAGTCTGACAACATCTTAGCCCATGATCTCTCCAGAGTTTATGAAGTAGAAGCAACTCCATCCATTACTCCACCACATAACGACGTACTTCTTCCAGAACCGCAGGCTTCGGGGGAGAGTTGTGACGATAATCTCCTTCAAGAGATTGAGCCTGCTCTTCCCTCCAAAATTACGTCTTCACAATTATATACAAAGACTATGGAAGAAATGTCCAACAACGACAACAACACCAGCACCAGCAAGGCTTGCCAGGGTGAGCAGAAACGTATGCAACCAGCCACCTGTTCGAACTCCAACCACCAAACTACCCGTTGATCGCTACGGCTCCGCTGATTGGTCGCCGGTCTGGCTGCACCTGCACTCGCCCCCAATACTACCTGATGTCTGGGGTCGCCCCAACATCAGTCCTCAGAATGTTCCGTGCTTTCGTAGCCAGCACTCCTCCCAGCTAGACGTTAGCGTGTACTGAGAGAGGTGGTGGCTTTAAGCCAATATTCCAGCACCTCCCACTTAACTTTTGTGTTGCACTTCTTATTATTTTGCCTTAACGTAACTTTCATTGTGTCATTTAAGTATTCTTATTATTTTGATTCATTGATTTTATTATACATATTTGTTTGTCCATATTTTCATGTTTTGATTTATTTAACGTAATTAAAATTTCATTGTTAAAGTTTTACTTGTGTTTTGTGTGTCTTCTCCTTACCTTACCACAGACGAAGTTCCAGTTTTTTCTATTTTTTTTTATAACTATGTGACGAGGCCATACCCCTAGCCTTAAACAGCCGAACACCAACGCGTTACCGTCACAATTTACATAACAAACTACTGCTTTAGCACAACAAGTTCCACCCTTTAAATATAAGCTCTAAAATTTGGCTAATATATTCTATATATCTATATTCTATATATCTCATTATAATTAAATATCGCCATCCGACATCCCTCCCCCTTTAAATGGGCTCCCTACCTCTATATAATCAACTTTTAACGACTAATCTTCGTTTAACGTTATTATAAGACATTATACGATATCACTGAACCTCACTGAACCTAACCTGATGTCACTAATTGGCAGATTTTCGCCATAAATAGCCGTAATTTCAAATTGCAAATATGTGTAGTGGGCCAGAATTTGGCTCACAGGATTTGAAAACTTGCGCAGAATGAGACGCAGAGTCAAATGCACTCTAGATGTCGAAGAATACTGCAAAGAGCACTCTTCTCCGGTGATAAGATGTTATCATTCGGTGCTCCAAGGAGAGGAGGCTGTCCATCGTGGCTTCTTTCCGGCCGAAATCCACTGATACTCTCAGGTAGGAGACCTGAAGTTTCTACCACCCATTGTAGCCGGGTGTGAACAAGACGTTCCATCAGTTTCCAGAGACATGGAAGCAGACTTATGGGCCGATGTGAACTCGGGACAGACGGATCCTTCCCTGACTTGGCCAATGGTAGAAGAATGGCGTGTTTCCATGGGGCAGGGAGAGAGAGAGAGAGAGAGAGAGAGAGAGAGAGAGAGAGAGAGAGAGAGAGAGAGAGAGAGAGAGAGAGAGAGAGACACAGAGAGAGAGAGACAGAGAGAGAGAGAGAGAGAGAGAGAGAGAGAGAGAGAGAGAGAGAGAGAGAGAGAGAGAGAGAGAGAGAGAGAGAGAGAGAGAGAAAGAGAGAGACAGAGAGAGAGAGAGAAATCCACTGCTGAAGGAATATCCGACAAATATCAGAATTTTAAAGCAAAAAACGGAATCACGTAAATTCAATAAAAATATCACACGAGCTTAAACACAATCAAATCCGGAAACCACATTTAAGTACACAAATGGAAAAAAAGTCATAATACAAGATGACGAAAAAGTCATAATACAAGATAACGAAAAAGTCATAATACCAGATAACGAACCACATACACAACACGACACCAAATGTGTAAGAATTCCCCCCAGGTCGTCATGCTCGCGCATCTGGCACCGTTAAACCCGGAAGCAATATCACACAATCAGTTTCAATAGAATTATGCAAACGGGGGCAAAATACAAAACACATAAGCATGATAACAAACAAAATCCACTTTTAAAAGACCAAAATATGAGAAAAATCGTGAACAATAGTGGAGACCAAAGCTTGAGCAGCGATAAGCGTCGGACAGCTGCCAAGGGTATGATAACTGTCGTATGATAACAGAGGGGTATGGTAATTTTTTTGATCGTTAATTGGCTACATACACCTCACAGCTCATACTACGATTTATCCTCATTATTTTTTAGAGTTCTATCGTAGATGTATGACGTGCAGAATACAGGAAAGTCTCACAGCTGACGGGAATAATGCAAGCGACCTCCGGCAACTCTTATTTCATCAATGTTTTGGCGCGAAAACGACTCTCGGGGCAAGACGGCCATAAATCCAATCCAACTTATGACCGAACTGTGACCTTCCTCCTCGCAAACACCACCACTACGGAGTGCCACATAGCGAGTGCCAAGCCCGTAGCTCGGAGGCCAACATGCCACATACCCGGGCAGACCAACATAGCACACCAACATAGCAGATATGCATAGCAGCTACCCAAACGTCTTCGTCTTCAATATATACAACGATACAGTACCTTCTCCTAAATCCAATTTGATTTCCAGACTCCACACAGTCCGATGAATTTTTTTTTCAACCGTATAAAAACAATTGCTATACAAAGCATTCAATATATTATCCCCAGGATGTTGTATCAGATAGAGTTTTGTTTTACATAACATGTGATGCAAAACACGAAACCTTACGCTTGTGCCGCGTAAGGTATATTATATATATATATTTATATATATATATATATATATATATATATATATATATATATATATATATATATATATATATATATATAAAATCGAGAATATCTGTCCAACGTAGGAGGTCAGACGCTATAGGCTAGTCCCATGCAAATTGAGGGAATGATCTGGACTATAGGGGTGAACATAGCCTTGTCGAGGGCGCTATAGTTCAGGAAGGAACAACTTGCCACAGATATACTGACCTCGACAGTCTTCGGCTACCGGGTATATACTCCTAGTAAATATAGGTATACAGGTATCAATACAACAACTTTATATCAAGATATTTCCCTCATAATAATATGTAGCATCATTCACCGATGCTGGAAAAGTTAACATAATATTTATGATATTCATATTCGGCCGTAGCCCCATAAATAAAACATGTAAGTTAAATACAGACAGAACTTCTCCCGATATACACCTGAACACGGATACAAAGCAGATGCGTAACTTATTTTTTAATTGAAACCAAAATTCTAAATTTTTTTCTTAGAATAATATACAATATTATTCACTGATTTTGGAAAAAAACAAATTCTGGTACTCAAACTTCAGCCGTACTACCATAAACACACAACTTTGACACTGCAACCTCTCTCTCCGCCGCAATATACCTAAGGACGATCCACCAATTCCCTCACAGATACAATTTGGAAACAACAAATTTCAAACGTTTTTCTTTGAAAGAGAGAGAAAGGGGAGGCAGGCAAGGTACCCGGGCAACGCCGGGTACACTTCCCTAGTGTGTGTGTGTGTGTGTGTGTGTGTGTGTGTGTGTGTGTGTGTGTGTGTGTGTGTGTGTGTGTGTGTGTAATTGTTGCACTCACTCTACAAGTGAATTTGATGGGTGGACATTTTATAATAGGACTGACTGGCTGAACAAGCAGACTTGTGACTTTAAAGCTGCCATCTCACAACAGATGTTGAGAGAAATATATGTAGTATATATATGGACAAACAGATTGGCTAGAAAGGTGGGGTCCAAGAGCTAAATAGCTCGAGTGTGCAGACACAAATAGTAAAAACAAATAGCAAATACACAAACAATGCGCTCCGGCTCTCAAAAAATCCACATTAAACATCTATTTACTAATATGGAAACCTGGCCTAATTTAGCTAGACTAGAAATAATTCCTTCCTCTACTGCAGTCTGAATTAAAAACCAGAATATGAGCCATGCCGACCACATGTCAATATAATGCCATAGATGGCTTGATTATGTCTACTGTAGAATATCTGTGGTCTGTCTCTCCAAAGTAGGCGGCTAGACGCTTCAAATTATAGCCTCACGTGACTTTTCAACATGATAGATTGGGGGTATGGGAGTGTCATAGGCCAGTTGGGGGTTGGCTCAAGTCCCGGTCATTAAGAAATATCGGCATCTTAGGCGCCCTCCCATCCCTTTGCAATATTCATGAAGTCTGAAAGAAAATCAGAGTGTGTGTTTTCCGCAGAGTTCTAATGCTTCCTTCCACCGCTTCACGCATCGCATTTTCGTGATTTACTCGAAAACTATATATATGTGAATTCATTCAGATAACAGTATTACCTTTACTGAAACACAGAGAGAGAGAGAGAGAGAGAGAGAGAGAGAGAGAGAGAGAGAGAGAGAGAGAGAGAGAGAGAGAGAGAGAGAGAGAGAGAGAGAGAGAGAGAGAGACAGACAGAGAGAGAGAGAGAGAGAGAGAGAGACAGACAGACAGACAGACAGAGAGAGAGAGAGAGAGAGAGAGAGAGAGAGAGAGAGAGAGAGAGAGAGAGAGAGAGAGAGAGAGAGAAAGACAGACAGAGAAGCGAGGCAACAGAGAATGCAAGGAAGGAGCTAGACCTGGGCATCAAGAATTAAATATACACAGAAGAGAATGGAGTTTCTGGGGAGAGGAAAAAAAGACTGACAGTTGATTTGACAGGGTAATGACTGGTCTGAGGAAGAAACAGACTGTTGTTCCTGGGTGTCTGTGCTGTTGGTAGTGAGTGGTAGACTCCCCTCATCCCATCCCAGCATCTCTGGATCAAAGATGCGAGTTTTAGGGAGATGGGTCATCTTGTCATACAAGATATCGGTGTTCAGGGTTACTTGTGCTCAATCCCCCCCCCCCCCCCCAGAGAGACTTTCTGGGGATTGGGCACTTTGTTCCCCCTTAGAGGCGCACGCCTTGTGTGTTTTTGTGTAGTTTGGTGAGATGCAAACACCTGTCTCTCACTTTCCCAGGGAAAGTCAAGTGACTTGACACATTAAAACAGGTTAAAGTTCGTTCACCCTATGCCCCCTGTTACCTAGCAGTAAAATAGGTACCTGGGTGTTAGTCAGCTGTCACGGGCTGCTTCCTGGGGGTGGAGGCCTGGTCGAGGACCGGGCCGCGGGGACACTAAAGCCCCGAAATCATCTCAAGATAACGAGAGAGAAAGGTGGAAAGCAAAGTGGTTAAGAAAGCTTGTGGCTTGAAAAAAATCATAGCTGACTTGGAGGATGAGTCACTGGCTTGTAAGTGTTACGCAGGTCAAGGAAAGCAAGCCACGTGAATATGGATTGAAGTGGATAAGAGTGTATATACGAAGTAATGAAAACTTTGTTCAATTGAACACAGTGATATTAGTTTCCAGTTCAACATCCGGTGAGTATGTGCAACTGCATTTCACTTATAATCTTTCGAATGTAAGTTTTTCACCCAGATTGCGTGAACTTGAATATCATTTTAAGTTCATCCAGATTCTTGAATAAAAAGTCAGTGCTTCACTAGAGTCATAAGTGTTCAATTCTGTTTGGTTAAAGTGTCTATATCCAAGACATACAACTATACATGGACCAAGTCATACAAATATACATGGACCATGCCATACCAACTGTACATGGACCATGCCATACCAACTATACATGGACCCAGTCATACAATTATACATGGACCTAGTCATACACCTATACATGTACCAAGTCATACACCTATACATGGGTCCAGTTATACAGCTATACATGGACCATGCCATACCAACTATACATGTACAAAGTCATACACCTATACATGGACCCAGTCATACACCTACAGAGCCATGTATGCTGCATCACTCAACAAAGGCATGGCCAACATAATGACAACCCCCCCCCCCACGGCATACAGCTAATGACTGAACTCAGCTGCTTGTCAACTGTTTCCTGTCAGCCATTGTGGTGGTCCAGTTGATATACGAGGTCAATCGGGTGTTTTGACGTGGAGGTGGTTCAGCTGGTGATTACGATCACGTGATTGTTAACAGCTGATTGCTCCAGACAGCTGACTGATTACACATAAAAAAATACGCTTATTTCTCCGTATCTGCTTTTTTAACCAGCTATATTTATTCACATTTCGAAATGTATAGTATGGAACTTTTTTTCATGTTGTACTCATTTCTAAAGTGTTATTCGGCTATATTTCAAGTTTAATAATATTTTAATTTTTTTCTGCATTACATAAATATTTTATATGTTTTTTTTAAGCTGATGTTCATGAAAATATCTCACGTAAAAGGTCTAAATAATTTTAAGAGCCTAATGGGAAAAATATGGATATCAGTTATTAAGTGAAAGGACCAATCAACCAAGGATATCTCTTATTGGAATAGACAAACATATCTATTATATATATGTACCAATTGAACAGATATCTTTTATAGGGAATGATCAATAAAAATATGTATTATAGGGATAGAACAATCATAGATTATTATTATTAGGATGACTCAAATATATTTATTATAGGGATAGACCAATCAAGTCTATTATAAGGATGACCCAGCCAAAGAAATATATTATATGGATGAACCAGTCAAACAAGAGACCAACCACCATATTGAACCATCAAACAAGAGACCAACCACCATATTGGACCAGTCAAACAAGAGACCAACCACCATATTGGACCAGTCAAACAAGAGACCAACCACCATATTGGACCAGTCAAACAAGAGACCAACCACCATATTGGACCAGTCAAACAAGAGACCAACCACCATATTGGACCATCAAACAAGAGACCAACCACCATATTGGACCATCAAACAAGAGACCAACCACCATATTGGACCAGTCAAACAAGAGACCAACCACCATATTGAACCATCAAACAAGAGACCAACCACCATATTGAACCATCAAACAAGAGACCAACCACCATATTGAACCATCAAACAAGAGACCAACCACCATATTGAACCATCAAACAAGAGACCAACCACCATATTGAACCATCAAACATGAGACCAACCACCATATTGAACCATCAAACAAGAGACCAACCACCATATTGAACCATCAAACAAGAGACCAACCACCATATTGAACCAGTCAAACAAGAGACCAACCACCATATTGAACCATCAAACAAGAGACCAACCACCATATTGAACCATCAAACAAGAGACCAACCACCATATTGAACCATCAAACATGAGACCAACCACCATATTGGACCAGTCAAACAAGAGACCAACCACCATATTGAACCATCAAACAAGAGACCAACCACCATATTGGACCATCAAACAAGAGACCAACCACCATATTGAACCATCAAACAAGAGACCAACCACCATATTGAACCATCAAACAAGAGACCAACCACCATATTGAACCAGTCAAACAAGAGACCAACCACCATATTGAACCATCAAACAAGAGACCAACCACCATATTGAACCATCAAACAAGAGACCAACCACCATATTGAACCATCAAACAAGAGACCAACCACCATATTGAACCATCAAACAAGAGACCAACCACCATATTGAACCAGTCAAACAAGAGACCAACCACCATATTGGACCATCAAACAAGACGCAGTTCAAGGCTAAAGTTTTTTTTAACAAACCGCCCAAAATGCTTCTGTCTCCTTCATACAAAACCAATGCAAAACTAAACAAAACAAATCCCCCATTTTTCGTCGATAAATATTGAAGATACATACAAAATACATACAAATATATACATAAAATACAAATACATACAAAACCGACCTCCAGTGTGCAGGCGATGAGTCACAATAACGTGGCTGAAGTATGATGACCAGACCACACACTAGAAATTGAAGAGACGACGACGTTTCGGTCCGTCCTGGACCATTCTCAAGTCGATTGTGATCCGAAACGTCGTCGTCCCTTCACCTTCTACACACTAGAAGGTGAAGGGACGACGACGTTTCGGTCCGTCCTGGACCCATTCTCAAGTCGATTGTCGACTTGAGAATTGTCCAGGACGGACCGAAACGTCGTCGTCTCTTCAATTTCTAGTGTGTGGTCTGGTCATCCGACCTCCAGTGGTCCCCTCGCCTCAACGAGCCCAAACACAAATACATTCCATTGCCTCAAATACCCACGAAATGTTTTAAATCGCAGGTGTTTTTAAATCAAATGTTTG